>NC_084796.1:220811447-221117280 GCF_963169125.1 Humulus lupulus
ATGTAAGCTGCTTGAGATAGAGCTAAAAGTTTTTTCTTTCTATCCCTGATGATCTGGATACCTAGAACATAACTTGCTTCACCCAAATCCTTCATCTGGAATTGAGTGCTCAGCCAATTCTTCACATTTGATAATCTTTTAACATTGTTTCCAATGAGTAAGATATCATCTACATAAAGAACCAGGAATACCACTATTTGATTTGCCTTCAATTGGTAAACACAGGGCTCATCAATATTTTGTTCAAATCCATAGGTTTTGATTATTTCATCAAACCTAAGATTCCAGGAACGAGAAGCTTGCTTAAGTGCATAGATGGACCTATTCAACTTGCAAACTTTTCCTTCTTGTCCAGATACTTTAAATCCTTCTAGTTGATCCATGTAAATGACCTCGTCAAGCTTTCCATTAAGAAAAGCTGTCTTGACGTCCATTTGCCAAATCTCATAGTCGAGAGCGGCTGCTATGGATAGGAGGATGCGAATGGATTTGATCATGGCTACCGGACTAAAAGTTTCCTCATAGTCCACGCCTTCTCTTTGGGTATAACCCTTTGCCACTAATCGAGCTTTATAAGTCTCGATATTTCCATCAACACCTCGTTTCTTCTTGTAGATCCACTTGCACCCAATGGCCCTAAAGTCACTAGGTGCTTCCACAAGATCCCAGATGGAATTTGAGAACATGGACTCCATTTCCTGTTTCATGGCTTCGAGCCATAGTTCCTTTTCAGGGCTTGCCATTGCCTATTTGAAAGACAACAGATCATCATCACTAGTGTCACCAACAACCATATTGGTTTCACCATCCAAACCATAGCGAATTGGGTTCTTCGAAACCCTCCCACTACGACGAGGCTTCGTGACTGTTTGCTCAGGAACAGTGGTACTTTCTTCATTTAAATCGACTTGCGTCGGTTGTACATGAAGAGTAGGAATTTCATCATCAACTTGCGTTGATGACGATGGAACATTGGTTGGAGTCAATTCTTTAACCATCTCCTCTAAAACTACTTTGCTGCGAGGTTTAAAGTTCTGGACATTGTCATTTTCTAGAAAAGTAGCATTTGTAGAAGTAAACACTTTCTTTTCTGAATGACTATAGAAAAGTCCACCCCGAGTACCTTTAGGATAGCCAAAAAACATGCAAACTTCAGTTCGCGGTTCTAGCTTTCCCTCCTTTTTCCTCAGGACGTGAGCAGGACACCCCCAGATTCTATAATGGCGTAAATTAGGTTCACGACCATTCCAGCGTTCTAAAGGTGTTTTGGGGATTGATTTTGACGGCACGACATTGAGAATGTCATTTGCAGTTTCAATTGCATGTCCCCAGAACGAAGTTGGTAGAGTTGAGTAACTAAGCATGCATCTAACCATTTCCAATAAATTTCTGTTCCGGCGTTCCGCTACACCATTTTGTTGCAGAGTACCTGGGGCAGTAAGTTGTGATAAAATCCCAAGTTCAGTTAAATTATCTTGGAACTGCATATCCAAATATTCTCCACCCCTATCAGATCGCAAGATCTTTAACGTTTTACCTAATTGGTTCTGAGCCATTGCTAGGAATTCCTGAAACTTTGAAAATGTTTCTGATTTCCTATGCATTAGGTAAAGACATGAGTATCTAGAGTAATCGTCAATGAAAGTGACGAAATACTCAAAACCACCCCTGGCTTGTATATTCAAAGGTCTACAAACATCTGAATGCACAAGACCAAGTGGTTCTTTGGCCCTATCACCCTTTGCAGAGAATGGACGCTTGGTTAGTTTGCCTTCTAGACAAGATTCACAGATAGGTAATTCACCTAAGGTGAGTTCCCTCAAAGGTCTGTCCTTTGTAAGTCTTTGAATCCTATCATAGCCAATGTGACCTAGTCTCAAGTGCCATAAATACGTCATATTTTTGTTATCGATCTTTTGACGTTTATTGGTCCTAGGTTTAGCTACTTTGAATAAATCATTGTTAAGAGCGAGGGGTTCGTTAGGTCGCAGAATATAAAGCCCATTTTCCAAACATGCAATACACAATTGTGATCCATTGAAAGAAATAGATATATTAAAACTTGTGAAAGTCATAACAAACGTTCTAATTGCAACATGGAAACTGAAATTAAATTTCTACTAAAATCCGGAATAAAAAATACATCTTTTAAAATTAAAAATTTATTTCTGAACTTCAGACGAGCTCTTCCTCTAGCTTGGACCGCAACGAATGCTCCGTTTCCAACTCTAAGCTTTAAGCCGCCTTCGTTCACTTCCTCCCACTATTCAAGAAGTTGTAAAGAGTTACAAACATGGTTAGTAGTTCTAGAATCATTAATCCAAACGGATTTATCATTCTCTAAAACACATGTTTCCAAGATAAATGAACTATAATCATTACCTTTGTTTTTCGCTGCTAGAAACTTAGGGCAATCTCGTTTCCAATGCCCCTTCTCTTTGCAGTGAAAGCACTTATCTTTATCTTTCTTGTTTTTCTTGTTCTTTCCCTTAGGCGTCTGTGCACTTGGTTGTGCACTCGTCTTTGCAGCCTTTGCAGGCTTAGGGTTGTTTATTTGTCCACATTTCCTCATGTTTCCAGCTTTCAAAGACGAAGCTTGGTTAGCTTCAGCCTTAGCTAGATGTGCATCGACATCAGTAGTCTTATTTTCACCTCCTTTACTAGGTCCACCCATGACAGGTTCAATAATCTGAAGCTCGTTCATGAGCTGCGTCAGACCATAGTTGAGTTGAGCATGAACGTGCAGACACGGTACCCTCCAAGAATTTACGGTGCCATCACGAACGTGCAGAGACAGTGCTATCCAAGCATTTACGGTACCATCACGAGCATTGACGGTGCCATCACTAACGTGCGGACACGGTGCTCGTTCTGGGGATTCCTCAATCATGACGAATTCCGAGTCGTCACCAATCAACTCTATGTTGATATTCTGCTTCCAATTAAGGAAGTTTTCTCCAGTGAGTTTCTCCATCGAAAGTTGAGAAAGGATGGGAGTAGACACAGCCATAACTCAAAACTACAAAGTACCAATAAAATAGAAATCAATCACATTTGCTCAAGAAAACTTCTATTCACACAAATTTCAAGAAATAGCACAACATATACAAAAAATATGTAAGATATGAGAAAAAAATACCAAAAACAATCATATCCCTATTTCTTTAGGTTTTTAACTAATCTATGATATCCTTGTCCTGGTTGGCGAGAGTCAAAAATACCACTAGTTAAATAGAGTTGTAAACTCATTTAATAATGGACACCATTATTAACAACCTACTATTCGATCAAAATAAGAAAACAAAATCTCTTATTTTATGAGCTAGACCCACGGTTTCAATAATCATAGATTTAGTCCTAGTAGTCACCGTAGGGGTGAGTCTAGTAGAATTTGACCTATAATTATCTATCTTTCGAAATCTAACCTTGTCAAAATAACTAATGAACACCTTCCGTAGGGGGACGAATCAAAGTGCCTCGAGGCCCCATTAAGCTATTGACTATGTTAAACCAACGGTGAAGATCGAATAAAATTCTTAAAATAAGCTCATTATAAAATTAAAATTAGTATTTTTATTATTTATTTTTAGAAAATTAATGACTATGGTTTTCCAAAAAAAAATTAAACAGATTAAAATTTTTAAAACCAAAGTCCTATAATTTCTTATTAATTCTAAAGTGTCACATTGAAACAAATTCAATTAATTTAGAATTAATTTGTTGCTAATCAATATTTAGGTTTAACTAATATAATGAACCTATACAATTAAGTCCAACTCAGGTAAATGGGCCTTAACAATTGGGCTTGTATGGAGGAGGGCTGGGTCCAGTATGTCGTTCCCACTACAAAGGCCCCCTATCTTCCATACAAGGTCCAAAAGACAGGAATTTAAACCTTCGTTTTATTAATTGTTATTAATTGATTAGGCCCACTATAATCATGCAAAGCAAATGGGCCTTCACAAGTGGAATCACCCAAAAGAGAGGAATTTAAACTTTACATTTTCTAATGGGCCCAAATAAAACCTATCATTTTTATGAATATTTTATTTGGCAAAATACCATATATCTAACAAACATATGGGCCACTATATGCATCTAAGCCCAATTGCAAAAATACCACATATATGTGCAAACAGACATGTTATAATTGGATGGGCCTAATCATGTTACTATATGAGCAATTCTATGAATTTATGCAAAAATACCACAATTTATTTCATTTGCAAAAATACCACAATTAATTATCTAGAATTCATCAAAAAAATTCAAAATAATTAAATTTTTACAAAAAATAAGTCAATTTAAATGAAATTTATCAATAATTAACAATAGTTAATTTAAATTTCATTTATCAACAATCAACTTGGTTTTATGTTAATTTGAAAAAAAAAATATATTAATTTAATTTAAATAGGATTTATCAACAATTAACCAAAGTTAATTTAAATCCCATTTATTAAAAAAAATATTTTATTAATTGGCTGAAAAAAAAATGATATTTTTCAAAATTTAACCAATTTTAAAATCAATATCTAAACTATTTTAAAAAAATATCTTGTGTTGTTACAACTATTATCTAATATTTTAACCATTTAAAAAATAATAAAATACAAATAGTTATAACAAGCCTAAAATATCTCAAATAGTTAAACAAATTCAAATATCCATAAAAATATCTAACTAACAATATTAAATTTCAAATAATTTAAATATTAAAAACTATAGAATAAAAAGATATTTATATTTTCAAATAAAGATTTAATAAAAATATCAAGAATTTAAATGAAAATATCTTAAATATCTAATATCATAATTATAATATTTTAATATATTAAAAGATTTAAAATTAAGTTGTTAGTCTAATTTTAAATTTGAATTTGAATCTTTGTAGAAAATATCTAATTATTTAAATCTCAACTAACAAAAATATTTTTTTTTTAAAAAAAAAAGAAACAATTTTAAATGATAAAAAAAAAAGATATTTTTAGTTTTGATAATAAATAATGTATTTCCACAATTTTTAATTTTCTTTATTTTTTTTTAAAAAAATTCTGGATGAACAGTACCCGTATCGGGTACTGTTCACCGTGGTGTGCACTGGCTGCTGGTGGCGCGCACGCGGGGCTGGGTGGTGGCGCGCTGGGCGCGCGCGCGTGCGTGCGTGCGCTGCTGCGCACGGTGTGCGCGCGCGCATGGCAGCCAGAACAAAAAATTTTTGTGCAATTTTTTCAACCAAAATCATTTTCAAATTAATATTTAACATGTTTTACACAAAATAAAACATATATAAAAATTAATAGCATAGAAAACACAACAAGATAACCTAAAAATTGCTAAAATTCACATAAAATCAATATGTTCATAAAAACATGAAAAACCATCAAATTATTCAAACATATCAAATAATCCAATTTTAAACATGTTCATGCATGAAAATAAAGATTACCAAAGGCTCTGAGGCCAGTTGTTGGATTAGCTTATACAGGATCTTTGTTTATTTTCATGTATATCTAATATTAAACACATTAATACGAGATAGCCTAAAACATGTTTCTAAAATTGAATTCAAGAGAAACAAATAATAGAATACTTACAGTATACGCAGCGGAATTAAGAGTCCTTCCTTCAGTTTCTCTAACTCTTGTATCCTTTCTGTCGCAGAGTATTATCAAGAAACTGAACCGATCTTCTATTTTCTTCACGATCTTCCAATGTATCCTTAGAACCACCTAGACTAGTGTGGGCAATTCTCAACACATGAGATAGATATAGAGAGAAGAAGAGAAAATAACAAAGTGGCTTAGAAAATGACTTGTGCTTAGAGAGAATATAAAACTATCAGAAAAATCTGACTTGTGACTTATCTGTCGTCTCAAAAATCTTCTCTCTAAGCACTCCTTTTATAGACTCAATTAGGCCATTTAATTTAATTAAAAAATCAATAAAATAACAGCCATTATGAAGCCCTAGGTCGAAATTATCATGGGCTATAGGCCCGTGAAATTTCCCATTTGATTATAAGCCCATTGGACTTAAAATCAAAGCCTGTATTATTTTCTATTGATTTAATTAATTAAATAATTATTTAAATCCTTTATCAAATTAATTATTTATAATTTGAACCTTTATTTAAATTTATTTATTAATTTAGATACCAATTTATCTTAATTAATAAATCTGCCATAATTTCTCTTTTCTTCTCAAAATTACATAACTCTGTGAAACTATCCAAAATTGACCTGGTCATCTTTGATAATTCTAATTGATAATTAAATCAATTAATTGAGACTATCTAGATGATTTTATCCAAGGTACAATGGGGACCATGGGCCGATGAAATCAAGCTCCAATAAGTTATCATAAATCTAACAAATAAATTTACTAACTTATTAATTCCTCGTGACTCCACTATAGACTTGGAATTGCACTCTTGAATTCATAGAACGCTATATAACAAATATAGATACGCTATTAATTATCCATTGTTACAACCATAATTGTCACTCAATCCTCTATAGACGGTCTACAATGAGATAGGACTAAAATACCGTTTTACCCCTCATTGTATTTTATCCTTAAAACACTTAGTTCCTTGTAAATGATATTTCAGTAAACTAATTTAATGAGATCTCTATCATTTAACACCTTGAACCAAACTAAAAGGAAACCATCATTTCACTTCTTCATCAGAAGCTATAGATGTTCATATCTATGATTAACACTCCCACTCAATTATACTACCGAGTTCCCAAGATGTAAGTATGGGCTAGTCCGTAGGGTAAGCTGGTAACGAACAAGTCAAAGAACTTAAATAATACAATCAGTTAGAATACTAACCACTCAGAATTGAGATTGAATTAACCTATGGTCAACTATATGATATGACTAGAATAGATAATAACGGTATGTTTACTTATCTTATCAACTGTCAATATCGGTCATGTCCGATGTAACAAATACATCTGATCTTATCTACTTTGCTAATGTTCTGGAAAGAACATAACACTGTAATGTGTAAATAGATCATATCGTAGATTGGCAAGTCAGTGTAAATCTGGTGCACTGACTAATCTTAGGGCTAACTTATTTTGAACATATAATCATATTTATATTCCACTGTGATTACGTCACTATAAATAAGATTAGCTATATGCTCGGGATTTAATAGAAGTTTATATTAAACAAATAATCATGAAAATAAAACATGTGAGCAAAGTGATTGACCAAGTCAAAAATGATGTCTATTCTTTTATTGATAATAAAATGAGATTACAAAGAATTTGGGTTTTAATTAGGGCATAAAACCCCAACACAATCAACCACCACAAAAGTGCACTACTTAAAGGCTTGGTGAGGCTCTTCCCCTAGTGTCACAGGTAGCTTGATTTGGCCAATTGGTATGAGACCTTCTCCCAAGAACCTGTATAGATTTGAGGTGCACGGGGACAAGTCGCTTGTGGTCAGCCCAATCTTCTCGTAAGCGAACTTGAACATGGGGTTCATTAAACTCTCGTTGTCCACTAGGATCCAAGCCACCATCTTATTTGACACCTGGCTCTCGATCACTAAAGGATCGTGGTGTGGAAAGTGAACTCTCCGAGCATCGTCCTCGAATAATGTGATGACTTTGTCTGTCATTCGTGGTATCTAGGTTGGCAATTGATTTAATGCCAACACCTCATCATCGTGGTTTAAGGCCCGTGTGTACCTATTCTGTGAGCCTCTAGAGGTGCCCCCCAAGTGGGCTCCTCCTGAGATAGTCCCTACTCGATCGTTCACCGGAGGAGGTCTATTTGCTATCGGTTGTGACGAAGCTATGGGCACCGAACTTAGAGATTGAGGTGCAGTGGGTTGTGCAACTATTCCCGTGGCTGGGGTCGAAACATGGCACACCCCACTTCGAGCGTATTGGTGGAGGTGTCCCAACTTGATGGGGTTGTCAATCTCATCTTTGAGCTGGTGACATTCATTGGTGTGATGCCCCACATCATTATGAAAGTGACAAAAAATGCTGGGATCTCACCTCTCCCTATCCCTCTAAATGGATTGCGGCTTTCAATAATGGACATGCTTCTCCATGGCCACAAATATGTTCTCCCGAGAGTCCATTAATTTAGTGTACTCGGAGTACTGCGAGACATACTTCTCGCCAGGGGAAGTTCCCTGGTCAGCCTGCACTGTCCCATTTGCTTTGGGCTTTATGACTTTGCCCTTGCCCCCGTGTCTATTGCTGTTGGGGATCTGAATGGGTACGACAGACTGGGATGGAGCAGCAACTCTTGCATTGTATGCAAGCTGATGGGCACAGTATCCAATGGGTGCTACTCCATATCTTGTCGGAGCCGCACTGAAGCCAGCGGTCGGCACGGCATTAAAGCCAGCTGGCGGGATGCTCGGACTAGACTATGCTCCCTCCATACTCGGTTGGACAGGAGTGTAAAGTGGATGCTAGGTCCCCAAAGCAACGGGGCCAGGCGTTGTCGAAGCGGGAAAGGTGACGGGCCCCCCAAATGCTCCAATATGGGTGTCTTCCCAACTGATATATTCTTTTGCTCGATGAATGAAGTCGTCGAGTCATCGACACCCTCTCCACTGGAGGTCATTCCACATGGGGACCCTACATAGATGTCGGCCTGTAAGGCCATTAGCTGCTAGCCATCGTCAACCCTTTTGGTCCTCACAGCTTCCTCCTTGAAGCGTTTGATGTATGCTTTGAGTGTCTCGAAGGGTCCTTGCTTTGTTGGCCAAAGCATTGACCTCAAAGCTCACCTTCTGAGCTGCTATGAATTGTCTTAAAAATGAAGACGACAATTGGTGCCACGAATGAATGGATCCCGACCTGTGTTTCTTGAACCATTCGTCTGCTGGTCCTATCAAAGTTATCGGGAACACATGACACTTGGAATCTTCAGGGACGTGATGCACTAACATCAACCTATTGAACTTCAAGAGATGGTCGGTGGGGTCCGTGCTGCCATCATAAGACGTGATGGCAGACATCTTGAATCCCTATGGCAAAGGTCATTACACTATGTGAGGAGCACATGGCTCCCTATCCTCATCCTCCGAGTCAGAGTCATGGCCCTGTCGTCGAGCCATTCTGAGCATGATCCTTTTCAAGCTCTCTAAATCCGCGTAGAGCAGGTCCCAGTCTTGGTTGGCACTTTGTGCTGGGTTATTTCTCCTCTCGGCGTTGAGATTGTCTCTAAGGTCCGATTGAACTTTCTTTGCTGGTTCATGCCCATGGGCCTTATTGCACCGATGAGCATTAAGGTCATCTCGTAGGTCAGCCTGACCTCGAAACGTTCCACTATCCTCGGGGTATGCTACTTCTATTTCCCTATCATACTCAATATTCTCTTTGTTAACTAAGATGTTGATGTCGCGCTCTCAGCCAACAGAGAAGTTTCATTTTTTGGCCCCTTGGCCATTGTCCCTGTGGTGATGTTGGGGGGACACCACCTCCGGGCCTCGCTTGATCCATATTGGCGCGCTTGGGCGGAACGCCCCGAGCTCCACGGGTGTTGATGGCTTGGCGGTGTCCTTGGGCTCCGAGGCCTTCACCCACACTAGCTGGCCTCGGAGCTTGATTGTCTTCGGGTGTCTGGCGAGCCTTCTTTGGCTTGGGAGTAGGGTTATCGTCAACCTTACCTTCGCCACGGTCTTGTGGCACAGGTGGGGTTCCAACTCCAGTTGGGTGCATAGGGGGCACGCCAGCTGGTGGATCTTGTGTCAACTTAGTCGGGTGCTTAGGAGGCACACCGGCAGGAACGACAGGTGGCATTCTAGCTGGGTGCACAGGTGGCACACCACCTGGCTGCCTAGATGGTACTTTTCCATAGGGGTCCACTCGCAGCCCTTGGGCTGCCAGAGTACACTACAAGAATTTTAGCCTAATATAACACCTAAAAATGACAATTTTCAAAAAACGCTATGGTTAAATAGAAAAATCAGGCGCGCTCGGTACAGTAAAATTTTACAGCCCGCCACTAGCTTTTCCATCTCCCCCTCTAATATTCTATTAGCCCTAAAGCATCTCTCTCTCTCTCTCTCTCTTGTATCTTCTTCTTCACAAATCAACCCTAACCGTGTTCCCCTCTCTGTCTCTTTTTCTCCCCTCTAAAAATAGCCACACACACTCCAATCTCTTGCCTTCTCTCAATCTCTCGTTCATCCCACTCACAGTGACTCTCTCTTTCGCTCTCTCTGGTTTGGAACCACCGTTCACCTCTCTCTCTCTCTCATTCTCTTTCAGATGTGGGTGCTAAGGATCAATGATGAAGGGTCCATGGAAAGGGCTTTGGGACGATGATGAAAAGACGCAATAAGGGGTGAAGCAGATGCTCCCCAAAGTGCTTTGACCCTTTCTTTTCCCTAGCGCGAACCAGAGGCCTTTCCTCCATGGGCGATGGGCAACCGAGTCTGTCCATTATGTGAAGTAAGGTAACTTTAACCCATTTTTTTAATTTATGATATATGAAGTATGATTTATATGTAAACTAAGGTAACTGAGCCTGTTAATTTTGATTTTTTTTGGTGTTGATTTATGGATTTGAAAGTTTAACGGCGCCATTCACAAGGGTATGCCCCACAAGTTCTACCATGGACGAACTGGGCGTGTCTGGAACATCACCAAGCGCGCTATTGGCGTGGAGGTTAACAAGCAAGTTGGGAACCGCATCATTAAGAAGAGGATTCATGTTCATGTGGAGCATGTCCAGCCCTCTAGATGCACTGAGGAGTTCAGAAACAGAAAGTTAAGGAACGATAAGCTCAAGGCCGAGGCCAAGTTGAAGGGTCAGGCCATCAGCACCAAGAGGTAGCCAGAGGGTCCCAAGCCAGGTTTCATGGTCGAAGGAGCTCAGTTGGAAACTGTCACCCCCATTCCTTATGATGTTGTCAACGATCTCAAGGGTGGTTATTAGATCTTTTTATGTATTATTTTTTTCTTCTCAATGTTCTGTTCTTGTCTGGTTTTGATTTTGTTTTCAAGACTACCAATGGAAACGTTTCCTTAATTAGTTCAAGTACTCGAAGCCATTGTTAGTTTTCATATTTTGAATACTATTCTAAGTACAATTTTGTTTTAAAAAAATTCTGTGCTATTTTTGTTGTGTACAGACATATTCCAAGAGTTCAAGATTTTCGGTTTATGAAAGACAAAAAGCAAGAGGCATTCTCATCTTTCATGCACTACAAATCTTATCTTTCATGCAAGGCACATAACCTCACGACACCAGGTCTTCAAGGCAGCTCACCTCACTAGTCATGGCATCAATTCAGAAGGACACCTCAAAGCTTCACAAAAGCCAGATGGCAGCAAGCAGTAGGCACAACACCTTAGTATCTCACGGCATCAGGTCTTCAATTATTAAGATTTTTTTTGAATAAATTTCTGAAGTCAACTCTATATTCGCTCAGGTATATACATGTAATACTGTTTTTGAGATATACTTTTATGAGTTACATCTGTCTATAGAGTTGAGCGAATATAGATATACTGTAATACTGAGCTTAAACCTCCTCCCTGAGCTTCATTGTCTATAGATATACTGTAATACTGGACTCTTGATCATAATTAGACAAAAAGACAACTATTAGTGATCTTAATGAAAGGCATGGTAAGTTTTTTTTTTTTTAAGGAATCCTTTTCTTATTTTTAATCACATCTAGATAATTTTTATCTCAGTTTCTGTGTAAGAAAAACACTGAGAGACTGATGAGATTTGATTGAAACTGTCAAGTAGATGAAAATTAATTTTCCACTTATTAACTATCATCTAGCTCAAAGATGTTGGCTTTGCATAGCATCAGAATGATTTGTTGCCGCCGTAGTTGATTTTAAGACTAGTTTTTCTGTTTCCCAACTATTTTATGAGTTTCATTTGACTAAGATTTTTACTTTGGAATTCAGATTGCATATTTGTAGTATGTGCTAATGATTTTTGTTTTTGTGTGTTTCTGAGTGAAGCAAGAAAACTGTTTGATGAAAGTTCTAAGTTAGATGTTATATTTTAGAGTTCTATAATTATGGGGTTTCTAAACATGGAGAAGTTGATAAAGCTATTAGGTTGTTTGATTGGATGCCATCAAGAAATCCCATTTCTTAAATTACTTGATTGGTGGGTATTTTAGCTAGGATGCCATCAAGAAATCCACCACCTATTTGGTAAAGGATCTAAATTGTATTTTGGATTAGTTTTCTCTGTGATAATACAAACTTTTTAAATTTACTTGAAATTAGTAGTAGTAGTAGTAGTAAACTACTATAATTTTTCTTGCTAGCTAGTTTCATCATAGAAAAGCAAATCCCAAATCATGTAAAACATATTAAAATTTGGGTCTAGTTTGATTTTCTGTTTCTTTATACATTTCAAGGCCACGAGATTATTTTATTGCAAGAAGTTCTATAAAATCAAAAAATTAAATACATTTCTTTCTAGTTTTGTGTTCCCTTCCCCACCTGCAACTTTCTCATTTTGACAAATTGGTTTTTTCTACTTTGTTTGGTGAGTTGTATCTCTGTTTGAAGTGAGGGGCTACTTTGATCTTAGCATGAAATTTGAATATGATATTGATTTTTGATGGGCTATGTTTTGTGTTGGTGGTGCTACTGTTTTGTGTTCTCATTAACAGTTGGAAAACATTTTTTTTATTAATCCAGACTTATTTTTTTTGTCTCTGTTACAGGTTATTACTCTTGAGGATGTAATAAAGGGAATGAAGGTATAAAATTGCTTGAACTCTTATTTATTATGGCAACTTTCCTTAACCAAATTGCTATGGTCTATTATTGTTGCAGATCATGAGGGAGACTTTGATATATTTGTCACATCTTGATCACGAGGACACGGAAAAGCTGGTATGGGTTTATGGAAAATAAAGTAGTAAATGTATTGAAATATTTTTCATGTTTTCTATTTGTACCAAAGTTAGTACAAGCTTGTGTTAGCTATAGTTTTTATTTATATTTATGTCTAATAATATTTTTGTTATGATGCGACCTATTTTGAGTGGAAATTTCTTTCAAGTCATGTGGCTGCAGCTTGGGGGCTGCTGATAGTGAATAGTTTGAGGAAAAATATGAGTGGGGAATTTCTTTTATTGGCCATTCAATTGAAATTATTTTCTGCATGTATAATTATAATGGAACACCTTGTTTCTATCTTGTTAGACACTTGCAGCTCATTTGATTGTGTTATATATTATTTTCATTATAAATTCTATCGTATGCTGTCTATTCTTCTTGTATGATGCAGATGCTAAAGAAGCTAAGCAAACAATTAAGTGGCGAGGATTGGAATTGGAACAACTTAAACACATTATGTTGGGAAATAGGGTCTATATCTGGTTCGATGATGGAAGAACAGGTACATTTTTAACTTTCCCTATAAATGTTATTTCTACTCATTTTCTATTTGTGATAATAGTTTACTTGGCATTTCTGTTTTGACTACAAAAAAATGTTTATTCTGATCTAAGATAGTCACATGGTCAGTGTAAGCTTGTACTTTATTTCCTTGTAAATGTTATTTACACCACATATCGTTATGAGTTTGTGAGGGCACATGTCCATGCATCTGTCATGTGGTGTTAGGGATCTTGATGTAGAACCCAGAGATCACTTTTACATGCCCCTCTCATTTGGGAAAATATGAGAGTTTATTTATTTAAATGTTATACCTGTTTCTTGATAATGTGTTTGCATCATCAAATGCATAAGAAATATTCATGTTCTGGAGGTCAATGTATGCCCTTCATATGTTTTATGTTGGTTTGCTTAGGTAGGAGAACAGATTTTTGGTTATGGTCATTCGTGACTTGCTGAATTTATGTGAAATCACAAAAGGGAAGGATAACAAAGCTGTCATCACAAGTAACATTATGTAAGTATTCATGATTGAATGATTGATTATCTATCTTGAGTTGAGGTGGAATACATATAGATATAGCCTGCCAGGCCATAACTCCTCATTCCATCCAGATTCTTTGGTCATTTGTAGAAACCATGAATTTTAGCCACTTGATTTTAATTGAGTAACTTTGAGAACTATGAGAAACTTGGTTGGAGGTATACAACCAGTACTTTTTTGAAATCTTGTACATAATCCTCCTCTCTTTCTGCAGGTATGTTGTTGGACAGTACTCGAGGTTTCTAAGAGCTCACTGGAAGTTCCTAAAAATTGTTGTGAACAAATTGTTTGATTTCATGCATGAGACACATCCTGGTGTTCAGGTATTTGTTCTGTTGTGGTTTTCTTGGTTAGGTTTAAGGCTTAAAAGTTACTGAGAAATTTTGTCTTTTAAATTGAATGGTTTGTCTACATAAGTGTTGCTAAAGCTTTGTGTTCATGTGTTTCAGGATATGGCCTGTGACACATTCTTGAAGATTGTTCAGAAGTACAAATAGAAATTTGTAATTGTTCAGGTAACAATTACTTTGAGAAACTCACATTTTTTATTTGAATTCCGGCTGTTCATAGTTGTCAATATTTTTCTCAGGGTTCAGTTATATTTGCAACTAAGTAAAGGGTGATATTAACTTGCTTTCACAATTAAGGGAAACTGGAGTGGATTATTTTGTTAACTCCTATTTATTCAGTACTTTGCTCCTTTTTATTTGCAGGTTGGAGAAAATGAACCATTTATAAGTGAACTTTTAACAGGCCTTCCAACCATTGTTGCAGATCTTGAGCCTCATCAGATTCATTCATTCTATGAATCGGTAGGACTTTTTCGTTGGACCTATTTACTTTGTTATACATAAAACGGTCATACACATTTAAAGCAGGTGGTTTGTTTCAGGTTGGTCATATGATTCATGTAGAATCTGATCCTCAGAAGAGGGATGAGTTTCTACAGAGATTGATGGAGCTGCCTAATCAGGTCATTTAAATTTTATTTACTTCTCTTGGTCATCTCCATTTATGTTTTTGTTAGATACAAAATAGATCACATATGCTATATACTGAATTATTACTTAAGAAAAATACAAGTAAAGAAGGAAAACTCCATCAAAACAGACCAAAACAGAAATAAAAGACAGGGAATCTGGCTTTTATTTTATGTGTGTATTTTATGTTTGTGTATTTATGTATATATGTTTAACTTTACCTATTCTCTGGTTTGATACCATTTCTCTTATCTGTATTATTTGGTCTTTTTGCTTCAGTTACCTCAACATATTGAGATACAATAATAGGGTACTCTTCCTTGTTGTTACATGTTTCTTAATTATAGTTAGTGAGGAAAACCATTCACATAATATATGATGAGCAGTTGCTTCAACTAAATTGGGGAAGATATTGAACTCCGATGCCATATTGGCCATGAAAATGTAAGGACTGTTAAGAATTAGAATAGCTCCTTAAGCTCTTAGCCATTTGAACTCCTTAAGCGATTTTCACCTTCTTTACTGACTAGTTCAGAAGATAATTTGGGTTTAGTTTTACACTAATGAACATGACTATTTCATATATGTTTCATATCTTGCAAAGCTGCTTTGTTATGGTTTATACTGTACATATTTTTGTTTAATCTAACATTACTTACTTAAGTAGTGTTAGGTTTCATTGCTTTTTACTTTTCATATATGTTTCATTGCAGAGTTAAATTGTTTGACAATAAGAAGAGATTAACAGTTGTAGGCTTTAAAAAATTTCAAAGAAACATCATGAGGAGGTTTGCCTTGGAAACCTGAGGAGATTTCAATTTAGAGAGCTTCAGATGGCAACAAACAACTTCAGCAGCAAGTACTTGGTTGGATGATGAATTGAAGGATGTAGCAAGTTTCATGCATGATTTACTTTTGTGTATCTTGTAATGTTTATGTTTTTCATTTGTAAAGTAAAAAATGTTCAAGATTATAAAACTTTATTATGTTATGCTTTCAAATTTAAGTTAGAACTAAGTTCATGGTTTGAATTAGTTATTGTTTAATGTAATACTTGTGGTTTATCAATCTATTGAGAATTACATTTTATGATTAATTTTGATTTTTTTTTATCAAAATACAATAATGAAAATCTTTTAATTAAAAAAAAACCTTATAAGTATACTTATCAAAATAAAATTTAAAATATATTATCCACAGTAAAGTAACAAAATTTTATTACTAGACTTTTAATATGTTATGATTTAGAAATATATTATAAGCATAACAAATTGTTATAATTTATATAATATAATAAACTAAAAATGCTATCAAAATAATCAAATGTAACAGTGGAAAAGTGTTATGCATAAAGTATAAGATTAAACTTCAAATTTATAATCAAATACTCTAACTAAATGTTATTATTTGAATATTATAGCAACTAAAAATGTGTTATTGAATAGTTTAAGATAACATCGAACATAACATTCGAATATTGTTATAGAAAAGACAGGACTTTTAATAACAGGGGCTATGTTAGCATTTTCAGAAGCGTTATCAATACTCCCGGTTAGCAGTTTTTAAGTGTTATGAATACTGTTTTTTCTTGTAGTGGTAGCCCTCATGGCATTAACCATCTCTTGCAGGGCGACGATGTTGCCCTCTTGGGTGTCAATCTTCTACTACTGATTGGCCACCTAGTCGCAGAGCGCCACCACTTCTGGTGTCTCCTCCATGTCCATGGGATGAGGATATTCCTCCTCATAATACTCATCATCCATGCCGTCGTATGCAACATTTTCGTCGTAGTCTTCCACCTTCTCAAGGAGGTATGCTGCGGGGATCCATTGAACGAGAAAATGGTCCGGAAAGCCATAATACCTTAGAGTCTTTCATTATGCTAATTGATCAGTGGGATATACTTATTTATTTTTAAGACTGCATCAAATTCTCTTTTGTTTTGAACATTGGATCCAAACTCTGCATTTATTTTAAATAAAGACCCACTGTATTTTGAGTCAGATTATGTAATCTATGAAGTTATTATTAAAATTAGTATTTTAGTAGAGATAGGCAATGAGGGGCGTTATAGTTTCAATCTAAATTTGTTGCAAATATGTCAACCACCATAATTAATAGAGAGATCGTGACAATTCATCCTCGCAAAGTCTAGTGGCTTTGTTTTCTTCCTCGAAATTTATCTTCTTCTTCCTCTTCTTCTTTTCAAAGGCCTCTTTAATTTTTGTTCTTAATTTCTTAGAATTGGTTTTTTTTCATGGTTTGGTAACAAGTTACCATCATGTTTTTTGATATATTTTAAAATTTTATAGTTCTCTAATTAGTAACCAATTGCTATTGTATTACTAAAATTATTTGCAATCGATTACAATGTACTCTAAAACTGAGAACATTGGTATTTGTTTATTTTATGATCTTTTTTTTTTTTAAATATTAGTAACCATTTACTATGCACTTCGAAACTGAGAAAATTTGTAACCAGTTACTATGACACCTTTTTCAGATTAAAACAAGGATCCAAGAAACCAATTATGATAAAACTGGTAATCGAGTGATGCCTTTTCTATATTTAATAAAAAGTAGTAATTTTCATATTTAAAATTTCAATTATTTTTTTTAAGTTTTATAAGAGACAAGTAACCAAACCTGGTAATTGATAACTGAGAAATTTAGTAGCTGGTTATTGTAATGTCTTTTCTGTATTATATATACATATTGAAAAATTAACATGCAATTTTTTAAGTTTTGTTTTGGACAAGTAATTAGTTATTTGGTAGTTGGTAACTAGTTATTGTGACATCTTTTCTAAATTTATCAAATTTGCGTCATATTTTCAGTTACAGTAATTGGTTACTAATTTTTCAATGTTTTCAAGATTTCAAAATATTTAGATAAAAAAAAAAAGTTGGGGTTTTGTGTCATAATGTTTCAAAATGTAATTTTAAATGTGGAATAGTTTTTGGGAATAAGAGGTGAGCCAACAACAAAAAAGGAAAATGATCTTCGACTTGATGGTACTAATGGTCATTCAAGAAGGTAATGCCCTTTGGCATCATAATCTTCACAAATATATATATATATATATATTTATATATATAGGACAATTCTTTTATAGGGGCTTCACTTTAAGCCTTACCGGTAGAGCTTTCAGTGTTTCTCGACCGGTGAACATTTTTCGGCGCGACTTTTCTTTTATGACCATGTATATTGTAGCTATTTAGAGCATCCTGCAAATTTTCAGAAAATTATGAATAGTTTACAGTACCGAAAACTAGGTTCAAACATGCTGTTTTCCACGCACATAAAAAAAATTAGTCACGCGTGCAACAACATGTTTGAACCTAGTTTTCGGTACTGTAAACTATTCGAAATTTTCTGAAAATTTGCAGGATGCTCTAAATAGCTACAATATATACGGTCATAAAAAAAAATCTCGCCGAAAACTGTTCACGGGTTGTAAACACTGAGAGCCCTACCGGTAGGGCTTAAAGTGAATCCCCTATAGGAGAATTCCCATATATATATACACATTACTTTTGAAATTAAGTGATAGCTTTTTGCAATGTTAAAAGATGATCGTGGGGAGAAGCTCATTTTGGGGCTTTTTGTTTATGGAAAATTTACATCTAGTAATGTTTTTTTCTAACTTAATTACAAAAATATTTTTGCTTATTTAAATTACACTTTTGCCATTTCATACATACCGTATATATAAATATTATAACATTTTATCTTTTGCCCATTTCTTTCTCTTTCCACCATGTTTTCCATAATTTTTTAAAGTTTCTTATATTCTCTCTCTTCTCCTTAATTTCAAAAATCTTTTCTGGCCATACTACTAGTTGGTTGGGCTCCAGAGTGCTACAATGTTGACCTTCTATTCAAGGTGATCATTTTGATATGTGAGAAACATATGATTTTTCGTCGACTCCCTAAGAAGATGACCAGAATAAAAAGAAACATTTTAGTTTCTTTTATATATTCTGTTGACCAAAAAGTAATTAAATTTTACACTTAAAACAAAATTTACTAAAACTTGTATTCTTATTTTACATTTAAAAGATACCATATGATATTCTAAACAACTTTAAAGTTATTTAAAAATATTTAAAGTAACTTTTTTAAAATAAATTCTTTAGAATATTGCTTGGTAACATTTAAATAGAGCATAAGAATACTCTTTTAGTCATATAACAAAATGTAACCAATTGATATCTTAAATTATTTATAAAAAACAACAAAAATGTAGTTTTTAAAACTAACTAAGCAGTGTACTAAATAGTATCATTTTCTAATAAGTTATTCATGATAACTTGAAATTATAGGAGTAACTTTTTATACTATATGAAAACTAATTAGTTTTTAAAATAGAATTGAAGGTAATGTAAAAATATTTTATTAATAAGACATGTAAATTACATGAGTGACTAAAAAAGTCTATTAAAAGTTACCGTGTAGTATACTAAATTAATTTTTTCTAATAAACTATATGGTAACTTATTATACTATATGGCAACTCATTAGTTTCTTAAATAAGCTTGAATGTTACCAAAATGTATCTTAAATAGTAAGATACCATAATATAACATACAAATAACTAATTGGTATATTAAGATGTCTACAAATGAGTTTTTGAGGTAACCAAAAGGTATTGAAACAATATGATCTAAAAATAAAGCTTTTAATAAAAAAAGTGATCAATTGGTATCTTATCGGTATCGTAAGCAACCAAAATGTAACTTTTTACAACCCAGAAAAACCAAAAAAATCATGAAGCAGGATTTCCCAATTTTTTTTCAAAATATGGTATGCTATGCTAACGTGGCACCAATATTTGTGTAAATAATTTGGTTGAAGGAATTTTTGTAAATACTTTAGATTCTAAGTATATAATTGTAAATTTTCATTTTTTAATAAGGTTTTGAGTATGAGATTACGAGAATTAAAATCTCATAAAAATTGTTAAGTCAATGATTTGTTCCATAAAATAATTAAAAAAAAAGTTAATTTTGTAGCTAGCTTTTAAATTTTAGAAAATTAAAATTTAATTTGAATTTGTTGACTGCCTTTTTTGCTATCAACTTAACAACATAATTTAAAGAAAATAATGAAGATAAACACCAAGATTTTACGTGGTTCAAGTTATAAAACAACTTTAGTCCACGGGTATTTAGTATTGAAGTTCTTGAAGCTTGAGATGGAAAGCTTCAATGGGGGTTTTCTTAGGCAGGATATATATTGCTATGAGTACAAAAGTTGTGAACCCTTTCACAATGGTATCCTAGCCCTTTTTATACAATACTCTGGCTGCGAGGAGCCTAACCATTTCTCTAATGACTACCATGTGTCAAATGATGAAATCATGGACAACATTTTCCCCCTAAGTCTTCACTTGTCCTCAGACAGTGGAGACTTAATCTGAGAGGAGTAGTTTCAAGGGTCTTCGAGAGGTGACTCTTGAGCTCTTCATGACATCATAATCAAAAAATACAAAACCACGTGTTGAATCCCCATTGCTGGGCCTTTTAATCGGTGCAATTAGTGAGGAGTCTATTCCACTCCCAAGACGTCCAATCCGTACTCAAAGCGTCTTTTCTTCTTGTATCCAAGGCTACCTTTTCCCATGTTAATAATCACGATCCATACCTTGATTGTTGGATCACGTTTGAGTGCCTACCCCGTAGGTGATCAATGATCAGGGTGGAGTTTCTTTCACCCCAGGCTCTTTGAGTATAAAACTAGAGAACCGCCCCTCACACACTCTTGTCATTTGAAATTCAAAAAATATTAGAGCTCTCAAATTCCTCAAAGCTTCATCACTTCCCAGAGCCCAAACCTTCACCAGCATCCGTGCTTTCGGCGAACTGAACGGTTGGAGAGAATCTTCGTTCTTCTGCTTGAACAACAAGAAGCACTTTTGGGTTCCCACACGACACAACACCTACATGCACTTCATATCGAGTAAGTACTTTTGACCTGTTCTTATTTTTAGTTTCTGGTTTGTTGAATATGTAGTGGCATGCTTAGGGCTTTGAATTTTTTGGAATTTATATGACTTTTTTACCTCTTTTTATTCGGTTCGGGCCTTTTTGATATTTAAAATGATCGATATTTCATGTTTCGCGCCTTATGCGTTTTTTTGTGCTTCTGGACATTCGAATGGATTTTGGAAAATTTCTAGATTATGGCGAAGCTCACGAAATCCAGTGGTGCTCCTCGGCATTGATCTGTTGGTTCTGAGGACACTCCAATCCCTTAACATTCTTTCTCCTCCACTTCCCGAGCAATAGTCTTAGGGTTTCTTGTTTGGACCTATTCTTCTTCTGATCAAGGCCCTAACTGCTTAGTTTTGTTTCAGATGTCTGAGAGCTACACCACCTACACCAGCAAGGATTTTACTACTTCAACCACGGGATCTTGGAAATGGCTCAGGATGTGGGACGACTCCCCGATAAGAGAAAGCAAAAGGTCGCAAAGAAAAGTAGGGCCTTCGTAGTGATGAAAGACAACACTCCGGCGGCGCAAAGGCCTGTTCGAGTTGGCAGCTCAGAGGAAGAAGCCAACATGGGTCCCCTACTAAGGGACATAACCTATACTCTCGACAACTTCAAGGCGGGGGATTTTCCGAGCAAGCTGAGGCACTAGGGAGCTCTTCATAAGATCCTCTCCCACTTATGAGTTGATACACGAGACATGCTGGTATGCCTATCCCGAGAGAACGAGAGGGCAAACAAGAGCATCCACGGCCTCGGAGCATGGAGCACTTCTCTCCTCTAAACAGAAGCCACGTTACCGCTCCACCAGACTATGCCGACTTCTTGAAGTTTGTGGGCATAGCTCCCCTTCAGCTGTCCTCGAATGGATATTGGGTTCTATCCGGGTTGTTCGTTTTATACAGGAGGCAGAACTGGCTCGTCCCTTCTCTGGTAGAGATTCCTTACGTCTACAACTTTCGAGCTTGCTCGAAGAGGGAGAATCGCGATAAGTACTATACTTTGATGTAGTTTACCTACCCGAGTTTGTCCTACAAGGCTTAGAGTGGCAATGAGAGCCACGCGTGAGACTACAAAGACCATTTCTTCTAGACAAGTGTCTTCCCCATGTGGACCAATCCCATCCTACTCCTGGACTTTGCCAGGTTTGGTTAGTTTCACCTTGAACTATCTTCGATAAGTTGTCCTCTCCTTGTGGCTGGTCCTTTGGAGTTGAGCTTTTGCAAATCCTATCCGTTGTACTCCTCACATGGATGCCTACCATGCGAGGTTCCAAAAGATGCAAACCCTCCCCAACGAGGAGATGAGCCCCACCCTCCTCATCACAGAGGATCATCTACGCCAGTACGGGCTTCTTCAGGAGGGTCAGCACATAAGCTTTTTGAGCCTGTCCAGCTTCCAGGACTCAAAAAAATCACTGGAGGACACAAGGATTCATATTGAGTATGTGGCGGGGTAGGCACTCCTACATCACAACTAGAGGATACGCAAGGAACACATGGAGACAATGCTCGCCGTCTAGGTCACGGTTGATGCCCAAGAGGATAAGGATAATGAGGCAGAGCTCGAGGTCGGGATAGAGTCATATTCCATGCCTTGAGGTAAATCTCGCATAACCCATTATCATGCTAAGAATGTAGGGGAGGGAGTTACTATCGACCACACATGGGTTTCCCATCACTCCTCGAGTACGGGCAGGTCTCGAAGCATCAATGAACAGAGAAGGAATTCTAGGATTACCAAGACTTGATCGATATTTTTATTCGCCACTCGAAGAAAACACTCCCCCCCCCCCCCCCTAAGGATTCGTTCCTCTGGATGAGGTGACGTCCATGCATGCCAGGTGGTTTTGCCAATACGAGACCAACACAATGCGGGAGATAGGCTAACTAATCTGAGTGCTTGCCCACTCCGTTCTTCACCCGGGGAAGCCTTATAGCGGTGGAGCTTCGGAGGAGATTCTGCGCACTTGCATGCATTTGTCATTTTATACTTTATTATTTTTCTATCTTTCCTTCCCTCCGAGTACTAACAAGTTCTTTCTTTTGCAGACAGCATGCGCATGTACGACTTTATTCGAGAAAAATGCTAGAGGGTATTGGGGCCCTTTCAAATTGAAGTCTCGAACACACCATGAGTAGAGCCTGCGCTCTCGGCAGCTGTTCCTCCCCACCCCCTGGCGGCCCCTGCAGCCCCTACGGCCTCGACACCCCTGGCACCCCTGCAGCCTTTGCATCTGCTCCACTAGTCCTTCCCTCAAGGCCAGTGATGTATGGTGAGGTCATTGACCTAGAGGGATCCCCTTCACGTGATGTAGGGCCTTCTCAGAAGGGAAAGGAAATCCCTTCTTCCGAGGTTCCTGGCAGTCCTCCAGTCAGGACACCTTGCCTTGTTATCTTCCCCTGAACACTTCGAAGGGGAAGAGTTGGAGAAGCACAAGTGGGTGGTTGAGTACTTCAACGCTCATATCTATGAGGGGAATGAGGACTACAAAGTCCTGGCGGATTATTTGCACGAAGATAGGCCGCATACTTCGCTACTTCCCCCTAGCAGCGAAGAGGCAGAGCCCCTCCTAGCGAGGAGGGTTGGTCACCGAACGACCCTGCTGGCAGCGGAGCTTCTCTAGAGACTAGTGGGGTCCCTCTGTGAGATGCCATTTCACAGCTTTGCCCGCTGTGGAAATGATAACGAAATATCACATCTCGCCACCTGTCGCTGCACCGCACTGCGAGTAAATTACCCTTAATTTTTCCAAATTCCTTTTTGTTCTTAGCCACATCCTTGTAACTATCTGTTTTTCTTGTGCAGGCTGCGGTGTTTTGTCAGAGACTCAGGGATGTCATCACAATGAGGTCCTTTGAGCTCCAGAATCTTAGGGAGCTCAGGGAAACCTCAATTCCCTTAGAGGAGCAGTCCCAGCTTCAGAAGTCCATAGAGGACGAGAAGAGTCGTGCCTCCAAGCTAGAGACCCAACTAGCCATGGATTAGTCCAAGTTGCAAACACTCGAGGATATTTCCTCGAAGTTGCTGGAGGATGGGGCGGGCCACAACCAAGCCGTGGAGGAGTCTGCCCGTAAGATGGAAAAAGATCTCACGGCTGCTTGGAGGAAATTCGCATCGCCTGCGAGGAGTCCTCCAAGCATTTGGAGAAGGCCACCAAGGGCCGAAAGAAGGTTGCGTAGGCAGCTTCACGAGCCGAGCCAACTGCCAAGGACATCGAGGGCCTAAAACTTCAAGCTGAGGATCGGTAGCATCAACCTGAGGATCTGAAGCATCAAAACGAGGAGTTGACAAAGGAACTCGACATCATGGCTAAGGACACCGTCTATGCTGCATGCAAAAGCAACAAGGAGATGGACATGGCCTTCACGGGGGAACCCAACATAAGGATGTTGCTCGAGGAAGGTCTTTGGGCAGACGAGGCTAGGGAGGCCAAGGCACGAGAGGACGTGGCATAGGGTAGGACTCCTGAAGACAATCTCGTGGTCGAACTTGTCACAGAGGTTCCTCTGGGCGAGTAGGCCCTTGTAATTTTCTATTTTCTTTTGATAGGCCTACGTGCCATTCACTTTTGGGTTATAAAAAAGTTCATTGCTCAAGCCCCCGAGCACTGTTGTAAATACTTTGCCCTTATTTCTGTGAATGGTTTTTCTTGCACTATTTCTTTGCCTTCACTGCTTTATCACTCGACACATTTTTAGCGTTTAGTAATTGTGTAAATTGGTCTTACAAATTTGGCAAGGTTTTAAAATCTAACTCAACGTAACTTAACTCCATGAGAGTTTTCCACCATAATCCTTCCACTACCTGTGGGCCTTAGTCTTCAAGACTTGGACTTTACTGCCCTAGTTGGCTCAACTAGAGACTACTGCTCGAGTTCTGGCGACTTAGGTCTCGCCGACTCATCTAGTATTATGACTGTTGACGCCGTTTTTCGTCAACTTAAAATAGGAGAGCAATTAAACAAGAAAATATCGGAGGAAATGAACAAAGATGAACACAATAGGTTTTTTACGTGGTTCAACAGTTAAATCTACCTAGTCCACGAGTCTATGTTATTAGAGCTTGGGAGTTTTCTGGAAACTTTTCAGAGAATAGTTGCCCAGAGTTTTCTCTCCAGAAATTAGAAATCGATCCCTTACAAATGGAGTCTCCTTCTCTATTTATAGAGAAGGTTACATAATTCATTCCCACATATCTCGGGAAGATATTCTGTGAATCAATTAATATAATGCTATTTAATACATTATCCCCTACGTACACGAAAACGTCCCATAAAATGCGGGATCGGATAACAGATTAAATAATATCCCTTAAACATTGGGATTGGTCAACGATAAATATGGTCACATATAACTAATTAACTCAGATATGAGATTCATCAAATCTCCGAGACTAGCAGTCGATCACAAGCTCGTCGCCTAACTTGGCCTTTGCTCAGAACAAATAGACATTGATGATGTCGCCACATTCAAACTCACCCATTTCAAGCTTGAACTAGTCTGGAAGGCAAGAGATGGTTTAGGAATATATCCAAGTGTCGCACTATGCTGCTTTGCGAGCTCGGAGCATTTCGAGGCTACATACCCCTTTGCACCTTCGACTTCGTTGTTTTACCGAAACGGTTTAACTAAAGGGACATACGACAACTGTGTCTATTTTGAGCTTACACATAACGAGCCTAGATTTCGGGATCACAATCTTATGCTCGAAATCTGGGTGTAATATTTTTCCCCCTCAAAAGTATCAGTTTGAATCCCATGCGAAGGAAACTTTTGAACTGCCCTTCTTGGAAACTGTACCATCTATCGTATTCAAGTGTGGAGACGTGTCAGCTAGGGATTGACTAATCAGAGTACTTGAGTGTCTTTTGCACCATGCGCACGTCCATTCGCCTGCCAACTTTATGCCACCATCATTTCATTTGTACCTGTCCGTCAGATCATATACAAAATCTGGCTAATGGCTTAGATTAGCCCGACCTTCGACACTCCCTGGGGCCTATAAATATACCCCCATCGTCTTCCTCATTTCACTTTCTTGCCTTGAGTTTTCAGAGGAAAAAGAAGAAAAACCAGAACTGAAGTTTGCTCTGTTCTTGCATGTTTTCCAAACCAAGAAAACAAAACAACGTTGGCTTCTTCGACTCCGTGAGATCATTCTTGCAACCACTTCTTTGGTCATCAATCTCTTTGTATCCACCAGCTTCATTGTGTAAGTATCTGTTCTTGATCCCATACGTACATATATATATATTCTACTTTTTTTTTTTACATTTCTGCATTTACGTTCGTATTGTTGCTATACTGTAGGCACATTTACTAGTTTAGCAGTAGAATTTTGTAGCCGATACTGTGTAGCTCTTTGATTCTTCTGATATTATGATTTCCAAACCCAGATTTTGCGTAAAAGATGCAAATATAATTTTTCATTTGAATTTCGGATGACATATCGTGTAGACCAAGAAAATGGGTATGGAATTAGGGTTTTTAAATTGTACGTTTCCCAAAAATATCACCTTTTTGAGTAACAGCCAACTTTTTCCCTGAAAATCCAGGATTCTAAAAAATAAATCCACGTTTTCCCCTTTAGGTCAATTACACGCTCAGGGCTCGACTCTTTCAATAGCTCAAGTTTCTTCCGAGCCTGATATCGTTCTTTTGATCGAGCTTATTCCATGGTTTCGAGCATTCGAGATCGGACCATCTTGATTTTTATCCTTAATTTCTTGTGTGCCTGGCTCTCACCCTTTTTCTTTCTTGCTAGATGTCGCAAAATTTGGAAAAATGGTGGTGGTCAGTACTCGCGATTCCTTATTCATAGACAACTCCAAGCCTAGAGTCGCCCTTTACTCGGAATTAATGGCTGATTCATGAGCACGAAGTGAGGTGTCAGCAAGAGGATACTCGAGCTCACTTTCGACATCAAATCGACGAGGTCGAAGAGAGAAAGAGGAGAAAACTTCGAGTCACGATCTATCTAGACCTGGACCCCGAGCCCAGACCAATTCCTCTCGACCCTATGCTTAAAGTAACAGTCACTTTCAAACTGGGCGATCTCAAATTCTCACTGGTGGAAGAATCAACAAATCATCCATCCACATCACAACCGACCGCCATTCCCACCTCGAGGGGGGAATTTTTTGAGGCCGAGCATTATTGGAGCTCTGTTTCTTCATTGGGACAAATCTCCAATATCCTAGCTCTCCATGGCCTAGGATTGTCCGACTCGCTGAGGTGTCAAGCTCTGTCCTCCAATGAACGAAGTTGTTACGCCCCGGGAGATGGCTGTCCCGACAATAAGCTGAAGCTCGCAGCTTGGAGTTGCGAGCATATGAAGGCAGGGGCCTTATTGCCCTTAAAGTCCTTTTTTAAGGACTTTCTGGATTTTGTTGGGCTCGTGCCCTTCCAACTCCAGACCAACTCATACAGGGTCTTGTCAGCCCTGAGGTCGCTACACCACGAGCTAAAGTGGGAAGGACCTTCGCCAAGAGAGATTCTGTATCTCTTTTGCTTGAAAAGCAACCCCTCCTGAGCTCAGGGAGGAGACGACTTCTACTACCTTTCGAGCTATCCCAGGGAGAAGAAGATCTTTGAGGACATGCCCAACCATCCTCCTAACTTCAAGCACACGTTCTTTTGGACAGACGGCCTGGCTCCCTCTAACTATTATTCATTTAGATGAATCCGTAAGTTTACGATCCTTTTTCTTTTCGTGCTCGACTTTTGCTTAGGCTCAAATTACTCATAATGTATTCCATTCCTTAGCCAACTATCACCGTCCTACCCCTACAGGCGCAATGAAGGAGCACAAAAAAACTCTGCTTTAGCTTCCATATGGCAAGCGCTCCCTGTCTTATCTTCTTCATGAAGATAAGCTTCGAGCCCGTGGTCTCCTGGAGAAGGACCAATCAATAGATGATACTGCCTACAAGAAGTATATTAAGTGGGAGTTTGTGCCTCTCCCAACAGACAGGCTTCCTCCGAGGTGAAGCTTAAAGGCACGATCCCCTGTTCGCCGTCGCAGGAGTCCATGCTTGAGGAACGACGCCAATGATGAGGCCTTGAGCTCGAGTGACAGAGGTAAGGTCATTTTTAGCTTGGCCTTGTGGTCTCCTTCCCTCCTTAAGCATAAACTCGACACCCTGATCATATGCCCAGATGATAGGGACAACTTTTATGTATGGTCTTGGGTAGATGATAGGGTCTATAGGTTTGATAGCTGGCTAGGGAAATATGACACAATGTATAGTTTGAATGAGGTTTGGGATGGAATAGCCGTCCAATACGGGAAACATGACTATAGGGACCTTTAGAGATTGACTTCCATGTATAGGGAAGGGACTCCCCCAGCCTCCTTCGAAGATAGGGAAATTACTTGGTCGCCGAGCACAAGCTCGGAGGAGAGTTCCACTTAGGTTCCCTGTCACTTGTCTTTGATTCCTTTAACTATCTGGTTTACACTAATTTTAGCATTTTGAGATCGTTTTCTAATGTCATTTGATCATGCAGGTACTATGGACTCCGACCTCGAGAATATGCTCGCCAGTGGTGAGGGGGCCAAGCAAAGCAAGCGCCCGAGAGCCTCGCAAAATTCTGGTCGGCCTGCTAAGGTCCCTAAAAGGACCGAGGTGAATCCTCTTCCCCCAGCTCCTATTGTTCCGACCTCCACTTCCCAGGTTAAGATTCCTGCGGCAGGTGCTCCTTCTTCGCCTCCTACTGTCTGGATCCTTCCAACCCTTGGCCCGACTCCAAAGAAACCAGCTTCTACTCGGGAGCGCCTGTTGTCGATTTCTACTAATTCTGATGAGTATTTTATCGACAACACTGTCGGGACTCACGGGGCCACCCTCAGATCGGACGTCTTGTCTCGAGTAGGCCAAAGCATCAACAGTCTCGGGGCTCCTCAATGGCAGTTCCTGGTCAATGTTTGGGACTCTAATGTCCTTTATGACAAGAGTACCAAGCTCATCTCCTCGGTAATTTCTCTTACCTTGCTATTTATTGTGATTTTATTCGAAACATGCTCTAACTTGATTTGTTTGTGTGTTAGGCTCTTAGTGCAGTTGCTCAACTGAATTATAAGATGAACAATGAGGTTCACACGAGCATGTCTTATGCTCAGGAGTCAAAGGATCTCCAGCTCAAGCTCGTTGACGAGTTTAAGGCCGCAAGGTCAAAGCTGGAGGCTGAGATTAAAGAGAAAAACTCCAGGATCGAGGAGCTAGAGAAGCTAAATGCCAAGCTCAAGGAGGAGAAAAAGGCCACCTTCGAGATAATAGAGGGTGAAAAGGCTCATCTTCTCAAAGAGTTCAAGCAGAGGAAGGATCGGGCGGTTGACTTGGCCATGTACAAGATCTAGGCCAGAAACGCCGATCTCGACACAAGCTTCTTAGGCTCTTTTGAGGACGAGTTTCTGGAAAAATGGCAAGCTCAGCTGGAGGCAGAGGAAGCTGCTCGAGAGGATGCTGAGAAGGCTAAGGAGGATGCTCCTGCCTCCTAAATCTCGATCATGGGCTGCGTCCCTCTGAAACTTTTGTAATAGTTTATTGCTTTTGTTTTTCATGTCCTTGGGGCAAAAACAATTTACAGCTCGTAAAAGAGCTATTTACTTTTGATATTTTTAATACCATGTTCGTCTTCACTTTAATATTTTTACTTTACATCTCTCTGATCGAAATATTTTAAGCAATTTATATTAAAAGTTTTCTTTTATGTTTGTTTATTCATACAAACACACGTTGGATTTAGGCTCGAGCTTCCATGCACTCTCGCATAGTTTGCTCGATATATCCGTATTCGATCTCGTTATTTGTCAAGGTCGGAACTTACTTTTACCATGCACTCAAAAGTACTTATATGGCGTGTAAGATAGGTAGTTTAGTTATATCCTACTTTTCTAGTTACTTTTCCTCGTCCTTGGGTAGCTCCCCAAAGTTGTGAGGTCGAAACTATCTTTTTGCAAGATATTCCAACCTCGATCTCGACTTAATTTGAAGTGGGTTTATTTATATTCCATCTTTCTGTCGATTAATTTTAGCTGGTTTGTTCCAAACTTTTTTAGCTCGTATCTGGTTTATAATCCATACACTTTTCATTTTAATAATCTGGTTATATCCAAACTATTTTAGCTCACGCTTCTAGTTATGTCTAGACACTTTATTTTTAATAATCTGGTTATATCCAAATTATCTTAGCTCACGCATTTGGTTATATCCAAACACTTTATTTTTAATAATCTGGTTATGTCCAAATTATCTTAGCTCGTGCATTTGGTTATATCCAAACACTTTATTTTTAGAATACACTTTTAACTTTTATGTCGGGTTAACGGTCCGGACATTTGTTTGTTTTCGTGTATGCTATATTTGAGTTATTCATTTTTTTCAAACTTATGGTATATATACCACTGATGCCCCCTTAATATCCTATGAGTGTGACCATAGGTTATTAAATTAAGAGAGTTTGCAAAAAATACAACATATTGAAACGAAAATGATCTTTATCCAAAATTGAACAATTTACTAACATAAACTTTGTAAAGATAAACAAGTATGGTTACAGGAGACATCATTTCTACACCATTGATAGTAAGGTCATAGATGTTCGCCATTCCATGCTCGTAGTACCGACTCTCCGTTTAATCTCGCCAATTTGTAGACGCCGGGTCGAATAACTAATTCGATTTGGTAAGGACCTTCCCAATTGGGCCCGAGTATGCCAACGGCTGGGTCCCTTGTAGCTAGGAACACACGCCTTAACACCAAGTCTCCTAATCCAAATTTCCTGTCCCGAACCTTTTTATTGAAATATCAGGTAGCTCATTGTTGATATGCTGCATTTTTCAGTTGAGCTTCATCTCGCCTTTCTTTGATCAGGTCCAGACTTACTTTGAGCTGAGATTGGTTCGAGGCATGATCAACAGCATGGCTACAAATAGTGGGTATTTCGACCTCCATTGGTAACATGGCCTCGCATCCATATGCTAGAGAAAAAGAGGTATGTCATGTTGAAGTGCGAGCCGTAGTTTGATATGCCCACAAGACTTGGGGTAACTCCTCGATCCATTTTCCCTTAGCTTCTTCCAATTTCTTTTTCATAGAACTCTTGAGAGTCTTATTCATAGCTTTGACTTGGCCATTTGCTTAGGGATGGGAAACAGAGGAGAAGCTTTTCATTATCCCATTTTCTCACAAAAATTGGTGAATAATTCACTGTCGAATTGAGTACCGTTATCAAATACTATTTTCCTTGGCATTACATATCGGAAGATGATGTTTTTTTACCACAAAGCCCAAGACTTTCTTCGAGGTAATCATTGCTAGAGGTTGAGCCTCAGTCCACTTTGTAAAATAATCGACCGCGATCACTGCGTACTTAACTCCACCTTTTCCAGTTGGCAACGAGCCTATGAGACCAATTCCCCACACCGCAAATGGCCATGAGGAGGTCATCATAGTTAGCTCAGATGGTGGAGTCCGCGAGATTGTAGCGAATCGCTGGAATTTATTGCATTTCTTGACATACTCAAATGCGTTTGCTTTGATAGTGGGCCAGAAATATCCTTGTCTTATAATTTTCTTAGATAGGCTATGCCCCCAAGTGTGGTCTCCACAAAATCCTTCATGAATTTCTTCTAGGATTTTCTTGGCCTTGGGTGGAGTCACACATCGGAGTAATGGCATAGAGTATCCTCTCCGATATAACCTTCCTTCCACAATAGTGTATCTGGGAATCTGATACATCAGTTTCTGAGCCTTGTTCCATTCTGTTGGGAGAATGCTGGTTTCGAGGTAATAAACTATTGGGGACATCTAGGTTGGTTCAAAGTTAATCATGCAGACATCTTCCTGTTCAGGCTCGCTAATACTGGGTGTTAATAGGTGCTCAATTGGCACAACATTCAACGCATCGACCTCATTGGATGTGGCGAGTCTGGCCAAAGCGTTCGCATTTGAGTTTTTCTCTCGGGGAACATGCTTTATCGCATAGAACTCGAAATGTTCGAGCGCTGTTTTCTCTTTTTCTAAATATGCGGCCATCTTTGTTCCACGAGCCTGGTATTCCCCTAATATCTAGTTGACCACCAATTGCGAGTCACTGTAGCAATGTATCGCTTTAGCCCTGAGCTCCTTGGCTATTCGAAGTCCTACCAATAGAACTTCGTATTCAGCCTCATTGTTAGACGTTTCAAAACCAAACCTCAAGGTGGAGTGAAATCGACTTCCAGTTGGAGTGATCAATATGACTCTTGCCCCCAATCCATTTTCATTGGAAGATCCATCGACATAAAGTTTCCACAGCTCACGGGCTGGGGTTATAACTTCATCGTCAGATACTCCTGTACATTCCACAATGAAGTCTGCCAAGGCCTGCCCTTTTATGGTTGTTCTGGAATGATAAGTGATCTCGAATTGTCCGAGCTCAATAGCCCATTTTAATAATCGGCCCGAGGCTTCTGGCTTTGACAAGACTTTCCGTAGTGGTTGGTCAGTTAGTACATGGATGGGGTGTGCTTAGAAGTAAAGTTGGAGCTTTCGAGATGAGTGAATTAGGCTAAGAGCCAACTTCTCTATTAACGGGTATCTCGATTCTACCCCCAGAACCTTTTGCTGACATAGTACACTAGTTTTTGTGCCTTCTGATCTTCTCGGATGAGCACGGCGCTGATGGCGTGCTCGGTTGTAGCGAGATATAGGTACAAGATTTCTCCTGTGATAGGCTTCGAAAAGATGGGAGGTTTTGCGAGGTATTTCTTTAGCTCCTGAAATGCAAGCTCGCATTCCTCTGTCCACTCGAATTTTTTGCCCCCTCTCAAAAGGTTGAAAAATGGAAGACAACAATCTGTAGATTTTAGATAAATCTACTTAATGCCGCCATCCGTCCAGTTACGCTCTAGACATCTTTATGATTTCGAGGTGAGGGCATATCAATTAGAGCCTGAATCTTGTCAGGATTAACCTCTATTCCTTGCGCGTTTACTATGTAGCCCAAGAATTTCGCTGATGATACTCCGAAAGAGCATTTTTGGGGATTGAGCTTCATGTTGTATTTCTGTAGCACAGCAAAGCATTCTTTGAGGTCGTCCACATGGTTATCGTTATGTTTAGATTTGACTAACATATCATCAACATATACTTCCATGTTATTACCTATCTGCTCGGAGAACATTCTATTCACCAGCCTTTGGTACGTTGCTCCAGCATTTTTAAGCCCGAAGGGCATAACATTATAACATTATAGCCCTTTACTGGTTACAAAAATCGTATGTTCTTTGTCAGGTGCATGCATGGCGATCTAGTTATATCCAGAATAAGCGTCCATGAATGACATAAGGCTGTGCCCAGCTGTGGCATCTACAAGCTGATCAATCCAAGGTAGGGGAAATCAATCTTTAGGGCATGCCTTGTTGAGATCAGAGTAGTCGATGCAAGTTTTCCATGTTCTGTTAGGTTTCGAAACCAAAACCGGATTGGCGATCCAATCAGGATAGAAGGCATCTCGCATAAACCAATTTGCCTTTAACTTGTTAACTTCTTCCTTCAAGGCTTTCTTCCTATCATCGTCCAGGAGTCTTCGTTTTTGCTGCTTCGGGGGGAAGCTTTTGTCAATATTAAGTGCATGGCTTATCACATTCGGACTTATCCCTACCATGTCTGAATGCGACCATGCGAAAACATCCTGGTTCTTCCTCAAGAAGCAAATTATTTGCTACTTTGCATTTTCAGGAAGGTTTCTCCCTACCTTCACAGTCTTCGGAGGGTTGGTTTCCTCGAGCTTGACTTCTTCGAGTTCTTCCAATGGCTCAAGGTCAGCCTGCTCTTCTACTCTAGGGTCGATTTATTCGTCTATTTCGAAGGTCGTCCCATCCTTATTCTGAATTACAACAAGTGTTTGTGCACTTGTTTGCTTTTTCCCTCTAACAAAAATGTTATAGAATTCCCTCCCTACAAGCTAGTCCCCTTTCAGATTCCTGATGCCACTAGAATTCAGGAACTTGATGGCCAGATGCCTAACGGAAGAAAATGCCCCCAGCCCTACTAGGACGGGTCTCCCAAGCAGCACGTTGTAGGCCAATGGGAGATCCACAACAAAAAACTCCATCATCTTGGTTATCGATACTGGGTAGTCTCCAAAGGTTACAGGGAGTTCGATGGATCCCATACAGGCAACCCCTTTTCCTGAAAAGTCGTACAACGTAGTTGCACGGGCCTTTAGGTCACGAAGCAGGAGTCCCATCTTTTCGAAAGTGGATTTGTAGAGGATATTCACCGAGCTCCCATTATCAATTAGAACTCAATGCACCCTCTTGTTTGCGAGCTGAAGGGTGATGATCAGTTGGTCATTATGAGGGAACTGTACATGAGACGCGTCGTCCTCAGTAAAGGTTATGGGTTGTGTTTCAACCCTTTGTTGTTTCAGAGCTCTGGGTTTGGGTTCGTAGGGAGACCCGTCACAGGTTTTCAGCTCATTCACATATCTTTTCTGGGCATTCTTGCCCGATCCCGCAATATGGGGCCCCCCGAGATGGTTAGGATGTCTTCCCCATCAATCGGAGGGGGTCGTTCATCTTCCCGTGCTCAGGAGTTGTTGTTCTGGGCAAGTGGAAGCCTGATTGGGGTTCAGATTTCTTACATACTGCCTAAAATATCCACTCGAGATCAGAACTTCAATCTCATCTTTTAATTTCCTGCATTCATCGGTTGTATGTCCGATATCTCTGTGGAATCTGCAGTACTTGTTGGAATCTCTTTTCGCCTTTTGGTTTCTCATGGGGTCAGGTCGTCTGAAAGGGACCTAGTTTTCATTAGCCAGGTAGATATTCTCCCGAGACTCATTGAGTTCGGTATACACTTTGTATACAGAGAAGTATCTTTCCCCTTTCTTCTTCTTTCCCCCATCTGCCTCAGGATTATTCCCTTCATTTTTCTTTCTTTTTGAAGGGTTGTCCCCGGGGGGTTTTGAGGTCGTAGGGTTCGCCGAGGTCGAGGCAGAGCTTGCATTTGTTGTTGTGGTTATGGGCTGAGAGGTCATAATCAATGCTGACCTCGCCTCTTCTACATTAACTAACCTCTGAGCTCGTCGATTGAACTCGGTTAAGGTCCTTACAAGCTTCCTTTGTAAATCTTCCCAGAGAGGGCTTCCAGGCATTACTCCAGCTCGAACAGCCATTAAGTGGCCACTATCATCCATGTCACGAGCTCGAGCGACTTCCAAGTTAAGCCTTGTGAGATAACCTTTTAGTGACTCATTTGGCTGCTGTCGGACATGTTGGGGTTTTATGCCCTAATTAAAACCCAAATTCTTTGTAATCTCATTTTATTATCAATAAAAGAATAGAAATCATTTTTTGACTTGGTCAATCACTTTGCTCACATGTTTTATTTTCATGATTATTTGTTTAATATAAACTTCTATTAAATCCCGACCATATAGCTAATCTTATTTATAGTGACGTAATCACAGTGGAATATAAATATGATTATATGTTCAAAATAAGTTAGTCCTAAGATTAGTCAGTGCACTGAATTTACACTGACTTGTCAATCTACGATATGATCTACTTACACATTACAGTGTTATGTTCTTTCCAGAACATTAGCAAAGTAGATAAGATCAGATGTATTTGTTACATCGGACAGGACCGATATTGACAGTTGATAAGATAAGTAAACATACCGTTATTATCTATTCTGGTCATATCATATAGTTGACCATAGGTCAATTCAATCTCAATTCTGAGAGGTTAGTATTCTAACTGATTGTATTATTTGAGTTCTTTGACTTGTTCGTTACTAGCTTACCCTACGGACTAGCCCATACTTACATCTTGGGAACTCGGTAGTATAATTGAGTGGGAGTGTTAATCATAGATATGAACATCTATAGCTTCTGATGAAGAAGTGAAATGATGGTTTCCTTTTAGTTTGGTTCAAGGTGTTAAATGATAGAGATCTCATTTCAGTAATTAAATTAGTTTACTGAAATATCAATTACAAGGAACTAAGTGTTTTAAGGATAAAATACAATGAGGGGTAAAACGGTATTTTAGTCCTATCTCATTGTAGACCGTCTATAGAGGATTGAGTGACAATTATGGTTGTAACAATGGATAATTAATAGTGTATCTATATTTGTTATAGAGCGTTCTATGAATTCAAGAGTGCAATTCCAAGTCTATAGTGGAGTCACGAGGAATTAATAAGTTAGTAAATTTATTTGTTAGATTTATGATAACTTATTGGAGCTTGATTTCATAGGCCCATGTTCCCCATTGTACCTTGGATAAAATCATCTAGATAGTCTCAATTAATTGATTTAATTATCAATTAGAATTATCAAAGTTGACCAGGTCAATTTTGGATAGTTTCACAGAGTTGTGTAATTTTGAGAAGAAAAGAGAAATTATGGCAGACATGACTCATTAAATGGTTATTTCAAGATGGGTTTCCTGCAGTGTAATGCCCCGAATTTCCTAATAAGGGTTAGGACCTTGATTAGGAGGCCGGGAGGGCCATAATTGATTTATTATGTTATCTAGTGATCATATGCATGTTTATGTGAATTGTATTATTATATGATGATGAATGCATGCGTATGGGTGTAATTAATTATAAGGGCATTTTGGTAATTTGGCCTGTTGAGGGCGTAATTGTGTATTTTCGTGCATGTGGGTGAGTTATGATTGGTACCACATTATATGTGGATTTGCTCGAGCTTTTTGGCATGAGACGATCATGAAATGCAAGTGTTCTGTCTAGTCATAACAGGTTTAAGTTCGGGGCTCGGGGTGAGTCTCGGGGTGATTTTAATGATTAGAGCATTACCGAGAATTAAAGGGTAATGGGATATAATTATTGGTGTTTGAGAATATTGAGAATAGCGGGAATTGGAGAGTGTTAATTATGATTAACGGAATATGTGCGGAAGGACGGTTTTGCCCTTGATGGCTATTAAGGTTTATTTTAGACTTGAGGGCATTTAGGTCTTTTCCCCTAAAGGATTTATATAATCCATTAAGGCTGTAGAAAGAAGAGGAAAATAGAGTATTGCCTACCTTCTCTCCCGATGGTCTTTTTCCTCTATTTTCTTTTTGGATTTTCAAGCTTTGTTTGAGGAATCAAGCCAAGGAACTAAGTTGGGATAAGCTAGGGTTATGCTCCACCATTGAAGAGGGTCTGCTGCTGGGATTGAGGTGAGTTTTTAGCCATTAGAACTTTTGGTTTTGCTCTGTTTTCTTAGTTAAGTTCTAGCTAGTTTTTGGGTTGGAAAGTTGGGAATTGATTGGAGTTTTGGCTAGGGTTCTTGGGGTTGTGGTGCCTAGGACATGTAGAGGTGGTATTTAGGTTCATTTGGGACTTAATTTGATGTAAGGAAGCATTTGGTTTGGGTTAGAAATGGTGGAATCGAAGGAAGAACTTTTTGGGTAGATGTTGGCTGAAGGTAGTGCTACAGCGCCCAGTGTAGGGCGCTACAGCGCTACCTGCATAGAAGGCTAGGGCAGTTTGGTTCTGTCTTGAGCGCTGGGGCGCTAGGAGGGTGGCGTTGTAGCGCTACCCTGTTTCTTCAGAACCCTGTTTTGGGTGTTTTTAAGGGTTTTTGGCTCGGGGTTTCAATCCTTAAGGCCCGGGATCAAATCTACTCACCCGTGTGGGCATGTTTCGAGGTCCCGAGAGTGGGGTTTAGGTCAAGACCCTATCTTTGATGATTTTCATTAATTGGAGATTGTGTTTGGTTATGACTAGGTGACCGCTAAAGGATTAAGGATCGATCGTTCTCAAGGGTCGTTCTTGTTCTAATTCTCGCTCGAACCAGAGGTAAGAAAACTGCACCCTATGTATATGTGACATGCATGGTTATTCTTGATGCATGTTGAATGATTAAAGGTGACATGCATGATTATTGTTGAGGCATGACAATGCACGAGAAATATGTGATTAGGGCATGCTATGATTATTGAATATGAGATTGTTCAGAGCTTGAGCCTCTGTGTTTATGCATGGTCCTAATTAGGCTAGCAGTTGTTAAGTAAGCATGTTGAATGCCTTATATTCAAATGTTTGACATATGATATATGTTTGGTAGCATTGCTTGCTTGTGTGTGTGGCACCAACTGTTCAGGATCGGCATTGGTCGCGTATTACTGACCTGAGAGTCAGAAATGGCATAAGCGTCGAGGACGCAGGGCCGAATGAAGATTAGATCTAATCGATATCAGCATTGAATGACTCATATGGGGTATTAATGCTGGACTGACTTGAAGGTCGATGAAAATTATAAGCGCTTGGCTAGTCTAGGACTAGTTATTCAGAGCCAGGCCTAAGGCCTAGGAGACTGCTTGTCACATGGCTAGGGAACAGTGTTCCATAGTTGTGACTCTAGGGTCACGAGGAAGGTTATGTTGGTGATTAATCATCATGCACCTATCCTGTCTAAGCTAGTGAAAGGATCACTTATTTATAAAGGGAATGGAACCCACCTTAGTGACTTGTACCACTGTCACTCTTTTATTCTGGGCTATCAGCCCGGTATGGTTACCGGAACCACCAATGATAAATCACTTATCTGATTGAGATTGACTTGATAGTCGTCCACTCAGGAGGGCAGGATTCTTTATCCTGGATACCCATTGTTACGTGAATTTGTTTTCCTGCTTGAATAGGGCTATATCCGCTAGGCGTGTGCCTTATGATTTAATGACATGTTATTACTGTTCATGAGCATATTGAGTTTTCTTGTTGGGCTTCGGCTCACGGGTGTTATGTGTTGCAGGTAAAGGCAAAAGAAAGCTGGACCATCCTTGAGTTGGAGAGCTTAGGTGTCGATGTGTACATATGCAGCTGCTCGACCACCACGGCCGAGGTTTGAAAGAGAGGAGCTAGGGTTTAACCCTGTTTTGCCGCTTAGATCGGCCTGTTGTAAATATTTTCTTATAGTAGACTCTAAAATTATATTTTGGGATCCCAATGTATATAATAAACGTTCTAATGAAACATTACATCTTAACCAAAAATTTTAATCCCTAAACCGCTAATCATACTTAGTTACACGATTTTGGCCAAACGGCTCGATTAGCGAGTTTAGCACTGTTTATAAGGCACACCGTAACGGTCCCTGGAGTTGAGGGCGTTACAACTTGGTATCAGAGCGAGCCAAGGTTTATGGTTCCTAAAGATAAGCTGGGCATGTACACTCGTCACTGAAGATAGCTTCACTCAGGGAATGGTAACTATTTCTGTAGTTATGTGCTTAACTGCTTAAATAGAATGTAAATGCTTTACGTGCCAATTGTATTAGGGAGCATGAGATTCTGATAGAATTTAAACTCTTGACTATATGATTATATGCTCTGTGAATATATATATGGATGTGATTATGTGATTACCTGCTCTGTGAATAAATACTTGTGATATTTGCATGCTGGAGTTGGAGGCATGGTGTGAATGTTGGAAGAGCAGGGAATATGACTGATGTATGAATGCCATGGGCATGTTTGTAGCATTGTAAGTGGTTTGTGTTTGTGGTGTGGTAAGATTTATCCCATGGGGAAAGCTCTTGATATGCTCATCATGTTTAATTGGTCAAGTTATTGACAGCAGATTCAATCAGCAGGTTTATATCCGAGGCAGATTATGAGGCCTGGTGGTGGTTATACAGGGGCTGGGAGTTACAGCCAGGGTGTTAGTTCTTCATCTGCACCTATGAATTTTTAGCAGATGCTTACAGATTTGCAATCAAGGTTGTAGAGGCATGAGGAAGAGATTAGGTGTTTGAAGCAACATCGAAATCTGTTGGGAAGCACCTCTTCCTTTGCTATGCCAGGAGTGGCATCAGCTTTGGCTCAGCCTAGGGTTGAGAATAGATGGGAATTCCTCTGTGGAAGATTTCAGGAATATTACCCTCCGGTCTTCGAGGGAGGCCTAGATCCATTCAAAGCTGAGCAATGGATGGGCATGATCAGTTCCATTCTTGATAGTATGGGGCTGGTAGCTCACGATAGGGTGATCTGTGCTATATGTGTATTGCGGGATGATGCCCGGACGTGGTGGGAGGTAGTATCCCAGACCCGAGACATAGCTGTGATGGACTGGAAAGAATTTAGGCAGCTGTTTAATGAGAAGTATTATTGTGATGTAGCTAAGACTGCTAAGATGAATGAGTTTCTGAATCCCGTTCAGGGTAATGCATTAGTGACCGAGTATGTTAATAGATTTGATGGGTTGGCCAAGTTTGCTTTAGATATGGTACCCATAGATGTAGCTCGAAAGGAAAGGTTTATTTAGGGGTTTAATCCCAGAATAGTTCAGGGCATTAGAGTTGCTCTTGTGTATGAAGTCTCTACCTATGCTCAGGTGGTAGGGATGGATCTTGCTGTTGAGAGCGCAGAACATCAGATTGGGTAGCAGAGTGCTGGAGAGCACAGAGCTCAGATGGTGGTACCTCCACTTATTGGAGCAAGTGAAAAAGAAAGCCGGAAGACATATCCAGTATGCGCTCGGTGTAAGAGGCATCATCTAGGAGTATGTCGAGCAATGGCGTTCTTCTCATGTAATATGTTTGGACATCGTAAGAAGAATTGTCCAATGCGAAGAAAGGATGAGCAAAAGGGGATGGACAGGTCAACTCCAGCTCGAGTGTTTATCCCGATGCAGTCAGAATTTGAGACTGAGACTAGTTCATCAGGGGTGGCAGGTCAGTTTTCTGGTTCTGAGTTTTGAGTTATGTTGTTTGACTTTGGTGCCATGTTATTCCTTTGTTGTTACATATAGAGAAGGGCATAAAGATGATAGATATATATAGATCACATGGTTATGTTGTGATGGAAAGGCAATATTGTATTGGTGACTTAAGAGATGAGTTGGGTTATGATAAAAAAAAAAGACTCATCAGTGGTTTTGGTAAAGCTGGTTATGACTGGCTCAGTATGATTTTGGATTTGGATTGGTTAGCCAAGAGTGGGGCAATTTTAAATGGCAAAGAAGAGACAGTAACTCTCGGGCTTGAGAGTGGGAAGCCTTGTGATAATTGGCACTGTGCATGGTTCTGTATGCTGATGACCTTTGTATTGAGAGCTAGAGTTCTATTGCAAGGAGGTGCATGGAATTCTTAGCTAGTGTGGTGAATACCACTTAGATGGTGCCAGTGAGATCAGGACAGACTGGATTGGCCTGTAAGTTTCTGGATGTGTTTCCAGGTGGTTTGTCAGAGTTTCTTTTATATGGAGAGATAGTATGGTGATTGGAGTGGTGCTAGGAATGGATTTAGTTTAGGGCACTGTTTTGTAGGGTTCAACAGAATTGTTAGAATTAAAGGTTCAGCTAGTGAGTAAGATGGAATTCTTTAAGGTGGATCTTGGATTTGGTTGGGACCAGTTAGAGATCAGAGAGAGAGTTATATAAAAGATGGTGTTTGTATCATATTAGAGCACTGAGAGTGCTGGGTATGATTTGGGGAAATTGTCTAATGCCAAGTGTTTGCGAATCAGATGAACAGAGCATTCAAAGGTTCATTTAAATGGGAATTGTGATCGTCTTGGGCGATGGTATTGTGGTATTTTCTCTGCGGACATTTGTCAAGGTTAAAGAACACCTTGGGGGCAGGAGTGTCCTTGGGTGGTAAGGATATTACAAGTGCCTTGGGAATTTACCATAGGCTGCTTTCCAGGGTGTCGGGGGTACTTAGCTTCATCTAGGATCTCCTCCTCAGGAATATTGGGATCATTTGTAGCCATTGCTAATTCGAGAGGCTTTCTGACTAAACAGATTCACGTACTGTTTAATGGCTCTCAATGAAAGCACCAAATTGTTGACGCTATTTTTCGACAACTTAAAATAGGAGAGCAATTAAACAAGAAAATATCGGAGGAAATGAACAAAGATGAACACAAGAGGTTTTTTACGTGGTTCAGTAGTTAAATCTGCCTAGTCCACGAGTCTATGTTATTAGAACTTGGGAGTTTTCTGGAAACTTTTCAGAGAATAGTTGCCCAGAGTTTTCTCTCCAGAAATCAGAAATCGATCCCTTACAAATGGAGTCTCCTTCTCTATTTATAGAGAAGGTTGCAGAATTCATTCCCACATATCTCGAGAAGATATTCTGTGAATCAATTAATATAATGCTATTTAATACATTATCCCCTACGTACACGGAAACATCCCATAAAATGCGGGATTGGATAACTGATTAAATAATATCCCTTAAACATTGGGATTGGTCAACGATAAATATGTTCACATATAACTAATTAACTCAGATACGGGATTCATCAAATCTCTGAGACTAGCAGTCGATCACGAGCCCGTCGCCTAACTTTGCCTATGCTCGGAACAAATAGACATTGACGATGTTGCCACATTCGAACTCACCCATTTCAAGCTTGAACTATTCTGGAAGGCAAGAGATGGTTCAGGAATATATCCAAGTGTCGCACTATGCTGCTTTGTGAGCTCGGAGCATTTCGAGGCTACATACCCCTTTACACCTTCAAGGTCGCTGTTTTACAGAAACAGTTTAACTGAAGGGACATACGACAATCGTGTCTATTTTGAGCTTATACATAATGAGCCTAGATTTCAGGATCACAATCTCATGCTCGAAATCTGGGTGTAACAATGACGCTTTTTAGCACTTAGTGTTTCTTCCCAGGCTTGCAGTCCTCGGGAGTCACTTTAGTGTGCTGTCAAGTGGGAGCACTCGACATGTCCTTACGCCCACAAGTTCCAAAATCTTGGGTCTTAGGAGGTCAATTTTACTTAGTATTCAAAGACAGAGTGTTATTCTTTAGGCGCATAGACCTTGGGAGGGTACGCTAGGTCCTTTTTACGGCTCTACCCCGAGTAAAGATTACTCAATTTTTTGAAATCGGGAACCCGTTGCTAGTCTTCATGCTCATAGTCCCCAGGATGTGGGTCGAGTTATCCACCCTTCTAGGCCATGCCTTGCGGTCAAGTTTTCAGCAACTTGATGCTTGCGGCCGAGTACGGCGGACTCGGGGCCGAAGAACTTGTCACTACTCCTCGGGCGTGCAGTCCTCGGGAGGTAACTCAAGCTCACCCATTAAGTGGGTTTTTAGGTATTAACAATGCTAAATTTTACTAGGTCTCTCTATTCTCGCAAGTACATAGGCTTACCCCGCTCACGACAAGCTTGGTCTCCTAGGTCCTGCTTTGCGAGTACGAGGGATCGAGTTCTTGGCGACTTGATGCTTGCGCCCGAGTACGAGGGACTCGGAATTCCGTTCACTTTTCAAGTTTTCTGTACCGGTTAGTGCTCCTTAGGCACATGGTCCTCCAGAGAGAAGCTTAAGTTCACTGTCGTGTTACTTGGATTTTTTCAACACTAGGGTTTGTTCCCCAGGTTTTGTATTTTTGGGATCCTGTGACACTTTGGTTACTCCAATCATGACAAGCTTAGTTTTTTAGGTCATGGATCTTTCAATACTAGGGTGCTCCCTAGTTTGTAACTCTAGGCTTGCTTCGCTCATGATGAGCTTATCTTCCTAGGCTACTCAGTGTTACTCTAGGCACATGGTCCTTATAGGTTACACTGAGTAGAGTTGCCCCCCGAGTATAAATGACTCAGGGGCCCGTTCGCCTTTTGGAAATCGGAAACCTGTAGTTGGCCCTTGGGACATAACTCAAGTTCTCCATCCATAGGCTACTTAGCTTTTTAGCCTGGTCATGCTAGCCTTGGCATTAGGTTTGCTCCGCTCATGATAAACTTAGCTTACTAGGTCACGCTCTGCGAGTGACTATCTAGCGAGGAGACCCAGCTATGCCTCCTAAGTGATCGAAGATTTATCTGCATTCACTTGTCCAGGCCAGCGAGCGGGTACACCTCGGGAAGTGAAATTACTAAATTGAAATTTAAAATACAAGCAATTTCTTTGAATTTCATCAATCATGTTTTGCACACACGATTTCCATTAACCGTGCCCGGAAGGTACAAAATGACTACAAAAATTAGAAAATACATTGCTTATATTACTAGTAATACCGGCGAAGGTGCTCAACATTCCAAGCATGGGGCACCAACTCCTTACCCAGTTGGTTCTCAACATTACATCCCCGGACACACGATACTCTTGACTTGATACATGCCTTCCCAGTTATGGCCCAATACTCCAGCATTAGGATCTCAGGTCACTAAGAAGACTCTTCGCAACACCAAATCTCTGACCCTGAACTTCCTATCCTTCACTTTAGAGTTGAAATATCTGGCCACCTTTTGTTGGGAGGACACTACTCGAATCTGTGAAGCTTCGCAAAGCTTCTCCACAAGGTCTAGAGACTCTTGAACTAAAGCGTGGTTTGTGGTCGGATCACATGTATCTCGTCGGTGCATGGAGATTGCCGCCTCGACTAAGAGCATGGCTTCGTATCCGTAGACCATGGAGAATGGGAGCATGACTTTGTATCCTAGCAGTGGTGCGGTAGCTCCACAATGCCTTGGAAGCTCCTCGGGCCAGACACTTTTTTCCTGTTCCAACCTCTTCTTTAAGGTGGCTTTAAGCATCTTGTTGACAACTTCCACCTATCTGTTTGCTTGTGGGTGGGCTACAGAGAAAGATCTCTTCATAACTCCAAGCCTTTGACAGAGCCGTTGTCAGAGACTATCTTTCTCAGGAGCCCGTAGTGGCAAGCGATGTTCGTAATGACGAAGTCTAGCACCTTCTTTCAATTCATTGTAGCAAGAGGTTCGGCTTCGACCCACTTCGTGTAGTAGTTGACCGCCATAATAGCATACTTAACTTCCCCATTTCCGGTGGGCAAGGACCCAATAAGATCAACCCCCTAGAATGTGAAGGGCCAAGGACTTGTCATCAAGGTGAGCTCATTTGGAGGAGCTCGAGGTATGTTTATGAAGTGTTGCCACTTGTCGCACTTCTTGATGTAGTCCATCGCATCACCATTCATAGTGGGTCAGAAGTACCCCTTGTCTCAAGATTTTCTTGGCAAGTCTTCGCCCCCGGCGTGGTCCCCGCAAAAGCCTTCATGTACTTCTCGGAGTATAAGGCTAGCTTCTTGCTTGGACACACAACGAAGAAGGGGTAACAAATATCCTTGCCTGTACAGCTTGCTATCCATGATCATGTGTCAAGGCACTTGGTAAAGCAGCTTCCGAGCTTTTTTCTTGTCCTGCGGTAACTCTCCTAAGACTTGGTAATTCACAATAGGCTTCTTCTAGTCGTCCTGAGGTTGAACTACTTCTACCTCTTCGGGGGGTGAGATGCTTGGGGCAGCCAAATAGTCAATCGGAACCACGTTGATCAATTAAGTGTCCTTGGTGATAGCAAGCTTGGCCAAGGCCTCAACATCCAATTCCTGTTCCCTCAGCACCTGTAACGCCTTAAACTCCAGGGACCGTTCCGGTGTGCCTTGTAAACAGTGCTAAACTCGCTAATCGAGTTATTTGGCCAAAATCGTGTACTAAGTATGATTAGCGGTTTAGGGATTAAAATTTTTGGTTAAGATATAACTTTTCATTAGAACGTTTATTATATACATTGGGATCCCAAAAATATAATTTAAAGGTCTATTACAAAAAAATATTTACAACCAGCCGGTCAAAGCGGCAGAACAGGGTTTAACCCTAGCTCCTCTCCTTCAAACCTCGGCCGTGGCGGTCGAGCAGCTGCATATGTCCACATCGACACCTAAGCTCTCCAACTCAGGGATGGTCCAGCTTTCTTTTGCCTTTACCTGCACCACATAGCACCCGTGAGCCGAAGCCCAGCAAGAAAACTCAATATGCTCATGAGCAGTAATAACATGTTATCAAATCATAAGGTACACGCCTAGCAGATATAGCCCTAATCAAGCAGGCAAACTGATTCACATAATGATGGGTATCCAGGATAAAGAATCCTGACCTCCTGAGTGGACGACTATCAAGTCAATCTCAATCAAATAAGTGATTTATCACTAGTGGTTCCGGTAACCATACTGGGTTGTTAGCCCTGAATAAAAGAGTGACAGTGGTACAAGTCACTAAGGTGGGTTCCATTCCCTTTATAAATAAGTGATCCTTTCACTAGCTTCAGCAGGATAGGTTCATGATGATTTGTCACCAACATAACCTTCCTCATGACCCTAGAGTCATAACTATGGAACATTGTTCCCTAGCCATGTGACAAGCAGTCACCTAGGCCTTAGGCCCTGGCTCTGAGTAACTAGTCCTAGACTAGCCAAACGCTTATAATTTTCATCGACCTTTAGGTCGGTCCAGAATTAATGCCCCATATTAGTCATTCAACGCTGATATCGATTAGATCTAATCTTCATTCGACCCTGCGTCCATGACGCTTATGCCATTTCTGACTCTCAGGTCAGTGATAAGCGGCCAGTGCCGACTCTGAACAGTTGGTGCCACACACACAAGCAAGCAATGCCAGCAAACATATATCATATGTCAAATATCCGAATATAAGGCATTCAACATGCTTACTTAACAACTGCTAGCATAATTAGGACCATGCATAAACACAGAGGCTCAAGCTCTGAACATTCTCATATTCAATAATCAGAGCATGCCCTAATCACATGTTTCTCGTGCAGTACATGCATCACCTTTAATCACTTGACATGCCTCAATCATAATCATGCATGTCACATTTAATCAACCAGCATGCATCAAGAATAACCATGCATGTCACATATACACAGGGTGCAGTTTTCTTACCTCAGATTCGAGCTAGAATGAATAAAGGAACGACCCTTGAGAACGATCAACTTTTAGTCGTTTAGCGGCCACCTAGTCATAACCAAATACGGGACACCATCAATAAAATGATAATCAAGGGTTCCCAAACCAAGATCTAGCCTCCGGGACATCAATCCCCACTAATTCGGGTAGTAGGAACGATCCCGAGGCCTAAAACCATGTTCCCGGGGCCAAAACGCGCAAACGGACTCAACCCTGCTGGAGAGCCGCGGCTCTGGCACCTTGGGCCGCGGCCCCCCACTACTCCAGGAGCAAGGGCCACGACACCCAACATCAAGGGCCACGGCGTCCAGCAAGAACAAAACCGCTCCACCTGCTTCTTCGAGCTAGGGCCACGGCCCCCAACCCAGAGCCATCACCAAACACTCTTTTTAACATCCCAAAGCCTCCAAAATCATGCCTAAACATTACCAAATCATCAAATCAAAGTTCCCAAGCTTCCCAATGGTCCAAAACCATCAAAACCCAAGGCTCAATCGAACCAAAAACTCAATGATTCACAAAACTCAATTCTAAGCTTAGAAACTCTAAAACTGAAAACTTTAAACTTAGATTACCTTTAATTGGGTTGTTTCTCATCAAATACTTCGATTAAGAAGCTTCTAATATTTCTTAGGATCGCTATGCCTCGATCCTCGCTTAATTCCGACTCCTAGAACTCGAGATTTCTTCAAAAAGGCTTCGAACGGTAAAATGAGCTAACGAAGAAGAGAGAAAAATGCTTTCTAATGTACGTTCTATCTGACAACTACTTCAAGCTTAAGTAACCTCAAATAAAACCTAGTGCTCGGGGTCCCAAAAACACCCTCGGGGACATTATAGTCAAAACTCTCATAATTTCCTCTTGATCTCAAATACTCCCAATTTATCATCAAATAAACATTCTTATTACCCAATAACTGATCCCGTTATGACAAAACCGCTAACTCATAGTATAAGATCGTCTCATGTCGAATAGCTCGAATATATCCCCATAATAATGGGATCTCATTCACAAATCAAAATATGCACCCAAATATACAAATATGCCCTCAATGGGCCAAATTACCAAAATACCCTTATAATTATAAATACACTCATATGCATGCATTTACCATCATATAGTAATATAATTCACATAAACTTGCATATAATCATTTAATATCATAATAAATCAATTATGGCCATCCCGGCCTCCTAATCAAGGTCATAACCCTTATTAGGAAATTCGGGGCATTACAACTATCCCCTCCTTATAGAAATTTCGTCCTCGAAATTTACCTAAACAGCCCGGAATAAGAATTCCGCACAACTGATTCCAGTTTCCCAGGTCATTCCCTCGACCTCACTGTTTCTGTAACATTACCCTAACTCAAGATACACTTTGTTCCTCAGAACCTTATTACTTCTGTTACAATCTGAACTGGCTATTCCTTACCGTAATACTTAACCTTAACCTTCAGATTCTTATGACTCAACTCATGAGTTCCTTTAACCCATGTCCCCTGCATGGAAACACATAACACACTGCATTCAACTGACAGTGCCAAAGATAAGGCTGATCCAAAGTCAACCTAACCAATCCTATCCAGGATTCAAACTACCAAAATAATCCAGGGCTTAGCTTGTTCTTAATTCCTCACCCCTTTCCATGGTGATATCTTAAGGAAGATACATCCCCCTCTTGGAACTCCATGTTCCAGCTTTTTGATTCAATAAAACTTTTCCATTTATTCTGAAAAGTGAGCATCCAAGCTTCAATCTCTAGCAATCTCATTAGTCCCCTGAATCACCTTAGGACCCAGATATATATTAACTCATTCATCTTATAAGATGTTCTTCCAATAATAATTGGATAACCCTCTCTCTCTCTAATTTACCACCAGTCTAAGAGTTATAAACTGTACTGAATTTCCGTTTGTATACTCATCGCCTTCTTAACCCTTCCAAAACCTGGAAGTCATAATAGAGTCTTCATCTGATAAGATAGATCTTGAGTTTCATGAAGACGCTCTATCCCTCTCATAAAGAGATGTGAATACTAATCAACTGTACTATTTACTTATCCTTACTGATAAAAATGAACTCACTTGGACTACTAGTCCACAATGACTCAATGCCAACTCACGTTGATCCACTAACCTGGAAATCCCACCGCAAAACTCATCGCGATGCTCTCTTATTCCCATTATGAAATACTCAAAGGTCGTAATGGCCTTACTGATTCCTGATACTCTGTCTTGACCTACTAACAGGTTAAGAACTTTACCACGCATTCCATTACATCCCTCTCCATCTCAAGCCACCACTATAAAGCTTTCATATCCTGTTACCTTTCCATGATGCCTGAATGAAGCGAATAAAACAATAGCGTGAGATTCATCCAGAATCTCCCAACTAATCTCGATGTCCATCGGATTCCACATCCGACCCTTATACCATAATAGGTTTATATCTGACACTGTACAACTTTTAGCTAATCCAACTAAGACACTCTCCTCAATCTTTCTTATATGTAGTTCACTTAGTCATCTTTCCTTTTTATCTTTTCCGAAATCATATTATCAAACATAAAACTGGCCATCTGGCCCTCCAGAAACTCTACTCTAGTTCTGGTCAGATCCTTTAACCAACATATTGCTTAGGCAATTACTCTTCTCTATCATTGAGATGTCATAACAACCCACAAACTGATTCTGATCTACAAGAAGACTCATAACTCTTTCCCAAGGCACCTGCAATATCCTTACCATCCAAGGAAACTCTTGCCCTTAAGGCGTTCCTTAACCTTGGAAAATTTCTGCCGAGAAAATACCACAATACCATCGTCCAAAACGATCACCAATCTCTATTCAAATAATCTTTTGAATGCTCCACTCATCTAATTCACACACACTTGGCATTAAACAGTCTCCCAAATCATGCTTAGCACTCCTAGTGCTCTTAACTGATACAAACACAATCTTTTATATAACTTTCTCTCTGATCTCTAACTGGTCCTAACCAGATCCAAGATCCACCTTAGAGAATTCCATCTTACTCACTAGCTGAACCTTTAATTCTTACAACCCCACTAATTCATTCAAAATAGTGCCCTCAATCCTGATTCCATCCCTGGCACTAATCTGATCACCATTCTATCTCTTTATATAAAAGAAACCCTGGCAAGACCCCTGGACACATCCAGAAACTTACAGACTAATCCAGTCTGTTCTGATCTCACTAGCACAATCTAAGTGGCATCCACCACACCAGCTAAGAGTTCTATGCATTTCTCTGCAATAAAACTCTAGCCCTCACTACAATTGTCATAAGCATACAAAACCATGCACCACGCCAACTATCACAAGGCTTTCCACTATCAAGCCCAAGGATTGCCCCACTCATGGCTAACCAATCCAAATCCAAAATCATATTGAGCTAGTCATAACCAGCTTTACCAAAACCACTGATGAGTCTTTTTTTTTTTATCATAACCCAACTCATATCTTAACCAATATTGCCTTTCCATCACAACATAACCATGTGATCTATATATATATATATCATCTTTATGCCCTTCTCTATATGCAACAACAAAGGAATAGCATGGTACCAAAGTCAAACAGCATAACTCAAAACTCAAAACCAGAAAACTGACCTGCCACCCCTGAGGAACTAGTCTCAGTTTCAAATTCCGACTGCATCGGAATGAACACACGAGCTGGAGTCGAGCTGTCCATCCCCTTTTCCTCATCCTTCCTTCGCATTGGGCAATTCTTCTTACGATGTCCAAACATATTACATGAAAAACACGCCCTTGCTCGACATTCTCCTAGATGATGCCTTTTACACCGAGCGCATACTCGATAGGTCTTCTGGCTTTCCTTCTTACTTGCTCCAATCAGTGGATGTATCTCTATCTGAGCTTCGTGCTCTCCAGCACTCTGCTGCCCAATCTGATGTCCCGCGCTCTCAACAGCAAGAGCCTTCTCTACCACCTCAGCATAGGTAGAGACTTCATGCACTGGGGCAACTTTAATGCCCTGAGCTATTCTAAGATTCAATCCCTGCACAAACTTTTCCTTCCGAGCTACATCTGTGGGTACCATGTCAAAAGAAAACTTGGCCAACCCATCAAATTTCGTAACATACTCAGTCACTGATGCATTACCTTGAACGAGATTCAGAAACTCATTCATCTTAGCAGTCTTAGCTGCATCACAATAAAACTTTTCATTGAACAACTACCTAAATTCTTTCAAATCCATCACTGCTGTGTCTCGGGTCTGGGATACTACCTCCCACCACGTCCATGCATCATCCTGCAATACACATGTAGCACAGATCACCCTATCGTGACCTACCAGCCCCATACTATCAAGAATGGAACTGATCATGCCCATCCATTGCTCAGCTCTGAATGGATCTAGGCCTCCCTCGAAGACTGGAGGGTAATACTCCTGGAATCTTCCACAGAGAAATTCCCATCTATTCTCAACCCTAGGCTGAGCCAAAGCTAATGCCACTCCTGGCATAGCAAAGGAAGAGGTGCTCCCCAATAGATTCCGTTGTTGCTTCAAACACCTAATCTCTTCTTCGAGACTCTACAATCTTGATTGCAAATCTGTGATCATCTGCTGAAAATTCATAGGAGCAGAGGAAGAACTAATACCCTGGCTGTAATTTCCAGCCTCTGTATAACCACCACCAGGCCTCATTATCTACCTTGAATATAAACCTGTTGATTAAATCTGCAGTCAATAACTTAACCCATTAATCATGATGAGCATATCAAGAGCTTTCCCCACGGGAACAATCTTACCACACCACAATCACAACCACTTGAACTGCTAAAGACATGCACATGGCATTCATACATCAATCATAATCCCTGCTCTTCCAACATTCATACCATGCCTCCAACTCCAGCATGCAAATATCACAAGTATATATTTACAAAGCAGGTAATCACATAATCACATCCATATATATATATGTATATTCATGGAGCATATAATCATATAGTCAAGAGCCAAGCTCTATCAGAATCTCATGCTCCCTAATCAATGTGCAGGTAAAGCATTTACATTCTATTTAAGCAGTTAAGCACATAACTACGAAAATAGTTACCATTCCCTGAGTGAAGCTATCTTCAGTGACGAGTGTACATGCCTAGCTTGTCTTCAAGAACCATAAACCTTGGCTCGCTTTGATACCAAGTTGTAACGCCCTAAACTCCAGGGACCGTTACGGTGTGCCTTGTAAACAGTGCTAAACTCGCTAATCGAGTTATTTGGCCAAAATCGTGTACTAAGTATGATTAGCGGTTGAGGGATTAAAAATTTTGGTTAAGATATAACTTTTCATTAGAACGTTTATTATATACATTGGGATCCCAAAAATATAATTTAAAGGTCTATTACAGGAAAATATTTACAACAAGCCAGTCTAAGCGGCAAAACAGGGTTTAACCCTAGCTCCTCTCCTTCAAACCTCGGCCGTGGCGGTCGAGCAGCTTGCATATGTACACATCGACACCTAAGCTCTCCAACTTAGGGATGGTCCAGCTTTCTATTACCTTTACCTGCACCACATAGCATCCGTGAGCCGAAGCCCAGCAAGAAAACTTAATATGCTCATGAGCAGTAATAACATGTCATCAAATCATAAGGCACACGCCTAGCAGATATAGCCCTAATCAAGCAAGCAAACGGATTCACATAATGATGGGTATCCAGGATAAAGAATCTCGCCCTCCTGAGTGGACGACTATCAAGTCAATCTCAATCAGATAAGTGATTTATCACTGGTGGTTCCTGTAACCATACTGGGCTGTTAGCCCTGAATAAAAGAGTGACAGTGGTAAAAGTCACTAAGGTGGGTTCCATTCCCTTTATAAATAAGTGATCCTTTCACTAGCTTGAGCAGGATAGGTTCATGATGATTAGTCACCAACATAACCTTCCTCATGACCCTAGAGTCATAACTATGGAACACTGTTCCCTAGCCATGTGACAAGCAGTCACCTAGGCCTTAGGCCCTGGCTCTGAGTAATTAGTCCTAGACTTGCCAAGCGCTTATAATATTCATCGACCTTCAGGTCGGTCTAGCATTAATGCCCCATATGAGTCATTCAAAACTTATATCGATTAGATCTAATCTTCATTCGGCCCTGCGTCCTCGATGCTTATGTCGTTTCTGACTCTCAGGTCAGTGATACGTGGCCAGTGCCGACTCTGAACAGTTGGTGCCACACACACAAGCAAGCAATGACACCAAACATATATCATATGTCAAATATCCGAATATAAGGCATTCAACATGCTTACTTAACAACTACTAGCATAATTAGGACCATGCATAAACACAGAGGCTCAAGCTCTGAACATTCTCATATTCAATAATCATAGCATGCCCTAATCACATGTTTCCCGTGGAGCACATGTATTACCTTTAACCACTTGACATGCCTCAATCATAATCATGGATGTCAAATTTAATCAACCAACATGCATCAAGAATAACCATGCATGTCACATATACACAGGGTGCAGTTTTCTTACCTCAGATTCGAGCTAGAATGAATAAAGGAATGACCCTTGAGAACGATCAACTTTTAGTCCTTTAGCGGCCACCTAGTCATAAACAAATACAGAACACCATCAATAAAATGATAATCAAGGGTTCCCAAACCAAGATCTAGCCTCAGGGACATCAATCCCCACTAATCCGGGTAGTAGGAACGATCCCGAGGCCTAAAACCATGTTCCCGGGGCCAAAACGCGCAAACGGGCTCAACCCTACTGGAGAGTCGTGGCCCTGGCACCTTGGGCCGCGGCCCCCAGATACTCCAGGAGCAAGGGCCGCGACGCCCAACATCAAGGGCCGCAGCGCCCAGCAAGAACAAAACCGCTCCACCTGCTTCTTCGAGCTAGGGCCGCGGCGCCGAAGAACAGGGTCGCGGCTCCCAACCCAGAGCCATCCCCAAACACGATTTTTAACATCCCAAAGCCTCCAAAATCATACCTAAACATTACCAAATCATCAAATCAAAGTTTCCAAGCTTCTCAATGGTCCAAAACCATCAAAACCCAAGGCTCAATCGAACCAAAAACTCAATGATTCACAAAACCCAATTCTAAGCTTAGAAACTCTAAAAACTCAAAACTTTAAACTTAGATTACCTTTGATTGGGTTGTTTCTCATCAAATCCTTCGGTTAAGAAGCTTCTAATATTTCCTAGGATCGCTATGCCTCGATCCTTGCTTGATTCCGACTCCTAGAACTCGAGATTTCTTCAAAAAGGCTTCGATCGGTAAAATGAGCTAACGAAGAAGAGAGAAAAATGCTTTCTAACGTACGTTCTATCTGACAAACTACTTTAAGCTTAAGTAACCTCAAATAAAACCTAGTGCTCGGGGTCCCAAAAACACCCTCGGGGACATTATAGTCAAAACTCTCAGAATTTCCTCCTGATCTCAAATACTCTCAATTTATCATCAAATAAACATTCTTATTACCCAATAAATGATCCCGTTATGACAAAACAGCTAACTCATAGTATAAGATCGTCTCATGCTGAATAGCTCGAATATATCCCCATAATAATGGGATCTCATTCACAAATTACAATATGCACCCAAATATACAAATATGCCCTCAATGGGCCAAATTACCAAAATACCCTTATAATTATAAATACACTCATATGCATGCATTTACCATCATATAGTAATATAATTCCCATAAACATGCATATAATCATTTAATATCATAATAAATCAATTATGGCCCTCCCGGCCTCCTAATCAAGGTCCTAACCCTTATTAGGAAATTCGGGGCATTACAGCACCTGTCGAATGGAAAACCTTTTGAAGCTATGCAATATTTCCTTGGCTTTTGCTAACTAAGCGACCATCTTTGTCCCTTGGGCCTAGTATTCTCTGAGGACCTGATTCACTACGAGCTGAGAATCACTAAACATCTCAAGGCCCTCGGCCTTGAGCTCTAGGGCCACTCGACGTCTAGCAATAAGGACCTCGTACTCAGCCTCGTTGTTAGAGGCGTCAAGCCCAAACTTTAGGGAACTATGGACCCTATGCCCTTCAAGGGATACCAAGATTAGGTCTGCACCTGATTCATTCTCATTGGAGAACCCATCTACATACAACTTCCACGTGGGCCCGACAATCGAGGCATTCCCAGGTCTCTCATGCTTTCCCGTACACTCGACTATGAAATTTTCCAGTGCTTGTCCCTTAATGGCAGTCTTCGAATGATAAGTACTGTCAAATTGAATTAGTTCGATGACCCACTTCAGGAGTCTCCTTGTAGGCTCCGGCTTCTAGAGGACTTGCCGCAAGGGCTGGTGGTGAGGACTCGATGGGATGCGCTTGGAAGTAGGGCCTTAGCTTTTGAGAAGCAACCATTAGGGAAAAAGTTAACTTCTCCATAAGTGGATACCGACATTCTGCTCTGAGGAGTCTGTTACTCACATAATAGATTGGGTGTTGAATACAACCTTCTTTTCAAAATAAGGCGGTGTTGATGGCATCCTCCAAGACATCAATGTAGAGAAGGAGGGGTTCTATGTCTACGGGCTTTGACATGATCGATGGATTAGCCATATGCGCCTTCAATTGTTGGAATGTCTACTCGCACTCCTCCGTCCACTCGAATCTTTGACCTCCCCAGAGGATGTTGAATAACGGAATGCACTTATCAATTGCCTTGGAGACAAAGTGATTAAGCGCTGCTATCCGCCCGGTGATGCTTTGTACGTCTTTATACTTTCGGGGGGATGAAATTTTTGCTAAGGCCTTGTTCTTCTCAAGATTTGACTTTATCCCACAAGCTCTAACTATGAAGCCTAAATACTTCCCGAAGGAAACTCCAAAAGTGCACTACTGTGGATTCAACTTCATCCTAAATTTGTGGAGGACAGAGAACCTTTCCACCAGATCTTTCACGTGGTCGGGAGCTATTTTGGATTTTACCAGCATATTATCTACATAAACCTCCATGTTCTGAGCCAGCTGGTTCTTGAACATTCGGTTTACCAATCAGTGATATATGGCACCATCATTCTTAAGCCCGAAGGGCATCACCTTGTAGCAATACACCCCTTTGTTAGTCTGGAAGCTGGTGTGCTCTTGATCCGCAACATGCATGGAAATCTGGTTATACCTCAAATATGCATCCATAAAGGACAAGAGCTCATACCCAAAGGTAGTGTCAACCATCTGATCGATCTTGGGAAAAGGAAAGCACTCCTTTGGGAAAGCTTTATTGAGGTCAGAGAAATCTATACAAGTCCTCCAGGTGTCGTTAGGCTTGGGCACCAGGACCAGGTTTGATAACCACCTCGGGTATTGAGCATCCCGGATGAACTTGTTCGCGAGGAGCTTGTCGACCTCCACCTTCAAAGCCAATGCTCGGGTCGGGTCGATCGTCCTCCATTTTTTCTGTACAAGATTAACATTAAGATTGATGTTCAACGTGTGGCATATGATGTTCGGATCAATTCCTGTCATGTTGGAGTGAGACCAGGAAAAGACGTATTTATTGTCCTTGAGAAAGCACAATAAGGCTTCTCAGACACCTACCCTGATACCTCAATTACCATTACTGGATGCTTGATGGACACATTGTAGCACTATGTAGCCTCCCTTTGGTCTCCATGGACTATGCCTACTCTCGCCTTAGTAGGGAATTTCAAGCACAAGTGGCGTATGGAGATGATTGCTCTGAATTCCACTAGGGCCGGATGCCCCAAGATGGTGTTGTACACGTAAGAGAAGTACACAACCATGAAGGTGCGGTACTTGAAGGCCTGGCAAGGCACTTCTCCCAACATCACTGGCAGTTTGATTTGCCCCATTGGGATGAGAACTTCCCCCGAGAACCCGTAAAGAGTGGAGGTACAATGGGACAGGCCACTAGTGGTCAACCTAATCTTCTCATAGGTTGGCTTGAACAGGATGTTCACAGAACTCCCGTTGTCCACTAGGATTCGAGCCACAATCTTGTTAGAAATCTGGCTCTCGACCACTAAAGGATCGCGGTGGGGAAAATGTTGGTAATAGTGCCCTTAAAGCAATTGTAGTTGACAAATGTTTTAAATGAAATAAATAATTGAATTGAATTATTATATATATAGACAATGCCCGATATTATATTGATAATATTAAGTAAATATAAGAAAATTCCAAAGTTTATCTATGTGGTCTTAGTCTCATATTGGTATGAGAGCATCAAGGTTAAGATAATAAACTTAAAATAGTTTGCAGTAAAATAAAGTTATGGAATCTTTAGATTAATTATTGCTAGTATGGTCCACTAGTATTATGAATACATGTGACCTAGATATGGGTGACTAGTGTAGTAAGACACTTTAGTGGATGTACTTTGCATGCTGAGAGTATGTAGAACTGGACCAGATGTGATTTGTTAATACTCGTTTAAACATTGTTTCATAATATTAATCAAACACATCAAACGATGATCATATACACGATGATCTTAATCCCGAGTTTGCTATGAACTCCTATATATATCATCTGATCCTTTGATTCATGCATTAAGGTTTGTCAGAATAATCATGCTAAGAACAATTGTTTTGGGGACTAATTTGTATATGGTTGGGAAAGTAGTTTAATAGATATGGAATCTATACATTTTTATAGATTGAATAATGGTTCCTTATTGGGTTGACTTTTGGAACAAAAAAGGTTATGAGCGCTCACGTCACAAACTTTTTGTGACACAACCTTCACTAGTAAAGTCAATGGTACTCTAGGAACAAGATATAGCTAAAAGGGTAAAACAATAATTTTATTCCCTTTTAATTATGAACCAGTAATAGAGGATTAACGTTGTATGTAATGATTATATCAATGGACACTTTATTCTTTAATAAAGTACTTTTAAATATATGTTTGTAATTATCAAGAGTTCAATCTCATATTTATAGTGGAATAATCATGAGATTAATAAATATGATTATTTAATCAAAGAGCTTTTATTAATAATGTAATATTTATTGGATCTTGATATTATAGGTCCATAGGTCCCTAAGGTGGCTCTATCAACACCATATCAAGGTAAGAATTGATACAAGGGTATAACTATAATTTGGGAATTTGAGAAGAATTTTATTCTTCAGGTCAAGTATACAATTATATGATAAGTGGGTTGAATAATTAATTATTAATTTTTGAAAATATATTTATTAATTTAAATATATAAATTTTCGAATTTCATATATATAAATAAATAAATAAAAAATTGAAATTAATTATTTTATTTGAGTGGGAGAAATTAAAATTGGTAAGTCAAAAATAGTTTCTGATTTATTGAATTTTAAAAGATGATGATAATGATGATTATCAATTTGAATTTTGAATTTTGAATTTAAAATTCAAATTTTAAAATATGGTTGTCATCTTTTTCTTAAAAATACTAACACTTTATGTTGTGGAAAATTGATTTTAATTAAATAAAAGAAAAATGCAATATCCCTTAAAAGGATATTGCAATCCACGCATGACATAGTCCAAGGATTGTGTCATGCGTGTATGACTACATTGATATTGTATCAATGTTGTTTTTATTTTATTTATTTAATTATTTAATAATTTGAAAATAGTTTTTTTTTTTAAATTTGGTAAGTTAGATATTTACCTAAATCAAATATTATCATCATTATGATATTATTATTAGGAATAATAAGGTAATATAAATCTCTCTCTATATATATGATATAGAAGAAGATAAGACACAACATTACACAATACACAATTCAGAATAATTCTCAGAGTTTTTGTCAGACAAAACTATTTCTTTTTCTTCTTTATTCTAGCAATTCTCAGACAATAATTCAAGTTCTTATGTGTTGAGAAATACTTGTGATTCCTAAAATTGTAAATTCATGTTCTCTATGTGCCCACACACATCTTGAGGTGTAGACACCACTACAAAAGATCATGGTTTCAGTGCTCAAAGCTTTGGATAGGAAGATCGATAAATATACGAAAAGACTCAAGGACACTTGATAGACTTCAAGAGGTAATAGTTTATGTTCTTGAATTTTTGTGTTTATATGTTATATATAAATATATTTGTTGAATGATTAATAATATTGTATGTTAATGTTTCAAGATTGCTTTCTTGATCATATAAACTGTTTATATGATTGATGAATTTTTTTTTATTGTTGTTGTTCCAATAAACAATGGGCCCACCACGCCAATTTTGCTGCGTGCTCTGAATGTTTTTCCAATAGAAAATGTACCCTCAGAGCATCGTCTTCAGAGAAAGTGATGACTTGGTCAGTCATTCGGGGCATTTGTGCTGGTAATTGGGCTAGTGCCAACACTTCATCATCATGGTTTAAGGCCCGGGCATACCGTTCTATGAGCCCTTTAACGTGCCCCCCGGGTGGGGTCCTTCAGAGATAGTGCCTACTCTCTCATTCACTGGGGGAGGTCCACAGACTATTTGCTATTGCAGGGTCACATGCACTTGGACCAAGGGCTGAGGAACCACCTGCTAAGGAGGTAATACCATGGTTAGAGCCTGGGTAGGACGTGTGTTGGTCTTAGCATATTGGTTGAGGTGCCCTAGTTTGATGAGACTTTCAATCTCATCTCTGATTTTCTTGAACTCGTTGGTGCGGTGCCTTACATCATTGTGAAACTGGTAGAACTTAGTGGCATCTCTCTTCTCCTAATCTCTCCGCATAGGTGGTGGTTTCCAGTAGAGGGCATGCTGCTCAGTGGCCATGAAAATATTCTCTTGAGTATCCACCAGGTCCGTGTACTCGGAGTACTGTGTGTTGGGAATATATTACTTTATACTTTTCAAATAAAAAATTAATAATGAGAATAGTTCAATATTTGAAACCCTAAATGCTAAGCAAGAACCTTATTTAAAGTATGAATATTAATCTTGATAATCAAAGAATCATGTTCATGATAAGAATGCTAATCTTGAATATAAGAAACTAAATGATTAAATGATGATAAGATGAACTTAGAAGCATTTAATCATCAATACTAACAATGGAAGCACACTATAGTAACATAAAACAAAGTTAGGGTTAGATAGATATATCCTTTGATTTAGAGCAATTTGAATCTTCAAGCTTGGGGAACTTCTAAGGCTTATACACAATAAGAATATTGTAGCCCAAAATCTATATTCCAAGCCTTCCCATATTGCTTGAAGCTTCAACTAAGTAGAATGGGATTTGAGATTTAACAAGTCTTAAAACTCCTGCAAGCCAAGCAAAGCTTGATGAGTTTCTTGGAGAAAACTTGGGTTTTTGAGATCTAGAGAGAGAGAGAGAGTTGGAAAGTGTGATCAAGGATTTTCAACTGTAATAACCCATATTTATAATGTAGGCATCATCATTGGTCTAACAAATTGGAATAGAGCATTTAAAACACATCATTTGGAGCATTTTATGTAAACTGTACGACCCAAAAAGATCGCGCAGGCAATGTATCGCCTACATTCAGGCGATACATCGCCTATTAGCAGGCGATGTATCGCCTGCTGGCCTTTTGAAGTCCTTCGCCTTTTGGCTAAGCTACGCCACTTAGGGGGTGATGCACCACCACCCTGTAACTCCCTTCTACCTTAGAGTCGTTACTAAGTGAGGTTAAACTGTGCAAGCAACTCGCTAAACGAGGTTTTTAAAACAAAAGTGTGATTAAGTGAAAGTTTAGGCTCTAATCTTTAAAAAGTACTCTATTTCATTAAAAGTTCAAAATTTTAACATATGGGATCCCATAACTCAGTTTACAAACTATTTACAACTCAAAACAAGTTTATAAGGAATTAACCATCAAAACTAGGATTTGTACAGCCATTTCTCAAAAATATTCCCAACCAAAGCAGTCGGGCAGGCCGAACATGTACGCGTCGCCCCCACGCTCTCCGTACTCATGGCTGGTTGACCTTCTCTTTGCCCTTACCTGCAACACAGAGCACCCGTGAGCCGAAGCCCAGCAAGAAAACTCACACAGTACATAACATATGCATAATATACAATCATTATAGCAGATATCTCAAATCTAGTAAGACGGTCCATATAAACTAACACATATACGGCCATGCCGTCCCAGAAGCGTTACCAAAGCCTGGGATCTCGGTCTACACCGTAAGGATATCCCATGTATCCATTGGGGTCTCACCCTAGCCACAAGCACTCCATGTGCTAAGTGGTGTTCTCGGCCCCACTGCCGTTCTCGGCCCTTCGTCGTTTCCGGCACTTCCCGTTCATTCAGCTATTTTCACATTTAGGATACCCAGATAGCAAACAAATACATAATCACACACGTAGTGCTACATCCTAGCAATAATACAATCTAGGGCCGTGCCCTACAACAAAACTATGCGCCCAAGCCCTGCTCTACGGGTGCTACAGTTCTCTTACCTGCATCCCGAGCTTTCAATGCCCCAAAGCCGCGAGCACGGTCCTCTAACCCGAGCCTCTCCAAAGACCTAGTCACAACACACATAAAACATCCTTTAATACTAATCAATCCCAAAACCACTTCTCGGGACCAATCCCACACTCTCGGAACCCCCAAATCCCTAAAACAATACTTCGAAGACATCCCCCGAACCCCCGGAGCAAAGGCTCAAAATTGCAAAATCCTATGTTCTGAAAATGGCCTAGCGCCGCGGCGCCCAGAAAGTCAGAGAGCTTCCCCTGACCAGAAACAGCCTCGCGCTGCGGTGCCCAAGACCAGGGCCGCGGCGCACCTTCGCGAACCCAGAAATCTGGGTTTTTCCCCTGCATTTCCCCGAGCCAAAACACTCCCAAATCATACCAAACTCACACCTAAGCCCCAAAACTAATTCAAAACCCCAAATAGACCCTTCAACAACCTATAAGTATCATAACCTAGCTCATTTACTCAATCACACCCAAAAATCCACTCTTGAGTTTCATGCCTTAGTAATTCAAACCAGAAAGTTAAAAGCTTAAACCCAAACCCAAACCACACTTCAAATTCCCTAACTCACAACAGAAACAAACTTTACAATTACATAGAATCCTTACCTTGAATGAAGAATCCAACCTCTATCTTCCTTCCTTCCAGCTCCAAGTCAAGCCTTATAATCCCACAAGCTGAATTCCCACAAAACCAGCCATAACTATCCTTGAATTTCCATTCTTCCTTCTAAAATCAAAATTAAAACTCAATAAAACAAAAGCAGTTCTTACCTCAGAACAATTTTGGACTAAACTTGATCTTGGTTACTTCAAATCTCTCAATTCTCCTCCTAGGGCTCAAGTTCAGCTTCCTTCTTCTTTTCCCTCTTTCTTTCTAGCTCTTTCTTCCAAATTCAGCACAAACTAAAATATAACCAAGTATAATATGTATTCCCCTCTCCTTCAGCTGGAACAATCCAAATCCTTACCTAATGACCATTCTACCCTTCCTTTGATATCCCTTTCCTAACTAAACCTCAAGGGCTCTTTTGTTACTTCTTATTCATTACAATTCTGCCATTTCTCCATCAAAACCTATTACTCTCAGCGGTTACTAACAGTTACACAAGTTACCATTATCTCACAAGAACTAAATTACAAAATACCCCTACGCTCCTCCCGAGCCGGGTATAAAATCCCGTTGTGACTTTTGAGTTATCTAGCTCGCTAGGACCGTCTCAACACGTGCATCACATTAATATCACCACATCCACATGGTACAAATCACAAAACATAATTATCACATTTATGCCCTCAACGGGCTAAAATTACCAATTTACCCTATCATGCAATCGGGGCCCTCATGCATATTTATACTACCTAAACATGCATTCTAATCACATATTCATTTAAATTCATATATTACCATATTAATTCACTTATTTCCCTCCAGGCACGCTAATCAAGGTCCTCAACCTTATTAGAAACTTAGGGTGTTACACACCCCCTCTGACTTTGGACCCTTCCAATGGCACTAAAATTACTTCAAATGCTACCAAATTTTTTGAGAATGTTTGGATACCTCATTGTATCACTTTAGACCCATAAAAGTTACTTTTAGATGCCTTCTACACAATCTCATGTTTTCACTTCTCTTTAAGTGTTTTGCACCTCAACATGTAAACATCTTAACCATTATATTTAACCAATCTCAACATTGTGGAGTGTAATTTTTTTAGGGAGCTTCTCTAGTTCTCTTGGGCTTCTTGCCCTTGCCTTTTCCCCCACTTTTGCTCCCCCTGGGTGCTGCGGACTGGGACGGAGCTGCAGTTCCAGTACTGAATGCAGGCTAAAAAGCACTGTATCCAGTAGGAGCTGCTCCATAGCCTGTCAGGGCGATACCAAAGCTGACACTCAGCATTGTGCTGAAACCATTTGGTTGAACAACAGGGCTAAACTGTGGAGCGATCAATACACTCGTTTGGGCTTGAGTGTATGGTGAGTACTGGGTTCCCGAGGCCACGGCATTTGGGAACAATGGAGCGGGGAATGGGACTAGTACTCCAAATGCTCCAATCTGGGTCTCCTCACAGTTGATGTACTCTTGGGCTCGATGTATGAAGTCGTTGAGCTTGTGGCATCCTCTTCGCTAGAGGTCATCCCACAGTGGGGAACCTACTCGGGTGCCAGCTTGTAGGGCCATCAGTTGTTGGCCATCATCAACCTTCCTGGTCCTGGCTGCTTCTTCCTTGAAGCGTTTGATGTAAGCTTTAAGGGTCTCAAGCGGTTCCTGCTTTATGTTGGCCAAAGCATTGACCTCAAAATTCACCTTCCGCGCAACTATGAATTGTCTTCGGAAGGAGGAGGAGGAGAGTTGGTGCTAGGAGTGAATGGGTCTAGGCGTGTGCTTCTTGAACCATTCATTTGCTGATCCCATCAAGGTCAATGGGAAGACGTGGCATTTGGTGTCCTTGGAGATGTAGTGGAACGACTTCAATCTATTAAAATTTGAGAGATGGTCGGTGGGATCCGTGCTTCCATTGTACAAATTAATGTTTGGAATTTTAAAGCCTCGAGGTAGTGTAGCCTTCGCAATGTGGGGAGCATAAGGCTCCTTATCCTTTATCTCAGAGTCTGAGTCATGACCTTGTCTTCGGACCATCTTTAGCATTATCCTTTTCAAACTCTCCAATTTTGCGCGAAGAGGGTCACGATTTATATTGGCACTCTTTTCCAGGTGTTCTCTCCTCTGAGCATTAAGGTCATCTCGTAGGTCCGGTTGTTGTTGTCTCCTAGGATTGTCCTCGGGAGTTGCCTTACCCCTCGAGTGTTCAGGCTATCTCGTAGGTCAGGTTGTTCTTGGTGGCGACCACCATCCTCGGGGTATTCTACTTCTATTTCACCCTCAAAGTCAACATCTTCCTTATTGACTGAGACATTAATCCCTTGTCCTCGATTGGTAAAGATATTTCTTCTCTTGGCCCCTTGATCAGGGTTTCTATGATGCTGGAGAGGTGCTGACGGGACACCTTCTCTAGGCCTAACGCGATCTGTCGCAGCGCGCCTAAGCAAGACACTTTGGGCTCTGCGAATGCTATCGGCCTAGGGGTGTCCTTGGCCTCCATGCCCTTGGCTATCATTCACCTTCCTTAGGGGCTGAATGGGATTAAAATCCCGACGAGTTCTCTTCCGTCGCTGAGCAGGATCTTCGTCTACTTTGCCTTTGCCACGGTCTTGTGGTGCAGGTGTGGTTCTAGCTCCAGCTGGGTGCGAAGGTGGCACACAACCTCACGGATCTTGCGCAATTCTAGTGGGGAGCTTGGGAGGCACGCTCGCTACATTTCCAGGTGGCACTCTAGCTGGGTGTGTAGGCAGCACACCAGCTGGCTGCCTTGGTGGTACTTCGCCATGAGGGTCCACTCGCAGCCCTTGAGGCGCTAGAGTAGCCCTCATGGCATTAACCATCTCCTGCAAGGCGACGATATTCCCCTCTTGGGCATTGTGTTTTTGCTGCTGGGAGGCCATCTGGCAATAGAGCGCCACCACCTCTAGTGGATCCTCCGCTTCCATAGGCTGAGAATAATCCTCCAGGTAAAACTCACCATCTTTTCTATCGTAGTCGGCATTCTTATCGTAGTATTCTTGGGCCATCACCGGGAATTCGTGTGGAGGTGGTTGGTTGGTTTCTCCTCCCTCAACTCTAGTAGAAGGAACAACGTTGTCTGGGGCATTTTCATGCATGATCACCATGACTGATTCTTCAAGCTTTCCCCAAGCTCTCAATGAAAGTACCAAAATGTTGATTGTCTTTTTCGCTATCAACTTAACAACATAACTTAAAGAAAATAATGAAGATAAATGCCAAGGTTTTACATGGTTTTGGTTATAATACAATCCTAGTCCACGAGTCTTGAGTATTAGAGTTCTTGAAGCTTGAGAAGGCAAGCTTCAATGGGGCTTTTCTCAAGCAGCATATATATTACTCTGAGTACAAAAGATCTTAACTCCTTTACAATGGTGATAAGCCCTATTTATAGGGGCTGAAGGTCATTAATATCATTAATTATAAATATTCTCCAATTATTTATGGAGTAAATTGCTATTTAACCCCTCTGAATTTTATAATAAAGACTTTGGACCCGTGCGTATCGCAGGGTGCCCAATTCGTAGGCTGAAGCCTATCAACTTTACAGGAGACACACCTCTGACACTGTGAGGGTGTGGCTACATATTTTCCCGTGTCAGGCGGCATTGTGGGAAATACCAATTGTTGAGTGTACGAACTAGACGCCACTACCCGAGGCACCCAAAAAGCCCTAAGAAAATCTTGTAGTGGCCCTATTATACCCAGATTTCGAGCCATGAGAATTGTGACCTCGAAAGCTGGATTCATAATGAATGAACTCGTAAAGTCTGGAATATGTTCGAAATCTAAACATCGAGCCTGCGAAGCAGAGACGACTTCGAAGATGGTAGCCTCGAAATCCTCACGAGCTCGAAAGGTAGGCCCCGAGGTGCATCTGTTCTCAGGGATGACCTTGGATCAGGGGCTCCGAGCCTGACACGCGTACGAGCTCGAAGTCATGTGGCCTCGGGAAATGTTATAGTTCGAAAGTCAATAGGAAACCTGGGAGAATAGGGTCTTGGTGGTATAGGATAATAACTTTAAATATCCTAGTAAATCACCAATAGCAAGACGCGGTCTACATTTATTACTGTAAATCCCCTACAATCAAGGGATATTATTTGATCAGTTATACGCCCCCTGGTCTTCAGGGGACGTTTCCTGTTATATCGGATTGCATGCATTTAATGCCATTTAATTTGATAATATAGAGTAACTACCCGAAATATGTGGGATAGTATTCTGAAATCTTCTCTATAAATAGAGAGGTCATGCACCATTGTAAAGGACCGAATTTTTGTGATCTTGAGAGAAAACTCTGAAGAATTCATCCTTGAAGAATTTTCAGAGATCATCTTGAGTTTAATAACAAAGACTCGTGGACTAGGCAGATTTAACTGCTGAACCACGTAAAAAACCGTGTTTGTGTTGTCATATTTTTATTGGCCATTACTCATTATTGTTTACGTGCTCTTCTTTCACTGTTGACGAAAAATGGCGTCAACAGTTTCGTGCTTTCATTGAGAGCCTTAAGCATTCAGTCCCTGAGTAAGTCATGGCCACTAATAATCAGAACGCTCCTGAAGAGAATTACCCAAGACGTCCTGGGAAACAACCAATGGAAAACCCAGATGTCGAAGAAAGAAGTGGATCTTCCGATTCTCGGGGACCAGCTGCTCCACCAAGGGATGAGGATATGTATTACAATCCCGAGCAGTATGTTCCCATTGTGGAACTTGAGAACCGGCAACTGAAACAGCAGTTGGCAGAGGCCAACAAACGGAATGAGGAGTTGGCAAGGATAGCCGCAGAGGCGCAGGTGGCTCAGCCCCCACCTCCGCGTGAAAACCAAGCCCCTCCTCCGAGGGACGTGCATGTTCCTCCCCGCAGGCCCCGTGGGCGTCCACGGAAGGATGCTGCCACAAGAAGGCCGACACAACCTCCAACACCAGCAGAGCCATCCGCTCCCCCTAGGCCTCAGAGAAGTACTCGGGCTAGGGCCCCGGTTAATCCACCTGTGGAAGTACCTGCAGGAACTGAGAACAACCGAGCCCCTGCAGAGGCTTGGACTCAAATATATTTAGATCAATTTATTAAAAAAAATTTGTACTTTTTATGAATTTTAAAAGAAAATAATAATAATAATAATAATAATAATAATAATAATAGAGGATAAAAATTAATAGCTGGAAAATCGGGTAGCTCTCTTCCATGGCGAAGAGGAAGAAACCGATTCGAAAGCCTGACATTCCACTAGAGGATCGATCTGAACGTGTTCTTCAAGAGACTCAACAGAAGAACTTGAATGGCTTGGACGGAGAAGTTGTGCCCGACGTAGAGCAGAACTAGAGTTTGGATGGAAGGAATGGGTCTGAGTTTATGCAAAACGCAGCGATGGGTTCCCAGTCGACGAATGGCTTGTTGGATGGAACGAATATGGAGATGCCCTCAGATGCTTGGGCGGACAGATGCGAAGAAGGTATTAGGGGCACGGATGAGGATTTCCAGTCGGATTCGAAGATCCATTGGCAGCAATTCCGATCTAGCAATCTCTCTTTTTCTGAGCCAAAATTAGAGTACACAGAACCTATCTTTAGGAATGGTCAGAAGCTGGCACAAGTGGATGCTGAAGAGGTGAGAATTCAGTCTGCTAATTGGAGTTCTGCAGTGGTTTGCATGGTTCTTGGTGCTAACCCTCCAATGGCTGTATTTGAGGGTTTCATTAAAAGGGTTTGGGGCCATCTTGGTATTGCCCTGATTTTTAGAATGACCTTGGGGCTCACCTTGGTTAAATTCAATGATGAAGCAACTAGAGACCACGTTCTAGAGAATGGAGTTCTTCAATTTGATCGAAAACCTGTTATAGTGAGGCCTTGGACAGCTGATCTTAGTGCGATTCGCTTGGTTCGTTCGATTCCACTGTGGATTCGTCTTCATGATCTTGGGCTCCAGTATTGGGGGAGTAAATGTCTCAGTGCGTTGGTTAGTACGATCGGCAAACCGCTATTAGTGGATAAATTTACTAAGGAACGTTCTCGAGTTCAATTTGCTAGGGTGTTAGTTGAAATGGAAATTTCAGATAATCCCCCTCGTAGTTTTCAGTTTATTAATGAACATGGTCAGGTGGTTGAACAAAGTGTAGAGTATGAGTGGCTGCCTACTAAATGTAAAAGCTGCTCTGGTTTTGGACATTCTATGGCAGAGTGTAGGAAGGACCTTAAGGCAGTTTGGGTAGAAAAAGTTCCCCCCCCCCCCCCCCCCGACTGAGGAGAACCAATTAGAAAGGACGGACAAGCCAGATGGAACTAAGGGAGGACCTTTGAATACACAAGAGGAGGGGTCTCAAGCTACTGAAGAAACTAAATCTGATGAAGGTGTAACGTCTACTACAGAGAGAAGTACTTCTGGGCAGGCTATAGAAAAGAGCAAGGAAGGACAGTGGCTCACCCCTAGACGAGTCAGTACTCAAAAAACAGGCCCTTCTACTGGTGTCCATAAACAGGCTGGGTCGGCTCAGAATAAAGGTAACCAGTTTGGAATATTGCAGGATCAGGAAAGGGGAGGTAAGGTTGGGAAGTTTGTTTCAAGCTCCTCTAATGGATAGTTGTCCAATATTAAGTGGAATATTAGGGGACTGAATAGGGTAAATAAACAAATATCAGTCCAAGATTTATTTAGGAAGAATAAGGTTGGTATAGGTGGTTTGTTGGAAACCAAATTGCGTGGTAAGAAAATTGAGGAGTTTATGGAACATAGATTTCCTAATTGGGACTATTTCACTAGCCCGAGAACTGAAGGAAGGTTGCTGATTCTTTGGAGAAAAGGTATAGCTAATTTGAGCATCTTGGAAGATTCTCCCCAATTGGTTCACTGCCTAATCAGGTTGGTCGGTCACAAGACAAGTTTCTTTGTTACATTTGTTTATGGTTTCCATTCAATTGATACTAGGAGGAGTCTTTGGCATGATCTATCTCGGCTATCTCTTTCTGTCAAAGCTTGGTTGGTTCTTGGTGATTTTAATGCACCATTTTCTGTTGGTGATAGAACTGGTGGATGCTCTTTGGCTAGTTCTGAGTTGGTGGATTCAGTTGGCTAGAAAAATGTTTCCAAAGTTGAGGCTATCAAGAGTATGGGTTCCTACTTTACATGGACGAATAACCAAGATGGTTTAGCTAGAATTTATTCCAAAATAGATCATGCTCTTATAGAAGAGGATTGGCTGGATTTATTTCCTCAAAGTGTGGCTGTTTTTCAATGGGAGGCGGTTTCGGATCACTGCTCATGTATTGTGTCTAATATCTCTTTGAATTCTATGGGAACCAAGCTTTTCAGATACTATAATTTTTGGTCCAACCACCCTGATTTTAAGCAAATAGTCTTGAAGAGCTGGGAAGCTCCTGTGAAGTCGTCTGGGCTGAAGGCCATTTTTACTACATTGATTCGTCTTAAACATCAACTGAAAAAGATAAACAGGGACTGGTTTGGGGATGTGGGATTAGGCTACCATCTGGCTTTGGAAGAGCTGCAAACAGCCCGTTTTCAAGCTCAAGAGAAGCCTCTTGACTTTCAGTTACAAGAGGCAGTTAAAGTGAAGGCAACAGAATTTAATTATCATGAAAAAATCTATCATAGTTTCTTAGTGCAGCGCAGCAAGATCAATTGGTTAAGGCATGGGGACATGAATTCTTCTTTTTTCCATGCGTTCTTGAAGAGGAGAAAAACTGAGAATTCTATTGTTTCTTATACTAACGATAATGGGGTTCTGGTTGATGATTTCAAGGAGGTTGTTAGCCATTTTTCAGAGCACTTTAAGAGTCATTTGGGCACTCCTAGTTCGGCTTCAGGGATGGTTGATCAGAATTATATGGATTTAGGCTCTAAGCTCTCAGTGGAGCAACAACTGTATCTGTTAAAACCCTTCTCTCCTAAGGAAATAAAGGTTTCCTTGTTTAGTATTCCCAATACTAAATCGCCTGGCCCTGATGGCTATGGATCCGGTTTCTTCAAGTCAATGTGGAAGGATATTTGCTCCGCCATATCTCATGGTTTCTCAACGGGTCAGTTTCCTAAAGAGCTACATGAAACAACTTTGTCCTTAATTCCTAAAGTTGTGAATCCAGCTAGGGCCTCAAATTATAGACCGATTGCTTGTTGCTCAACTCTGTATAAAGTTATGGCTAAATTGTTGTGTACCCATATGGTAGTGGTGCTTCCTTATCTTGTTCAATCGAATCAAGGTGCGTTTGTTCGGGGTAGATCTATAGCTCACAATATCATGATTCTTCAAGATTTAATTAAGAATTATGGTAGAGCGATTACTTCTCCTCGGTGTGCGATAAAGATAGACATTAGCAAGGCGTATGATACGGTGGATTGGCTTTTTTTGGTTAACTTGTTAAAGGCCTTTTGTTTTCCTTCTAAGTTCATTAACTGGGTCATGATATGCATTAGGAGTACTACTTACTCTTTGCTGATAAATGGGCGGGTTCAGTGTACTTTCAAAGGGGGCAAAGGTTTGAGGCAAGGGGACCCAATGTCCCCTCTTCTCTTTGTTTTAATCATGGAGTACTTGACTAGAAGTTTGCAATCTGATGCCAAGTCCTCCTCCTTTCGGTATCACCCGATGTGTAAGGACTTGAAGTTGATAAATCTTTGTTTCGCAGATGATGTCATTTTATTTTGTAAAGGAACTGTTGCGGCTGTTTCTGTTCTGAAAGACTCTCTTCAGAAATTTAGCGAAGCTACTGGTTTGTCTATCAATTCCAAAAAGTCCCAGGTGTATTTTGGAGGAGTTGCAGCAGGAATTAGGACTGAGATTTTACATGGGTTGAACCTTTCAGCTGGATCCTTTCCTATGCACTATCTTGGAGTGCCTTTGAGGCCTACAAAATGGAAACACACGGACTGTGAACTCATTATCCAAAAGATGCGTGTTAAATTGTTTTCCTGGTCTAGTAAACACTTATCCTATGCAGGTCGTTTACTACTCATACAAACAGTGTTGTCTGGTTTAAGGAATTATTGGATGTCTATTTTCACTTTACCTCAAAGCATCATCAAGGAAGTGGAGAAGTTGTGTAGGCAGTTTCTTTGGGGGGCCTCGGGTACTCGCTGTAAGTTTCACTTGGCTTCTTAGAACCAAGTTTGCTTGCCTAAGGCCTATGGGGGTCTTGGTCTTAGGGATGGTACTAGCTGGAATAGGGCCCTTCTTGCCAGGTATATTTGGGCTGTTTCGACTAAACAAGACTCGCTTTGGGTGAAATGGATTCAGCATGTCTACTTAAAAGGAGTGAACTTCTGGGATTATGATTTGAAACATGACAGTAGTTAGTACTGGCGCAAGCTTTGTCACCTCAGAACTCGATTCAATGAAAAAGAAATTCTGGCTGCTGGTGTCTCAGGAGCGTTCAGACCTTCAAAGCTTTATTTTAGCTCCATAAACCAGCAAAGAGTGGCCTATAAAGAAGGCATATGGTGTCGTACCATTCTTCCCAAACATAGATTCCTGTTATGGATGGTTATTAATTCTTTCCTTCTCACCAGAGACAACTTGGCCAAATGCACCATTCCCATTGACATCCATCTCTGCCCTGTGTGTGAAGATCAAGTGGAGAGTCACAGCCATCTCTTTTTCGACTGCTACCTATCTCAGAAGATCTAGCATTGCATTTTTTCGTGGCTGGGTTTTCATGCCTGGGCTTCCAGCTTCTCGGCATGGACTGTGGGTCTCAACCTTAGCCAGCATAACAGAATGAGCATGACTATCAATATGATCTTGGCAGCTGCTGTTTATCAAATTTGGAGGAATAGAAATAGATGTATATATGATGGATTCTCCCTGTCAGCTAATTGTATAGCTAAAGAGATTGTTACTTTAGTCCAGTATAGAATTTACAGTGTCCATAGTAGGAAGTCTCTTCCGAATTTTAACATTTTCTTAAGGAAACTAGCTAGTATGTAAGTGGTTTTTTGGTTTGTCTGGCTGTTTCGGTTCAGTTCTGGGCTTTTGCTTGGTTGTATTTGTCTGTTTGATCAATGAAGCTTTTTTCTTCTTGACCAAAAAAAAAAAAAAATAATAATAATAATAATAGAGGACCTAACTAATATATTTTGAAAAATTTAGACTTTATCAATATAAAAATTAATTTTTTCGACTTAACTGATATATTTTGAATATATAGGACTTATATGATAAAAACAAATTTTTTGATATTAAATATTATAACGTGTGTAACAAAAAAAATTACTAAATTAAATGATAATATAGTAAATAGTATAATTTTTTTAAGTATTAATTTTATAAAATTTTGGCAAACTTCTATTATATCTATTAAACTAGAAAGCATAACCGCGCTTCGCGTAGTCTTTTGTAACTATTAAAAAATATACATATTTTAAAATATTTTTTTGGGAGATTATAGGGTAGGGATTCATTTTCACCCTACTCGTACAACATGTTCTTTATATGGACACATGAGGGCGTCTTGACCACAATTTTTTTTCTATTGATGTCATTTTCGTCAACTTAATTTTGAAGAGCACTAAACAATATTTTAGAAAAGATTAGAAGAACACAAGAACTTTTATGTGGTTCACCAGTTAAAATATGCCTAGTCCACGAGTTAATATTATTGATCTTGATACTCTCTCAAAGCTTTTTCAGAGCAATTCGACAGAGTATTCTCAGTACAATTTTGTGCGTGAATACAAATGAAAAATACCAGGCTATTGATAGACCTAGTTAGGAGATTATCATCCACTGATTTAGGGAAGTTACAATCAATTATTCAAATTTGAAATAAATATAAATAAATACATTAATTACATAATATCCCATGATAATTGGGATTTAATATCAGATAACAAGAAATCTTTGAGGAATAGGGATTTCCGAACAGCTACCGTGTGCAATACGCGTTGTTGATCTTGAATGCAAGGTTAACGTGCTGTCAAGATCGACTCATATTTTAAGCTCATTATTCCAGTCAGCCTCCTCCTCACCTAGTGGTTTCATCGAGCTCAGTCTTCGGAGACCAATGCCTTCGAGCTTGCAACTAAGGCTCGAATAATGCCCACATGCTTCGGAGAAGATTCCTTCTTTCGAGCTTGAAGCCTAAGCTCGAGGCTTTCAACTTGTGCTCGATCGCCAACAACAACAGATCAAGAATCATGCCTATTTATACAAGTGCTCAGCCAATTCTTGTTATTTTCGAGCTTACGCTTTGTGAGCCTACATTTCGAGGCTCATTTGTTCATTCTCGAAATTTGGGGTAACATTTTTCCCCCTAAAATATGTTGGTTCGAATCCTCTGAGAATGAAACTTTTGAACTACACTTTCGAAAAACGTGTCACCTACTACAGTTGAGTGCGGACATGCGCCACTTGGGGATTGCACACCAAGAGTACTTGAGTACTCTCTTTTTCGGCACACGTCCTTTCCCATTCTTTTTGCCGCCATACTTCGGGAATCAAACGTGATCCCTAGGATCTTCTTTTAATCCAAATTAAGGGCCCAGGTCCATTCTACTTTTGACATCCCGTCTGGGGTATATACTTGTTCTTCTTTATCCACTCACTTGCATTTTTTCTTTTAGAAACAAAAACACAAACCAGAGTTCCTCCCGTTGCATGTTTTCCAGACCAAAGAAACAGAGAAACCTCACTACCTTTGACTCTGTGAGATCATTCTTGCTCCCGCTTCTTTAGTCGATGATTTCTTCACATCCATAATCCAATTGGCGCAAGTCCTTTGATCTTTCTCTGGTATATGTACATTTTTTTCCTTTTACTTGTTTCATTTGTTCCTGAGAATATGTTTCTGGTTTTTACCATATTTTTAAGACTTTCCTCTTGCATTAGGAAAGCCTTTGATTTGGGTATATTTGGTATGATAAGGATCATGATTTAGACCACAAATTTTTTTGGTAGAAACATGTAAAAATGGAGTTTTTCAGGTAATGGGGCATTTTGGTCATAGGTTTCGTGTAGCTTAAGAAATAGGGTTTTGGATTAGGGTTTCAATGCGCATTTCTCGAAAATATCACCTATTTGGGTAAATTCCACCTTTTTCCCTAGAAATCCGGGATTTTTTTAAACTAATAATAATCGCCCCACTCTCGCGTGGGTTCACTCTCGATGCCTCAAACTTTACAATAGTTTGGGATAGGCATCTGAGTCAACCTCCTCCTTTCTAGCCTTCACGCTTGATTAGGGCGATCTCGTTATCTCGAGCTTTCGAGCTTGAGTTATCAAGATTTTAACCACTTTCCTATTCTCCTTATCCTTCTTTTTATATAATGGACTCTCACCTTTTTCTTCCTTGCTAGATGTCGTAGTCTTATGAGAATAGGTGGAGGCCCAAGCTTGCCATCCCTTACCACCCACCAACTCTCAGACCTGAATCGCCTTTCACAGAAAATCAGCGACTGATTTGCGAGCACAAGGAACGGTGGGAGCAAGTAGAAATATGAGCCCATTTCTGATGTCAGATCGACGAGGTCGAAGAGAGAAAAAGGAAGAAGTTCTGAGTTGCGACCTATCTCGACCAAGACCCCGAGATCCAACCTATTCCATTAGACCCCAAACTTAAAGTGACTACAGCCTTTTCACTTGGTGAGCTCACATTCAGTGTCATGGAGGGTCCATCTAACCAACCACCCAAAGCTCCCAACTTTCCATCTCGGTCTCGGAGAGCTCTTTCTTCGAGACCGAACACTACCAAAGTTTCGTAATCTCGACCCAACAAATTTTCGAGCTCCTCTCCTGTCATGGGTTGAAGCTCTGGTCAGCTCGTCTACCATCCTGCCAGCTCTGACAAGAGGATTTATTTTGCTCCTGGCGATGGCGATCCAAATAGAAAGGTTAAGCTCAATGCCTGGACCTGTGAGCATTTACGAGCTGGGGCTTTACTGCCCCTGAAGGATTATTTCCAAAGCTTTCTGGATTACACAGACATAGCTCCATTCCAACTTCAGAAGAAATCGTACAGGGTTCTGTCTGCGTTAAAGTCGTTGTACAAAGAGATGAAGTGGGAGGAGCCTATGGCGCATAAGATCCTGTACCTCTTTTTTTGGGAATAATGCCCTTAAAGCAATTGTAGTTGACAAATGTTTTAAATGAAATAAATAACTGAATTGAATTATTATATATATATAGACTATGTCTGATATTATATGATAATATTAAGTGAATATCAGAAAATTCCAAAGTTTATCTATATGGTCTTAATCTCATATTGGAATGGGAGGATCGAGATTAAGATAATAAACTTAAATGGTTCGCAGTAAAATAAAGTTATGGAATCTTTAGATTAATTACTGCTAGTACGGTCCACTAGAATTATGAATACATGTGACCTAGATCTAGGTTACTAGTGTAGTAGGACACTTTAGTGGATGTACTTTGCATGCTGAGAGTATGATTTGTTAATACTTGTTTAAACACCCTTTCATAGTATTAATCAAACACATCAAACAATGATCTTAATCCTGAGGTTAATATGAAATCCTATATATGTCATCTGATCATTTGATTCATGCGTTAAGGTTTGTCAGAATGAACAGACTAAGAACAATTATTTTGGGGACTCAATGATGTATATGGCTGGGGGCGTAGTTTAACAGATATGGAATCTATACCTTCTTATAGATTGAATAATGGTTCCCTATTGGGTTGAATTTTTGACTGAAAAGGTTATGAGCGCTCACGTCGCAAACTTGTTGTGACACAACCTTCACTAGTAAAGTCAATGGTACTCTAGGAACAAGATATGGCGAAAAGGGTAAAAAAATAATTTTATTCTCTTTTAATTATGAACCATTAATAAGGATTAATGTTGTATGTAATGATTATATCAATGGACACTTTATTCTTAATAAAGTACTCGATAAATATATGTCTATAATTATCAAGAGTTCAATCTCATATTTTTAGTAGAGTAATCATGAGATTAATAAATATGATTATTTAATCAAAGAGCTTTGATTAATATTGTAACATTTATTGGAGCTTGATATTATAGGTCCATAGGTCCCCAGGGTGGCTTTATCAATACCATATCAAGGTAAGAGTTGATACAAGGGTATAACTGTAATTTGGGAATTTGAGAATAATTTTATTCTTCGGGTTAAGTATGCAATTATATGATAATTGAGGTTGAATTTAGAATTAATTATTAATTTTTGAAAATATATTTATTAATTTAAATATATAAAATTTTGAAATTCATATATATAAATAAAGTTTTAAATTAATTATTTTTTTTAGTGGGAGAAAATAAAATTGGTAAGTCAAAAATAGTTTTTGATTTATTGAATTTTAAAAGATGATGATCATCAATTTGAATTTAGAATTTAGAATTTAAATTTTGAAATATGGTTGTTATCTTTTCCTTAAAAAGATAAATACCTTGTTTTGTGGGAGATTGATTTAGTTAAATAATTAAATAAAAGAAAAATACAAAATCCGTGAAAAGGGAATAGAAGTACACGCCTGACACAGTCCAAGGACTGTGCCATGCATGTACCACTATACAGATATTGTATCTGTGTAGTTTTTATTTTATTTATTTAATTATTTAACAATTTGAAATTGATTTTTTCAAATAAGTTAGACATTTACCTAAAATCTAATCCTATCATCATTATTATAATATATTTATATTATTATTATTGAGAATAATAAGGTAACATAAATCTCTATATATATGATATAGAAGAAGAAAAAAAAACACATTAGATACAACGATACACAATTCAGAATAGTTCTCAAAGGTTTTTGTTAGACAAAATCTCTCTCCTTTTTCTTCTTATTCTAGCCATTCTCAGACCATAATCCAAGATCTCATGTGTTGAGAAATACTTTATATTCCTAAAATACAAACCCATGATCTCTATGTGCCCACACACATCTTGAGGTGTAGAGAACACTCCGAATGATCGTGGTTTGAGTGCTCAAAGCTTTGGATAGGAAGATCGTTAAAAATACAAAAAGACTCGAGGACACTTCATAGGCTTCAAGAGGTTAAAGTATATGTTCTTGATTCTTTTGTTTATATATATTCTATATATAAATATATTATATATTTATTACATGATTAATATTATTGTATGATAATGTTTCTGGATTGTTTTCTTGGTCGTATAAATTGTTTATATGATTAATGAATTTTTTTTTATTGTTGTTGTTTTGTTGTTCTTCAATAAACACAACAATGGGCCCACCACGCGTGAGTTTTCGCTGCGTGCTCTGATTGGTTTTCCAACATCTTTTTCCTGATTAACTTTTCCCTTTAATTTGTGAGCCTGACTTACTCACTCAAATCTTTTTATAGAGCCAACTATCATTGTCCCTAGCCCACAGACACCATGTGGGAACATAGGGAAGCTATCCTCAAGCTTCCCTATGGTCGACGATCCCTCTCTTTTCTTCTCCACGAGGACAAGCTTCTGCTTTGCAACCTTCTGGAAGAGAGCGAGACCACTGACGACTCAGACAATCACAAGTATGCGAGATGGGAGGACGTGCCTGTTCCTACCACCAAGCTCCCCATGAAAGGAAACACGTGGGTCAGAGCTCTCATACCCGTAGACCTCGCCCTTTCGAACCCTCGGGCTTGGGAAATGAGGCACAGGATGAGGCCTCAATGAGCTCGTCAGGAGGAGGTAAAGTTGTGCTCAACCCATCCATGTGGTCTCCTTCATTACTTAAGTATGAACCCGATGCAATGGTTCTCTTTGAGGACCCCAAGAATAACTTCCTAGCATGGTCGAGGGTAGACCTTAGAGTCCGTAGGTTCGATAGTTGGCTAGGGAAATATCAAACCATGTATAGTCTAAATGAGGTTTGGGATGGGGTAGCAGTGCAATACGGCACAAACAACTATAGGAACCTTTCGAGGATGTCCCCCACCTTTAGGGAGGGGACTCCAGTGGCCTCGTCAGAAGACAGGGGAATTTCCTGGTCCCCATGTTCGAGCTCTAGTGAGTCCTCAAGTTAGGTTCTTGACACTTTGTCTTTTTCAATATAGAAATGTGTATGACTTTTTTCTTTCTCTACTTAATCAATCATCCTTGTTCTTTTCAGGTGACATGGAGTCGGATCTAAACAACCTCTTGGCACAGTCTCCTAAACCCCGAGGTACGAGGTCGTGCAACCTCGAAGAAATGGGACATTTCAAATTCGACGAATATCGTCGATGGTTCCTCTCCCTCGAAGCCCGCCTCTACTAAGCCCAAGCCTTAGGCTCCGGACTCTACGAATGTGGTCAGAGACACTGCTCTCGTGACCTCAACGATATCCACCATTGAGCCTTTGGAGACCATGGCACCTCCCAAGAGAAGAATTCTCCTCCCCGCCTGATCCCTGCTGGAGACACAGGCAAACAAGTTTTGCCTCATTCGGCCCCCAAGCCTGCGGGCGCTCCGACCATGGCTCGTAAGTTTGTGGCATCATCCCACATGCGGGAGTACCCCCTAAAGAACATGGCAGGGACCTTAGGAGCTGACCTATGCTCGGACCTGCTGTCTCGGACAGGCCAATCATATTGCAACCTCGACGCCAATGTGTGGCGATTTTTGAGGGGGGGAAATCCGACATGCCTCACTGACCAAATGATGGAGCTCGGGGTTTTGGTAAGTCTGTTTCTCATGACTTTTACTTTCTTGGTTTCATGTTTATTTTCTAACCATTGTAAAATCTTTTGTTTCAGGCCCTTCTTGGTGTCCTTCGTCAAAGCTCTGTTTTCTCCTCAAAGATGGCGGCGGCCAAAACCCTAGTTTACAAAATGAACCAGGCTCGAATCCGAGCTGAGGATGGTCTGAAGGAGGCCAAGGGAGCTCAAGCCAGAGTTAAGGAGGTCCGAGCCCAAGCCGAGGATGCCCTCAAGCTTCTTTAATCCAAACTTGACTCCTCTAAGGCTACTGTCAAGAATCTGAAGGCAGAGCTGGACACCAAGACGACACGTTTCAATGCTGCTAGGGTTGAGATCGATCGCCTAAAGCCAGAGACAAATGTTTCCAAGGCCGAGGTTGAACACCTAAAGGAGGAAAATAATTCCACCTTCAAAATTCTTGAGGATGAGAAGAAGTGCATGCTCGAGGAGTTTAAGACCAAGAAGGATTGGGCTACAGACTGAGCCATGTATATGATGTGGTATCTGAACCCCGACATGGACACTTCATTCCTCCAGGACAAAGAAGAGGAGTTCATCCCCAAGTGGAAGGCTCGGTTGGCCGAGGAGGAGGTCACAACCACTACCCAGGATGGCGGGAATGAGGATGTGAAAGGTGAGGAGGCCGAGTCTGGTTCAGTTGACAAACACTAAGCTGTCTTGAATAGGGTTGCGTCCCTTATTGTTTTTGTAATTACACTATTTTTTTATGCCCGTGAGGGAAAGGCAATTTACAGCTCGAGTTTGAGTTATTTTTATTATCTCGTGAATGCTATACTTGAATAGTAGTTTTTATGCTTTTAATTTTCTAACTTAAAAACCTTTTTGCGCATCATTTACCGTTAGCTTTTTGCCTTAGTAATATACATCACATTTCTAGATCGGAATATTTTGAGCATGTTACTAAGTACCTTCTTTTATACTTGTTTATCTGCACAAATACATGTTGGGTTTAAGTTCGAATTTCGATACATTCATGCATAGTTTATTCGAAATGCCCATATTTGACTTTGTCATTGTTAAGGTCAAACTTTACTTTTGCCATGTATTTTAAAAATAATTAATGGCGTGTAACCTCGTTAGTCTAGTTATGTTTTTGTTTTTCCAGTTACTTTTCCTCATCCTCAAGTATGATCTCAAGGTTGTGAAGTCGAAACTCATTTTCAAAAAATTCCAGCCCTAGTCTCGACTTATGCTTTTTGTTGGTTTATCTAGAATTCCAACTTTAGATTGTGTCGATTAGGTCTTGCTGGTTTGTTCTAGACTTGTTTAGTTCATGTTTGGTTAATGATACATACACTTATTATTTTCTTCATGTTAGGTTAACAATCCACACATTGCTATTAGAGTTTATTTTTATTGATGTTATATATTTTTGAGCTTATGGTATGATTGTATAACACTTATGCCCTCTTAATATCCTATGATTGTGATCTTAGGTTATTGAATTTTGAGTGCTTGCAAAAAAATAACAATAAAAATACAATATTTGAATGAAATTCAGTGCTTTACTGACGAAAAGCAAAAATTAAATACAAGCTTGGTTAAAACAAATAAACATCATTCCTACATTACTAATAATAAGGTCGTAGATGTTCACCATTCCAAGCTCGCAGGACCAATCCTCCATTTAACCTCGCTAGTTTATAAACTCCAAGTCGAATGATGGACTCGATCTGGTAAGGTCCCTCCCAATTAGGCCCGAGCACCCCAGCAGATGAGTCTCGTGTGGCCAGAAACACGCACCTTAACTACAACTCTCCCAATCTGAATTTCCTGTCTTAGACCCTTTTGTTGAAATATCTCGTAGCCCTATGCTATTATGTATCATTTCTCAGCTAGGCTTTGTCTCGTCTGTATAGCCCCAAAATCCCTAATGTGGTTTTATGGTTGGATTAGTAGGCCGGGAGGGCCATAATTGTTTTATTATGCCATTAAACTATTGCATGCATGTTTATGTGAATTATATTATAATATGATGTTAAATGCATGCAGTGGGTCCACATTTCATTACATGGGTATTTTGGTAATTTGGCCCATTGAGGGCGTAATTGTATATTTGTGTGCATGTCGATGAACTATTGTTGAGGCCACATTATAATGTGGATTTGTTCGAGCCATCCGACATGAGACGATCTTTGAGTGTACATTAGCGGTTTAGTCATAACAGGAGTAAGTTCGGGGCTCGGGGTGAGTCTCGGGGTAATTTGGTGATTAGAGCGTTGTCGGGAATTAAAGTGTAACAGGATATGAATTATTGGTATTTGAGAATATCGAGAATAACAAGAATTGGAGGGTGTTAATTATGATTAACGAAATAGGCGAGAAAGGACAATTTTACCCTTGGGAGTCTTTAGAAAGCCTTAAATGACCTAGGGGAAAAAGGTTCATTTCACCCTAAGGTTGATATAAGCCATTGAAGGCTGTAGAAGGTTGGCAAAAACAGAGTATCAAAAGTTCCTCCCGTACCTCCTTTTCTCTCCATTTTCTTTTGGATTTTTGGAGCTTTTCTTGAGGATTCAAGCTAGGGAAGTGGATCTTGAGGGCTTAGGATTGTGTTCCACCATTGAAGAGGATCTTAATCTGAGGTTGAGGTAAGTTTCTAGCCATTAAAACTCTAGCTTTGCTCTGTTTTTGGTTTGGTTTTCAGCTTGGTTTTCTAGATTGGTTGGAGGGAATTGATGGGAGTTTTTGGCTAGGGTTCTTGGGGTTATGATGCCTAGGACATGTGCAGTTGGTTTTTGGGTTCATTTGGGACTTAAAATGAGGTTTGGAAGCTTTTGGTTCAGGTTGGAAATGGTGGAGTCGAATGGGGAAAATTTATGGCCATTTTTGTCTGGGTGTAGCGCTACAGTGCACACTAGGGAGCGCTGCAACGCTACTCAGGGATGTCTTCTCTGTCTTGAGCTCTGGGGCGCTAGTGGGGTAGCACTACAGTGCTACCCTGCTCCTTTATATTCCTATTTTGGGCAATTTTAAGGGTTTTTGGCTCGGGGTTTCAATCCTGAAGGCTCGGGATCGAATCTACTCACCATTTGGGTACAATTTGGGTCCCAGGAGTGAGGTTTAGGTCAAGACCCTATTATTGTTGATTTTCATTAATGAAGGTTATAATTGGTTATGATTAGGTAGCCGCTAAGGAATCAAAAGGTCGATCGTTCTCAAGAGTCGTTCCTTTACTATATCTCGCTCGAACCAAAGGTAAGAAAACGGCACCCTATATATGACATGCATGGTTATTATTGAGGCATGTTGAGTGTTTAAATGTGGACATTGATTGCATATTAAATGCTTAGCAAATCCTGCTTACTTGTGAATGGCACTGACTTACTAGTTAAAATCGGCAATGGTGTCAGATCTGTCTGTGAAGCTGTGACTTACTAGTGAAGTTCAACAACGGTTTTGAACATTGGTCGTATGTTACTGACCCAAGAGTCAGGGGCGGCATAAGCGTCATGAACACAGAGCCAACAACAGATTATATCTAATTGACATCTGCATTGAATGACTCATTATGAGCATTATTGCCGGACCAAACCCAAGTTCGATGAAAGCTAAAAGCGCTTGCCTAGTTCTATGACTAGTTACTCAGAGTCAGGGCCAGAAGGCCCAGGTGACCTTATCGTCACATGGTTAAGGGTACGGAACCCACAGTAGTGTCTCCATGGCCACTCCCTTGGTTGACATTGGTGACTTGCTTATCAGTCACTTATCCTGTTTAAGCTAGTGACTCGATCAGTCACTTGTAAAGGGTGCGAAACCCATGTTAGTGACCTATACATCTGTCACTCATCGGTTTAGGACTATAAGTCTTGGATGATTATTATGATCATTGCTTGATATTATATTCTTGCAGTATTGAGTTTTCTTGCTGGGCTTTGGCTCATGGGTGCTATGTGGTTCAGGAAAAGGGAAAGAAAATCTCACCCAGCCTAGAGTGGAGAGCTTAGGTGGTGATGTGTACATATGCGGCCGCTTGACCTCCACGGCCAAGGAGTTCTTAGGGGAACTAGGGGGTTTACCCTATTTTGCCGCTTAGGTCAGCGGATTTATAAATTTGAAACTGTAATGACCATTTTGGATTGTAAATAACTTGTAAATGTTTTTTATGGGCCCATGAACAGTTTTATGTTCTAAATAAAATATATCCTTTCTTTTTTATTGGTTTTCCACCTTAACCTATTAATAACACCTAGAAGCACGTTTATAACCAAAGAACTCAATTAGTGAGTTAAGCAAGGTTCAAAGTTCACCGTAACTGTCTTGGAGTAAGCAGGGTGTTACATTGTCTTTCTTCAATAAGGTCCAAACTATCTTCAAGGTGGGATTGGTTCGAGGTTTGATCGTATGCATCACACCTTATAGTTAGGATTTCGACCTCGATAGGCAACATGGTCTCGCTTCCATAAGCCAATGAGAAAGGGGTATGCCCTGTTGAGGTTCTTGCGTCGTTCTGTATGCCCATAGGAGTTGTGGTAGTTCCTCTGGCCATCTTCCCTTAACTTCTTCTAGCCTTTTCTTCATAGAACTCTTTAGATTCTTGTTTATTGCTTCAACCTGACCATTTTCCTTTGGATGTGCCACAGAGGAAAAGCTTTTAATTATTCCATTCTTTTCACTTAAATGGTGAACAAATCACTGTCGAATTGGGTCTCGTTATCCGACACAATCTTCATGGGCATCCCATATCTACAAATTATATTCTTTACTACAAAATCTAGTACTTTTTATAGTAGCTAAGGGATTGGCTTCAGTCCACTTCATAAAATAATCTATGGTGACTACAACGTATTTTACCCCACCTTTTCCGGTCGACAAAGAGCCTATGAGGTCGATCCCCCATACCGCAAATGTCCATGGGGAGCTCATCATGGTAAGCTCAGTGGGGGGAGCTTGCGGTATCGAAGCGAACCGTTGACACTTGTCACAATGCTTAACGTATTCCAAGGAGTCTGCCTTGACTGTAGGCCAGAAGTACCCTTGCTTAATCACTTTTTTTGACAAACTATGCCCCCAGTGTGGTCTCCGCAAAATCCTTCGTGGATTTCTTCTAAAATCTTCTTTGCCTCGGGGGGAGTTACACACCTTAGTAGTGGCAGGGAGTACCCTCTTCTGTAAAACTTTCCTTCCAAGATGGTATGTCTTGGTATTTCGTACATAAGTTTTCTAGCCTCATTCCGGTCTACTGGGAGACTTCCAGTTTTGAGGTAGTCAACTATCGGGGTCATCCAGGTGGGTTATGAGTCAATCATGTTGACATCTTGTTCCTCAGGCTCAGCTATGGTTGGAACCAGTAGGAACTCGACCGAAACCACATTGAGTGTGTTAGCCTCTTTGGTCGTGGCGAGCCTAGCCAATGCCTCTGCATTTGAATTTTTCTCCCGTGGAACTTGTTCTATAGCATGGAACTCAAATTCCCCAAATGTTTCCTTAACTTTATCCAGATAGGCTGCCATTTTAATGCCATAAGCCCGATATTCACCTAGGACCTGGTTAACGACTAATTGAGAGTCACTATAACAATGGATGGCCTTTGCTTTGAGCTCGGAGGCTATCTGGAAACCTTCCAATAATGCCTCGTACTCAACCTCGTTATTCGATGCTTCAAAGCCAAACTGTAAAATTGAACGAAAGTGATTTCCCGTCGAGGTGATCAAAATGATTCCCGCCCCTGATCCTGTTATACCCTGATTTCGAGCCATGTTAAATGTGACCTCGAAAGCTGGATTCGCAGCGAATGAACTCGTAAAGTCTGAGGTATGTTCCAAGACTAGACATCGAGCCTACAAAGCTGAGACGACTTCGAATATGGTGGTCTCAAACTCCACACGATCTCGAAGGGGTAGCACCCGAGATGCATCTATCCTCAGGGATGACCTCGGATCAGGGGTTCCGAGCCTGACGCGAGTACGATCTCGAAAGCCATGTGACCTCGGGAGATGTCATTAGCTCGAAAGTTGATGTAAGACCTGGGAGAATAAGGCCTTGGAGATATATGATAATAACCTTGAACATCTTGAAGTGTTGTCCATAAGAGACGTGGTCTACATTTATTAATGTAAATCCCCTAAAATCATGGGATATTATTTGATTAGTTATACGCCCCCTGGTCTTCAGGAGACGTTTCCTTTTATATCGGATTACAGGCATTTAAAGCCATTTGATTTATTTGTAAATAAGGAGTAACTACCCAAAATATGTGGGATAGTATTCTGCATTCCTCTCTATAAATAGAGAGATCATGCACCATTGTAAAGGACCGAATTTCTGAATCTTGAGAGAAAACTCTGAAGAATTCATCCTTGAAGAATTTTCAGAGATCATCTTGAGCTTAATAAAAAAGACTCGTGGACTAGGCAGATTTAACTGCTGAACCACGTAAAAGATCGTGTTTTGTGTTATCATATTTTTGTTGGCCATTACTAATTATTGTTTACGTGCTCTTCTTTCACTGTTGACGAAAAACGGCGTCAACAGATCCATTCTCATTGGAAGATCCATCGACGTAAAGTCTCCACAACTCGCGGGCTGGGGTTACAACTTCCTCGTTGGAGATTCCCGTACATTCAAAAATGAAATCTACCAAGGTTTGCCCTTTGATCGTCGTTCTAGGATGATAGGAGATCTTGAACTGTCCGAGTTCGATGGCCCATCTTAACAATCTCTCGGAGGCTTCATGCTTGGTTAATACTTGCCTTAACGGCTGATCAGTTAATACATGTATTGGATGCGATTGGAAATAGGGTCGAAGCTTTCGAGATGTGTGTATTAGGCACAAAGCCAGTTTTTCCATTAATGGGTATCTCAATTCTGCCCCCAGTAATCTTTTGCTAACATATTAAATGGGCTTCTGCACCTTCTTATCCTCCCGAACAAGTACTGCACTGATGACATACTCAGTTTTGGCGAGGTATAGGTACAATACTTCCCCTGTGATTGGTTTAGACAAGATTGGTGGCTCAGCAAGATGTTCTTAAGGTTTTGAAATGTGAGTTCACACTCTTCCGACCATTCAAATTTCTTGCCCCCTCTTAAAGATTAAAAAATGGAAGGCACTAATCTATAGATTTTGAGATGAACCTACTTAAGGCCGCCATTCTTCCAGTTAGGCTCTGGACATCTTTATGTTTTTTAGGTGAGGGCATGTCAATTAACGCCTTAATCTTATCAGGATTAGCTTCTATACCTCGAGCATTCACTATGAATCTGAGAAACTTTCCTAAGGACACTCTGAATGAGAATTTATGTGGGTTAAGTCTCGTATTGTATTTTTGGAGCACAGTGAAGCACTCAGTGAGATCATCTACATGGTTACAGTTATGCTTGAATTTTACTAGCATATTGTCCACATAAACTTCCATGTTATTCCCTATCTGCTCAGCAAACATCCTATTCACCAGTCTTTGGTATGTGGCTCCTGCGTTCTTGAGCCCGAAAGGCATTACATTGTAGAAATATAAACCTTTATCAGTCATGAAGCTCGTATGTTCTTGGTCTGGCGCATGCATGGCTATTTTGTTATATCTAGAGTAAGCATCCATGAATGACATGATGCCATGATCTGCAATGGCATCAACGAACTGATCGATTCAAGGCAAGTAATCCTTGGGATATGCCTTTTTGAGATCTGAATCATCAATGAAAGTTTGCCACTTGCCATTTGGCTTCAGAACCAATACATGATTGGCTATCCAATCAGGGTAGAAAGCATCTCAAATAAACTGATTTGCCTTCAGCCTTTTGACTTTTTCTTTCAAGGCTTTCTTCCTATCATCGTCCAAGAGCCTTCTTTTTTGTTTCTTCGGAGGGAAGCTCTTCTCTATGTTGAGTGCATGGCTTTTAATGCTTGGGTTGATCCTAACAGATCTGAGTGTTACCATGCAGACACATCTTGGTTTTCTCTCAGGAAGCAAATTTATTTCTATTTTGCATCCTCAGAGAGGTTCTTTCCTATTTTCACCACCCTCGTGGTATCTTTCTCATCGAGCTTTATTTCTTCAAGCTCCTCTATTGGTCTGAGATCGACCCTATCTTCTTCTACTATAGGGTCGATCTCTTCTTCGATTTCAAGGACAGATCCGATCATTTGCTGAATAACAACAAGTGTGTGTGCACTTGTTTGATTTTTCCCTCTCATGGAAATGCTATAGCATTCCCGTGCAGCAAGCTAGTCTCCCTTCAGCGACCAAATGCCACTAAACATCAGGAACTTGATGGCCACATGCCTAACGGAAGACACTGCCCCTAGCCCAATTAGGGCTTGTCTCCGAGCCATACGTTGTAGGAAGACGGGGTGTCCACCACTATGAACTCCATCATCTTGGTCACCGAGACTGGATAGTCTCCCAAGGTTACCAGGAGCTCGATGGATCCCGTGCTGGCTATCCCTTCTCGTAAAAATCCATACAGTGTCGTTTCACAGGATTTCAAATCTCAAAGCGTGAGTCCCTTATTTTCTAGAGTGGCCTTATAAAGGATGTGAACTGAGCTCTCGTTATCTATCAGGACTTTACACACCCTTTTGTTGGCAAGCTGGAGTGTGATGACCAGAGGGTGGGGAAACTAAACGTGCGATGCATATTCTTCTGTAAAAGTAATGGGTTGAGATTCAACCCTTTGTTGCTTTGGAGCTCGCAGTTCAGGTTTGTAGGGCGACCTGTCTTCCGTCTTGAGCTCGTTCATATATCTTTTCTGGGCATTTCTACCCGATCCAGCAAGGTGTGGTCCTCCATAAATGGCTACCACATCCTCCCCATCTATTGGGGGAGGTCGATCATCCTCCCTTGCTCGTGAGGTGGTATTCTGCTGGGCAGGTTGCACAGGAGTTGCCCTTTGTCAAGACGACGCCTAAGTCAGATTTCAGTTTCTTATGTATTTTCTGAAATACCCTCTTGAGATCAGGCCTTCGATCTCGTCCTTTAGCTGTCGGCACTCATTGGTGGTATGCCCGACGTCCCTGTGGAACCTGCAATACTTGTTGGTGTCTCTTTTTGATTTTTGATTTCGCATTGGGTCAGGTTGCCTAAACGAGACCTGATTTTCATTTGCGACAAAAATGTTCTCCTAAGTTTCAGTAAGCTTGGTGTAAACCGTGTAAATGGAGAAATACTTGTCTCCCTTCTTCTTTTTCCCCCCGTCCGCCTCTGAGTTATTCCCTTCATTTTTCTTTCTTTTTGAAGGGTTGTCTCCTGAAGCCAACCTCGAGGCTGAGTTAACACTCGTCGTTGTAGTTATAATGGGTTAAGGGGTCAGTTTTAATGCTGACCTCGCCTCCTCTACATTGACGAATCACTGAGCCCTATTATTGAACTTGAGTATTGTTCTTATTGGCTTTCTCTGCATATCATCCCAAAGGGGACTTCCTGGAAATATACCAGCTCGTACGGCCATAAGATGACCATTGTCATCAACATTACGGGCTCGTGCCACCTCGATGTTAAACCTTGTCAGGTAGCTTTTTAATGACTCTCCCGGCTGTTGTCTAACATTGGTCAAGGTCGAGGCTTCGGGCCTGACACCTACATGGCCTTGAATTGTTTCTTGAATTCTTTTGCTAATTGATCCCAAGATGAGATCGAATGCCTTCGAAATTTATCAAACCAGTTTTTTGCTGGTCTCATCAGAGTTGTTGGAAATAGCATGCATCTGAGCTTGTAGCCAACGTTGCTGGCACGCATGATTGTGTTAAATGTGCTCAGATGATTGTATGAGTCTAAGTTCCTATCAAAAGGAGCTACATGTGGTATCTTGAACCTGTAAGGGAATAGTGTATTTGATATATGTTGAGCAAAAGGCTCGAGCTCCTGATCGGGGTCGTCGACCTTGTCCTTGTTCCTTTCATCTTGAAGAAGTTAGAATTCTCTTTCGAGTTGATTAATTCTTTCCTAGACTAAGTCCACCGGAGGTTGAGATTGTGCTTGGGGTAAATGGTCATTTCTTATGAAAACTCCAGCTCCCTGCCCCAGTACAAGATTATACTAGTTCCCATATATTGGTTGCATAGGCTCTTTTTGGCTCTTCAGATGTGCCCGCAAATTGGGGTTTGAGGGGTTTGCCTGCCCTCAGTTTTGAATAAGATGATCTCGAAGATCAGGATTATTCTCATAATTCCCAGTATTCCTAGGTTCAGTATTATATACGCTCACGGACCTACTGAGGTCCGAACTCCCACTCATGAAACTAACATTTCTTTCTGGTTGAGATGCTCGATGGTTGCGAGGTGGATCTTCCACTGGCCCTCTCGCTTTGGTTGTCTTTGATCTTGACATGTGACTTCCAGTTGGTTGGGATTCCATATGTCCTTGGGTTGCCTCTTGCTCTCCCCCGTGTTAGGTCGAGCTTGGCAGTTCCTGTCTTGGCTGCCACTCCGAGAAGATCTTTGTGGTGTACGCTCCCCAATCTAGTTCATATTAGGAGTCGGCTGGGGTGCTCTCGAACTAGATATGGGTGCCTTATAGATGACAGAGGATGCCTTATAGGCGACAGTGGGGGCCTTCCATTGTTGGGTCTGGAAGGTCCAGAATCAGCCTAGACTGGCTCCGGGTTCTTCTTGACAGGCTTAGGGTTAGTGTTTCGAGCTGCTGAGGTAGCTCGGTTATTCCCTGTTCCTGCTGTTACACTCACCATCGGATTACCAGCAGTATTAGTTTGAGTATTCCTCCCAGGGCGATCATTGCCAGTGTTTGCCCTGGGCCTTGGCTGGGTCTGCTGGGCCCTTTTCTTGGCCCTTTTGGCAGCCGATCTCCATCAGGGATGCCCTCTGGGCCTCCGGGGAGGCGCCTAGACCTCGGCGGCCTGCCTAGCCAATTCTTCATTACGTCGTGTGGCTTCAGCCAATTGTTGGCACAGCTGGTGATTCTCTAGTTCCACAATGGGCACGTACCTCTCAGGATTATAATAGAGGTCCTCGTCGGGCCTAGGGGTTGGAGCAAGTGGCCCCCTAGATTCAGACGATGCACTGCCCTCGCCCGGGTCGTGATCTACCATAGGTTGCTTCCCAAGCCTTCGTGGATAGTTCTTAGTATGAGGAGTTGGTTCGTCAAGGATTTGAGGCAATGGTCGCCCACCAGCTCCTGTGATGTTCATGGCGACCATTGATGCAATGCAGGAGGTTTCTAATTAAACAATACAGAGATTTGCTTAATGCTCTCAATGAAAGCATCAAACTATTGACTCTATTTTTCGTCAACTTAATTTTGAAGAGCACTAAACAATATTTTAGAAAGAATAGAAGAACACAAGAACTTTTACGTGGTTCAATAGTTAAAATCTGCCAACTCCACAAGTCCATATTATTGATCTTGATACTCTCTCAAAGCTTTTTCAGAGCAATTCGGCATAGTATTCTCAGTACAATTTTGTGCGTGAATACAAATGAAAAATACTAGGCTATTTATAGACCTGGTTAGGATAATATCTTCCACTGGTTTAGGGAAGTTACAATCAATTATTCAAATTTGAAATAAATGTAAATAAATACATTAATTACATAATATCCCATGATAATTGGGATTTAATATCAGATAACAAAAAATCCCTGAGGAACAGGGACTTCCTAATAGCTGCCATGTGCAAAATGCATTGTTGATCTCGAATGCAAGGTTAACACGCTTTCGAGATCGACCCATATTTTGAGCTCATTATTCCAGGCAGCCTCCCCCTCACCTAGTGGTTTCATCGAGCTCAGTCTTCGGAGACCAATTCCTTCGAGCTTGCAACTAAGGCTTGAATAATACCCACATGCTTCATAGAAGATTCTTTCTTTCGAGCTTGAAACCTAAGCTCAAGGCTTTCAACTTGTGCTCGATCGCCAACAACAACAGATCAGGAATCATGCCTATTTATACAAGTGCTCAACCAATTCTTGATATTTTCGAGCTTACACTTTGCGAACCTACATTTCGAGGCTCATTTGTTCATTCTCGAAATTTGGGTGTAACATTTTCATAATGGTGTTCATTGTATAGCAAACCTCTTGCAGGTTTTTGAAAAATTCTGAATAATTAAAGTGCTGAAAACAAAGTTCAAAAAGCTTTTTGTACGTGTGCTTTTATTTTTTATTATTATTGTCATTATTATATGCTTTGCGTGATTTTTTTATAAAATGTCTACATTATGCATAAGAAAATTTATGTTTTGTGTAAGGCTTATTTTGGCCGATTATCCGTTGGAACCCTTTATTTTTAAAAATTAACTTTTAGACCTCGTGTTTTGTCAAAATGTTAAATATAGGAATGGGTAGATCGATTATTTGAACATTGTATTTTGGCCAATTACCCATTTTGACCCTTTATTTTTATAAATTAACCCTTGGACCATGTATTTATTCAAAATGTTCAAAATTCTTTATAAAAATAAATTATATATATAATTTATGTTCTCTGTAAGAGTTCACACCATATTGAAGCTTGTATTTTAGCCGATTACCCATTGGGACCTTTATTTTTTAAAATTAACTTGTGGACCTCAAGTTTTGTGAAAAAGTTAAAAATAGGAATAGATAGATCAGTTTTTTGAACACTATATTTTGGTCGATTACTCGTTTTGACTATTTATTTAAAAATTAACCTTTTGGGTATTTATTCAAAGTGTTAAAAATTCTTTATAAAAAGTAAATTATATATATATAATTTATGTTTTCTATAAGGGTTCACAGCATTTTGAACTTTGTATTTTAGCATATTACACGTTTGGACCCTTTATTTTTTAAAATTAACTTGTGGACCTTGTGTTTTGTCAAAATGTTGATTAACCATTTGGATCATTTATTGTTAAAAATTAACATTTGGATCACGTGTTTTGTTAAAATGTTAAAAATACAAATATATAGATTATTTATTTATTATAAGTATTATATATAGATATGTTTAATTGCCATCTAATAATAATAATAATAAAAATAGTAATAATAATAATACAAATGAGAAAATAGATAGGCTTCTCCTTAATTAATTAATAGCCATAAATTAGAAAAGTAGAATAAAAAATGAGAAAAGTTCACAGTTATTAATATTTATAATTTAATTAAACAGTTGTAGTAATTACATATCTAATCAAATTTGAATTCCAAGAGAAAAGAAGAAAATAGAAAGGGTGCTTTGGAGCAATGAGAAATGGTGCGTAGTTAGTAGTTATGTTTTTTTTTTATTACTACACTTTTTTAAACATGTAAAATAGATAGAATGAATAATAATATCTTGTAAATATCTTATTTAAATTTATTAAACATGTAACTACATACTTTTTAAAACGTGTATGGTACATTTTTTTTTTAAATTACTACATTATTATAATCTATAAAATGAATAAAAAAATTAGATTAAAGGAGAAAATAAATAGAGTGCTTTGGAGTAATTTTAGTTTTTTAAACGTATAAAATAGATAGAGTAAATAATAATATCTTGTAAATATCTTATTTAAATTTAAAAAACATGTAACTATTATTATAATGTATAAAATAATTAAAAATTAGATTAAATAAGAAAATAGATATATTTCATTAGAATAATTTTAGAGTGCCGCATCATCTCTTTCAAGCTCTCCTTAATATAATATATAGAATTACTATATTATTATAATGTATAAAAACAATAAAAAATTAGATTAAAAGAGAAAATAAATAGAGAGCTTGAGAACGATTTTAGAGTGTCACATTATCTCTTTGAAGCTCTCATTTATATAATATATTGATTAGATATATATTTTTATTTTTTTTAATTAAAAATAAGAAAATAGAAAAAATACTTTGGAATAATTTTAGAGTGTCGCATCATCTCTTGAAGCTCTCCATTATATATAAAGATATATAGATTTTATTTTTTTTAACGAAAAATATGAAAAATGAGAAAATAGAAAAAAAAATATTATGGAGTAATTTTAGTTAATAAAAATAAGTTATCGTAACTATATATATAAATATTTCAAATTTAAATATCTTTCATTTCAATTAATAAATTAATTTAATTAAAATTATATATGAATTATGTATAAATTTTTTTAAATTAAAAATGTGAAAAAAATGAGAAAATAGAAAAAAAAAATACTTAGGAGTAATTTTAGAGAGACATAAACTCTGTGGGGATCTTCTTTATATATATATTTTAATAAAATATATGAAAAATGAGAAAATAGAAAAAATACTTTGGAGTAATTTTAGTTAATAAAAATAAGTTATCGTAACTATATATATTTTGAATTTAAATATCTTTCATTTCAATTAATAAATTAATTTAATTCAAATTACATATGAATTAGAAAGATATTTTTTTAATTAAAAATGAGGAAATAGAAAAAAAAAAGCTTTGGAGTAATTTTAGAGTGTCACATTATCTCCTTGAAGATCTTCTTTATATATATATATATAATAGAAAAATATGAAAAATTAGAAAATAGAAAAAATACTTTGGAGTAATTTTAATTAATAAAAATAAGTTATCGTAACTCTATATATAAATATTTCGAATTTAAATATCTTTCATTTCAATTAATGAACTAATTTAATTCAAATCATATATGAATTAGATAGATATTTTTTTTAATTAAAATTGTGAAAAATTAGAAAATAGAAAAAATAATTTTGAGTAATTTTAGAGTATCACATCATCTCCTTGAAGGTCTCATTTATATATATGTAGATTTTATTTTTTAGATAAAAAATATGACAAAATAGAAAAAATATTTTGGAGTAATTTTAATTAATAAAAATATTTTATCATATCTATCTATATATATATAAATATTTCGAATTTAAATATCTTTCATTTCAATTAATGAGTTAGTTTATTTCAAATTTTATGTGAATTAGATAAATATATTTAATTTTTTAATAAAAAAAAATGAGAAAATAGTAAAAATATTTTTGAGTAATTTTAGAGTGCCACATCATCTCATTGAAGCTATCATTTATATATATTTATATATATAGATACTTTTTTTATTTTTTTAATAAAAAATATGAAAAATGAGAAAATATAAAAAATACTTTGGAGTAATTTTAATTAATAAAAATAAGTTTTCGTAACTATATATAAATATTTCGAATTTAAATATCTTTCATTTCAATTAATGAGTTAATTTATTTCAAATTATATATGAATTAGATTGATATTTTTATTTTATAATAAAAAAATGTGAAAAAAATGAGAAAATAATAAAAATACTTTGGACTAATTTTAATTAATAAAAATAAGTTATCGTGACTACATATATAGATATTTCTAATTTAAATATCTCTCATTTCAATAAATGAATTAATTTAATTCAAATTATATATGAATTAGATAAAAATTTATTTTAATTAAAAATGTGAAAAAAATGAGAAAATAGAAAAAATACTTTGGAGTAATTTTAGAGTATCACATCATCTCATTAAAGCTCTCTGTTGACGCTGTTTTTCGTCAACTTAAATAGTAGAGCAATTAAACAATAAAATATTGGTGCAAATGAATAAAGAGGAAAACCAGGGGATTTTTATGTGGTTCAACAGTTAACTCTGCCTAGTCCACGAGTCTGTGTTATTAAGACTTGAGAGTTTTCTGGAAACTTTTCAGAGAAGAGTTGCCCAGAGTTTTCTCTCCAGAAATCAGAAATCGGTCCTTTACAAATGATGCTTCCTTCTCTATTTATAGAGAATGTTTCAGAATTAATTCCCACATATCTCGGGAAGATATTCTGTAAATCAATTAATATAATGTTATTTAATGCATTATTTCCTACATACACGGAAATGTCCCATGAAGATCGGGAACAGATAACAGATTAAATGATATCTCTTAAATATTGGGATTGTACAACAATAAACATATTCACACGTAACTGATTAACCCAGATGATTCATCAAATCTTCGAGATCAGCAATTGGCATTGAACTTGCCGAGACCATGAGTCAATCACGAGCTCATCACCTAGCTTCACACTATGCTCGGAACAAATAGATATTGACGATGTTGTCATATTCGAGCTTGCACTTCCCGAGCTCGAGCCATCTCATCTGAAGGCAATTAGGGAAAAATATATACAAGTGTCATTTCATGGCCTTTGCGAGCTCAGAGAACATTCGAGGTTACCCATCCTCAAGGTCATTGTTCACTTCAAAGAGGTCCAACTGTAGAATCGTATGACGTCTGCACATATTCAAGCTCACACTTGACGAGCCCACTTTTCGGGGCCATAACTTCTTATCTCGAAATCTGGGTGTAACATTTTGCCCCCTCAAAAGTATCAGTTCGAATCCCATGAGAAGGAAACTTTTGAACTACCCTTCTTGGAAACTGTACCATCAATTGCACTCGAGTGTGGACACGTGTAAGGCAGGTATTGGATGATCAGAGTACTTGAGTATGTTTGCACCATGCCCACGTCTTCTTGTCTGCCACCTTTTTGTCGTCATTGCCAGACCTATACCCGTTCGTTTGATCAGATACCAAATGTGGCCAACGGCCCAGATTATTTTGACGTTTGACATTCTTTGGGGCCTATAAATATGCCCGTCGTCTTCCTCCTTTCATTTATACATCTTCGTGTTTTCAGAAAAAAGAGAAGAAAAACCAAAACCCGATTTGCCAAGTTCTTGCATGTTCTCCAAACCAAGAAAACAGAACAACGTTGGCTTGTTCGACTCCGTGAGGTCGTTTTTGCAACCTCTCATTCGGTCATCAATTTCTCTGTACCCGCCAGCTGCATTGTGTAAGTATCTGTTCCTGATCTCATATGTTCATATATGTACTCTGCTTTTTCCATGCATGTTCGTGTTCTTGTTGCACTTTGGGTACTAGTTTACTTCCAAAATGCTTTAATCAATGTCGTGTAGTTTTTAGGCTTATCTGATGTTATGTATTTCCCAAATCCAGATTTTGCATAAAAGATGCAAATATGGCTCTTTTACTGGATTATATTGATTTCGAATATCATATCGTGTAGACCAAGAAACGGGGTATAGGATTAGGGTTTTGAAATTGCACGTTCCCCAAAAATACCACTTTTTGAGTAACCGCCAACTTTTTCCCTAAAAATCTGGGATTTTTAAAAAAACAAATCCACTTTCCCCCCTTCGCGTCAAATACATGCACGAGGCTCGATTCTTTTGATAGTTCAGGTTTCTTCCGAACCTGATCTCATTCTTTTGATCGAGATTATTCGATGGTCTCAATCATTCGAGCTTAGACCATCTTAATTTTTATCCTTAATTTCTTGTACGCCTGGCCCTCACCCTTTTTCTTTCTTGCTAGATGTCGCAGAATTTGGAAAAGCGGTGGGGGTCAATAATTGCAATTCCTTACTCACCGGCAACTCCGAGCCCGGAGTCACCCTTTACTCGGAACCAGCGGATGATTGGAGAGCACGAATTGAAGTGTGAGCAAGAGGATACTCGAGCTCATTTTTGACGCCAGATCGACGAGGTCGAAGAGAAAAAGAGGAAGAAACTTAGGGTCGCAATCTATCCAGACCCGGACCCCGAGCCCAGAACAATTCCTCTCGACCTTACTCTCAAAGTGACGGTCGCATTCAAACTGAGCGGACTCAAATTTTCATTGATGGAAGAATCATCAAATCACCCATCCACCTCGCAGCCAACTGCCATTCCCACCTCGAGGGGAGAATTTTTTGAGGTCGATCATTATTGGAGCTCGGTCTCCTCATTAGGGCAGATAACCAACATCCTAGCTCACCACGGCCTAGGATTATTAGGCTCGCTAAGCTGTCGAGCTCCGACCTCCAATGAACGGAGTTGTTACGCCCCAGGAGATGGCCGTCCCGACAATAAGTTGAAGCTCGCAGCCTAGAGCCATGAGCACATGAGGGTAGGGGCCTTATTGCCCTTGAAGTCCTTTTTTTAAGGAATTTTTGGATTTTATTGGGCTCGCGTCCTTCCAACTCCAGACCAACTCATACAGGGTCTTATCAGCTCTGAGGTAGCTTTACCACGAATTGAAGTGGGAAACACCTTCACCAAAAGAGATTCTGTATCTCTTTTGCTTGAAAAGCAACCCGTCCCGAGCTCGGGGAGGAGATGGATTCTACTACCTCTCGAGCTGTCTCAGGGAGAAGAAGATCTTCGAGGACCTGCCGAACCATCCTCCCAACTTCAAGTTGGCGTTCTTTTGGACAGACGTCCTGGCTCCCTCCACATATTATTCGTTCAGACGAATTCGTAAGTATAAGATCCTTTTCCTCTCATGCTCGATTTTTGTTTAAGCTCGAACCACTCATAGTGTATTCCGCTCTTTCAGCCAACTATCACCGTCCCACTCCCACGAACGCAATGAGGGAGCATAAAGAGGCTTTGCTCCAGTTTCCTTATGGCAGGCGCTCCCTGTCTTACCTTCTTCACGAAGATAGACTTCGAGCTTATGGTCTCCTAGAGAAGGACCAATCCACAGATGATAGAGCCTACAGGAAGTACACCAAGTGGGAGTTTGTGCCTCTCCCAACCGGTAACCTTCCTCTGAGGCGAAGCTCTAAGGCACGATCCCCAGCTCGCCGCCCTAGGAGTCTGTGCTTGGGGAACGATGCCAGTGATGAGGCTTCGAGCTCGAGTGACAGAGGTACGATCATCCTTAGCTCGGCTTTATGGTCTCCTTCCCTACTTAAGCATAAACCCGACACCCTGATCTTATGCCCAGATGATAGGGGTATGGTCTTGGGTAGACGATAGGGTCCATAGTGGATTAGGCTAAGAGCTAACTTCTCCATTAAGGGGTATCTCGATTCTGCCCCCAGTAACCTTTTGCTGACATAGTATACTGGCTTTTGCACCTTCTGTTCTTCTCGGACGAGCACGACGCTAATGGCGTGCTCGGTTGTAGCGAGATATAGGTACAAAATTTCTCCTGTGACAGGTTTCGACAAGATAGGAGGTTCCGCGAGGTTCTTTTTGAGCTCCTAAAATGCTAGCTTGCATTCCTCTGTCCATTCGAATTTTTTTCCCCTTCTCAAAAGGTTGAAAAATGGAAGACAACGGTCTGTAGATTTCGAGATAAACCTACTTAATGCCGCCATCCGTCCAGTCAAACTCTGGACATCCTTATGCTTTTGAGGTGAGGGCATGTCAATTAACGCTTGATTCTTGTCAGGATTAGCCTCTATTCCTCGAGCATTCACAATGAAACCTAGGAACTTCCCCGACGATACTCACAAAGAGCATTTCTAGGGGTTGAGCTTCATGTTGTACTTCCGTAACACGGCAAAGCATTCTTCAAGGTTGTCCACATGGTTATTGTTATGTTTAGATTTAGCTAACATATCATCAACATAAAATTCCATATTATTATCTATTTGTTCGAAGAACATCATGTTTACGAGTCGTTGGTATGTGACACCAGCATTCTTGAGCCCGAACGACATGACATTGTAGCAATATAGTCCTTTATCTGTCACAAAACTCATATGCTCTTTGTCCGGGGCATGCATGGAAATCTGGTTATATCCAGAATAAGTGTCCATGAACGACATAAGTCCATCCCCAGCTGTGGCATCTACGAGCTAGTCGATCCGAGGTAGGGGAAGCAGTCGTTAGGACATGCTTTATTGAGGTCTGAGTAATCAATATAGGTTCTCCATGTCCCGTTAGGTTTCGAAACTAGCACCGGGTTAGCGACCCAATTCGGGTAGAAAGCATCTCGTATGAATCGATTTGCCTTTAACCTGTCGACCTCTTCCTTCAGGGCCTTCTTCCTGTCATCGTCCAGGAGTCTTCATTTTTGCTGCTTCGGGGGGAAGCTCTTGTCAATATTAAGAGCGTGGCTTATCACATTCGGACTTATCCCTACCATGTCCGAATGTGACAACGCGAAAAAATCGTGGTTCTTTTTTAAAAAGAAATTTAATTGCTATTTCGTTTCTTCCGAAAGGTTTTTCCCCACCTTCACAGTTTTGGGGGGTCAACTTCTTCGAGCTTGACCTCTTCGAGATCTTCTAACGGCTCGGGATCAACTCTTTCTTCTATTCTTGGATCAATTTTTTCGTCTATCTCAAAGACTGTCCCATCCTTATTATGAATTATGACAAGTGTTTATGCACTTGTCTGTTCTCTTTCCTTTAACAGAAATGCTATAGCCTTCCCTCCCTGCGAGCTGGTTTCCTTTCAGAGTTCCGATGCCACTAGAAGTTGGGAACTTGATGGCCAGATGACTTACAGACGAAACTGCCCCCAGCCCTACTAGGGCGGGTGTCCTGAGCAGTACGTTGTAGGCAGATGACAGATCCACTACTGCGAATTCCATCATCTTGTTTTTTGAGACCGAAAGTCTCTCAAGGTTACGGGGAGTTCGATGGATCCCATACAGGAAATCCCTTCTCCTGAAAAGCAATACAACGTCGTTGTACAGGCCTTTAGGTCGCGAAGCGTGAGTCCCATCTTTTCTAAGGTGGCCGTGTAAAGGATATTTACTGAGCTCCCGTTATCAACCAGGACTCGGTGTACCCTCTTGTTCGCGAGCTGAAGGGTGATGACCAACGGGTTGTTGTGAGGAAACTGCACATGAGACGCGTCGTCCTTAGTAAACGTTATGGGTTGAGATTCAACCCTCTGCTGTTTTGGAGCTCTGGGTTTGGGTTCGTAGGGAGACCCGTCACCAGTTTTCAGTTCATTCACATATCATTTCTGGGCATTCCTACCCAATCCTGCAATATGTGGACCCCTCAAAATGGTTATGACATCTTCTCCATCAATCGGAGGGGGCCGTTCGTCCTCCCTCGCTCGGGATTTGTTATTCTGGGTAGGTGGAGCTGCTACTGCCCTCTGGCTGGTGGAAGCCTGATTGGGGTTTTGATTCTAAACATACTGTCTGAAATATCCCCTCGAGATCAGGCCTTCGATCTCATCTTTTAATTACCGACACTGATCGGTTGTATGTCTGATATCTCTATGGAATCTGCAGCACTTGCTGGAGTCTCTTTTCGCTTTTTGGTTCCTCATGGGGTCCAGTCATCTGAAAGGGACCTGGTTTTCATTAGCTAGGTAGATATTCTCCAGAGACTTGTTGAGCTCGGTATACACTTTGTAATTGAGAAATATCTTTCCCCTTTCTTCTTCTTTTCCCCTTCAGCCTCGGGGTTATTCCCTTCATTCTTCTTCCTTTTAGAAGGGTTGTCCCCAGGGGGTTTTGAGATCGTAGGATCCTCCAAGGTTGAGGCAGAGTTTGTGTTGGTTGTTGTAGTTATGGGTTGAGAGGTCATATTTAATGCTAACCTCGCCTCTTCTACATTAACAAACCTCTGAGCTCGTCGATTGAACTCGGTTAAGGACCTTACGGGCTTCCTCTGCATATCCTCCCAGAGAGGACTTCCAGGCATTACTCCAGCTCAGACAACCATTAAATGGCCACTGTCGTCCACGTCACGAGCTTGGGTGACTTCCAAATTGAACCTTGTGAGGTAACTTTTCAATGATTCATTCGGCTGTTGTCGGACATTGGTCAAGGCAGACGCCTCGGACCTAATTCTAACCATGGCTTTGAATTACTTCTTGAAATCCCTAGATAGTTGATCCCAAGAAGCAATTGAATGTATCTTATACTTCTCAAACCAGTTTTTTGCTGGTCCCGTGAGCGAGCCTGGAAACAACATGCATCTGAGCTCGTAGCCCACATTATTGGCTCCCATGATTGTGTTGAACGTACTTAAATGACTGTATGGATCCGAATTCCCATCAAATGGTGGGACATGAGGAATTCAGAATCCCTGAGTAAACGGGATGCTGGAAATATGAGGGGAAAAGGGTTCGAGTTCTTTGTTGAACTCTTCGTCCCGATCCCGACCTCGTTCATTTTGTAAGAGCCTAAATGCTCTTTCCAACTGTTCAATCCTTTCTTGGACTGGATCCATGGGGGGTCTGACTTGAAGCAGTGGGAATTGGTTATCGTTGATCACAACCCCAGTTTCACGCCTCGGTACGGGGTTCTTGCCTCCATTGAGATGATCCCTTAAATCTGGATTCGACGGATTATCATTCCCCCGATTATGGTTCAGGTGTTCTCGTAAATCTGGGTGATCCCTTTGATTCCCAGTATTTCTACGTCCCTAGTCATACATACTGATCGATCTAGTGTCTCCGAGCCTTCACTGACATGGCTTGTTGCGAGTTGTTTCGAGATGGGTTCCTTGTCGGTTGCCTCGTCTCAATAGTGTGAGACCGAGACATTTGGCTTCTCGTGGGTTGGGTACCTCTATGCTCCCTACCAGTCTCCCCATTTCCATGCCTTTGCCCAGCTCGCCTTTCCCTATCACCCTGAGTCAGTTGTGTGTTTCTCCGAGTTGGTGAGGATACCTTATTGGCGATGGTGGGTGCCTTATGGGTGATGGTGGCTGCCATTCATTACGGGGCCTAGAAGGCCCCAAGTTTGCTTGAACTGGTTCAGGAACATTCTGCGAGTTACCAAGATTTTGGGTCCGAGCCACCGTGAGGGCTTGATTATTCCCTACTCCAGCCGATACCTCCGCAGCTGGGTTAACAGGAGCTCCAGCCCGGTTACTTCTCCGGGGCCTTGGCGAAGCAGGCTGTTCTACTGGCGGGGGAGGATGCTCCGTTCTTCGGGTGGCAGCATTTTTGTGCGGCCGCCCTCGAGGCCTACGTGGTGGAACATGAACGTCCCGTGGAGGCGAAGCCTGGACCTCTGGCGGAGGTGGGGCCTGAGCTGCATGTGCCTCAGCAGCTAATCTGGCTAGCTCCTCGTTACGTTTCTTGGCCTCTACCAACTGCTTTTGCAGTTGATGATTTTTGAGCTCCACTATCGGGACATATCGTTCAAGATTGTAGGACATGTCATCGTCGTCCCTGGGGGCTGGTGGTCCCCGAGAGTTGGATGAACCACTCCTCTCATCATGGTCCGAATTCACCATAGGCTGCTTTCCAGGGCATCGGGGGTAGTCAGCTTCATCTAAAATTTCCTCCTTAGGAATATGGGGTCATTCGCTACCATTGTTGATTCGGGCAGGCTTTTTTGACTTTATATACTTACGCACGTACCGCTCATTGCTCTCAATGAAAGCACCAAACTGTTGACGCCGTTTTTCGTCAACTAAAATTGTAGAGCAATTAAACAATAAAACAATGAAGCAAATGAATAGTAAAGAAAAACAAGAGGATTTTTACGTGGTTTAGCAGTTTATTATGCCTAGTCCACGAGTCTATGTTATCAAGACTTAGGAGTTTCTGGAAATTCTTCAGAGATGAATTACCCAGAGCTTTCTCCCTAGAAATCAGAAATCGGTCCTTTTACAAGTGGTGATTCCTTCTATATTGATAGAGAAGGTTGCAGAATTCATTCCCACATACTTCGGGAAGATATTCTGTAAATCAATTGAAATAATGATATTAAATGCATTATCTCCTATATACACGGAAACATCCCATGCAGATCAGGAACGGATAACATATTAAATGATATCCCTTAAATATTGGGATTACACAACAATAGCATGTTCACACGTAATGGGCTATCCCAGGTGATTCATCATGTCTTTGATATTAGTGATTGGCACTGAGTCTGTCATGACTATGGGTCGGTCACGAGCTTGCCACTCAACTTCACGCTATGCTCGGGATGGGCAGGTGCTGACGAGGCTGTCACATCCAAGCTTGCACTTCCTGAGCTTGAGCTATCTCGTCTGAAGACAATCGGTAAAAAATATATTCAAGTGTCGTGCCTTTACCCATCGCGAGCTCGGAGAACATTCGAGGCTACACATCCTCGAGGTTGTTGTTTTACTTTAGAGAGGTTTAACGGTTGAACCATATGATGTCTTCATATATTTCGAGCTCACACCTGACGAGCCCAGTTTTCGAGTTCATAACTTCTTATCTCAAAATCTGGGTGTAACAGAATAATTTTAGAGTGCCACATCATCTCCTTGAATCTCTCATATATATATATATATATATATATATATGTAGATACATGAGAATATAGAAAAAATACTTTTGAGTAATTTTAATTAATAAAAATAAGTTATCATAATTATATATATATAAATATTTTGAATTTAAATATCTTTCATTTCAATTAATGAATTAATTTAATTCAAATATATATATGAATTAGATAGATATTTTTTTATAATAAAAAATGTGAAAAAATAAGAAAATAGTAAAAATACTTTGAAGTAATTTTAAGTAATAAACATAAGTTATCCTTACTATATATATATAAATATTTATAATTTAAATATCTCTCAGTGCAATTAATGAATGAATTTAATTCAAATTATATATGAATTTGATAGATATTTTTGTTTTTTTAATTAAAAATGTGAAAATTGAGAAAATAGAAAAAAATACTTTGGAGTAATTTTAGAGGGCCTCATCATCTCCTTGAAGCTCTTATTTATGTGGATTTTATTTTCTTTAATAAAAAATATGAAAAATAAGAAAATAGTTAATAAAAAATAAGTTGTCATATATATATATATATATATTTTGAATTTAAATATCTTTCATTTCAATTAATGAGTTAATTTATTTCAAATTATATATGAATTAGATAGATATTTTTATTTTTTTAATAAAAAATGTGAAAAAATAAGAAAATAGTAAAAATCTTTGGAGTAATTTTAATTAATAAAAATAAGTTATCGTAACAATATATATAATTATTTCTAATTTAAACATGTCTTCATTTAAATAAATGAATTATTTTAATTCAAATTATATATGAATTAGATATATATATATATATTTTAATTAAAAATTTTGAAAAAAATGAGAAAATAGAAAAATACTTTTGAGTAATTTTAGAGTGCCACAGCATCTCCTTGAAACTCTCTTTTTTATATATTTATATATAGAGAGATACATATTTTATTTGTTTTAATAAAAAATGTGAAAAATGAGAAAATAGAAAAAAAAAATACTTTGGAGTAATTTTCATTAATAAAAATAAATTATCGTAACTATATATATATAAATATATCGAATGTAAATATCTTTAATTTCATTTTCAATTAATAAAAATAAGTTATCGTAACTATTGTTACACCTAGATTTCGAGATAAGAAGTTATGACCCCGAAAACTAGGCTCGTCAGGTGTGAGCTCGAAATATATGCGGTCGTCATATGATCCTACAGTCAAACCTCTTTGAAGTAAACAACGACATTGAGGATGTGTAGCCTCGAATATGCTCTGAGCTCGCGATGACCATGGTATGACACTTGTATATATTTCTCCCTGATTGCCTTCAGGCGAGATGGCTCGAATTCACAAAGTGTAAGCTCGAATGTGACAACATCGTCAACATCTACTTGTTTCGTGCATAGGCGAAGCTAGGCGGTGAGCTCGTGATCGACTGATAGTCTTAGTGAGTTCAATGTCAACTGCTGATCTTGAAGATTTGATGAATCCCGTATCCGAGTTAATCAGTTACGTGTGAATATGTTTATTGTTGTACAATCCCAATATTTAAGGGATATCATTTAATCTGTTATCCGATCTTATTCTTTATGGGACATTTCCGTGTATGTAGGAAATAATGCATTAAATAGCATTATATTAATTGATTTACAGAATATCTTCCCGAGAGATGTGGGAATGAATTCTGCAACCTTCTCTATAAATAGAGAGGGAAGCACCATTTGTAAGGGATCAATATACTGATTCTCGAGGAAAAACTCTGGGCAACTATTCTCTGAAAAGTTTCCAGAAAACCTCCAAGTCTTAATAATATAGACTCGTGGACTAGGCAGAGTTAACTGCTGAACCACGTAAAAACCCTCATGCGTTCTTTTTTGATCATTTGCTCCAATATCTTCTTGTTTAATTGCTCTCTTATTAAAGTTGACGAAAAATGGCGTCAACAGTTTGGTGCTTTCATTGAGAGCTATTAAACAATACGTGCGTGAGTTTGTTTAGTCAGGAAGCCTATCAGATTGGCAATGGTTGCAAATGATCCCAATATTCCTGAGGAGGAAATTTTAGATGAAGCTGAGTACCCCCGACTCCTTGGCAAGCAGCCTATGGTGAATTCTGACCCCGATGAGAGGAGTGGTTCTTTCGACTCACGGGGACCACCTGCCCCCAGGGACGACAAGGACATGTACTACAATCCTGAACGATACATTCCGATACTAGAACTTGAAAATCGTCAAACTACAAAAGCAGTTGGTAGAAACTAAGAAACACAACGAAGAGCTAGCCAAACTAGTTGCTGAAGCGCAGGCGGCTCAGGCCCCACATCCGAAAGATACCCAGGATTCGCCTCTGCGGGACGTTCACGTCCCACCGCGTAGGCCTAGGGGGCAGCCGCGCAAAAATTATACCACCCGAAGAGCAGAACAACCTCTGCCACCGGCAGAAAAGCCTACTCCGCCGAGACCCCGGAAAAGTAACTGGGCTGGAGGTCCTACCAACCCAACTGCGGAGGCACCAGCCGAAGTATGGAATAACCAAGCCCCCTCGGAGGCCCGGACCCGAAATGTTGGTACCATGCAGAATGTTGCAAAACCTGATCGAGCAAACTCAGGGCCTTCTAGGCCCCGTAATGGATGGCAGCCACCATCACCAATAAGACACCCACCATCGCCAATAAGGCATCCCTCACCAACTCGAAGGAATGCACAACCGACCCATGGTGATAAGGAAAGACGAGTTTGGCGAAGGCGTGGAAATGGGGAAACTGCTAGGAAGCATAGGGGTCCCCATCCCACGAGAAGCCAAATGTCTCAATCGCACACTATTGAGACGAGACAACAAGTAAGAAACCCATGTGAGTGAAGGCTTGGGTGACACCAAGTCTGTAAGTATATACAACCAGGAACGTAGAAACACTGGAAATCGAGGCGATCACCCAGATTTACGGGAGCATTTAAACCATAATCGGGGGCATGATAATCCCCTGAATTCAGACCTGAGAGACCATCTCAATGGGCTCAAGCATCCCACATCGAGGCAGGGAACTGGAGTTGTAATCAACGATAACCAGTTCCCACTGCTTCAAGTTAGACCCCCCATAGATCCAGTCCAAGAAAGGATTGAACAGTTGGAAAGAGCATTCAGGCTCTTGCAAAATGAATGAGGCAGGGAACGGGACGAAGAGTTCGATGAAGAGCTCGAGCCCTTCGCCCCACATATTTCTAGCACCCCGTTTCCTTAAGGGTTCAAAATTCCTCATGTCCCACCATTTGATGGGAATGCGGATTCGTACAGCCATTTAAGTACGTTCAACACAATCATGCGAGCCAGTAATGTGGGCTACGAGCTCAGGTGCATGTTGTTCCCAGCCTCGCTCACGGGACCAACGAAGAACTGGTTTGAAAAATATAAGAGATATTCGATTGCTTCTTGGGATCAATTATCAAGAGATTTCAAGAAGCAATTCAAGGCCATGGTTGACATTAGGCCCGAGGCATCTGCCTTGACCAACGTCCGACAACAGCCAAATGAGACATTAAAAAGTTATCTCACAAGGTTTAACTTGGAAGTCGCTCGAGCTCGTGATGTCGAAGACAGTGGCCATTTAATGGATGTCTGAGCTGGAGTAATGCTTGGAAGTCCTCTTTGGGAGGATATACAAAGGAAACCTGTAAGGTCCTTAAATGAGTTCAATCGACGAGCTTAGAGGTTTGTTAATGTAGAGGAGGTGAGGTCAGCGTTAAATATGACCTCTCAGCCCATAACTACAACAAGAAACACAAACACTGCCTCGACCTCGGCAGATCCTACGACCTCAAAACCCCCCGGGGACAACCCTTCTAAAAGAAAGAAAAATGAAGGAATAATCCCGAGGTGGAAGGAGGAAAGAAGAAGAAAGGGGAAAGATATTTCTCCATATACAAGGTGTATACCGAGCTCAATGAGTCTCGAGAGAATATCTACCTGGCTAATGAAAACCAGGTCCCTTTCAGACGACCTGATCCCATGAGAAACCAAAAGGCGAAAAGAGACTCCAACAAGTATTGTAGATTCCACAGAGATATCAGGCATACAACCGATGAATGCAGGCAATTAAAAGATGAGATCGAAGGTCTGATCTCGAGAGGATATTTCAGGCAGTATGTGAGAAATCAAAACCCCAACCAGGCTTCCACCAGCTAAAGGGCAGTAGCTGCATCGCCTGCCAAGAACAGCAACTCCCGAGACGGGAAGATGAACGACCCCCTCCGATTGATGGAGAAGATGTCATAGCCATCTCGGGGGGGCCCATATTGCAGGATCGGGGAGGAATGCCCAGAAAAGATATGTGAATGAGCTGAAAACTGGTGACGGGTCTCCCTATGAACCCGAACCCAGAGCTTTGAAATAGCACAGGGTTGAATCTCAACCCATTACTTTTACTGAAGATGACGCATCCCATGTACAGTTCCCCCATAATGACCCGTTGGTCATAACCCTTTAGCTCGCGAACAAGAGGGTACACCGAGTCCTGATTGATAACGGGAGCTCGGTAAATATCCTTCTACAGAGCCACTTTAGAAAAGATAAGACTCGCGCTTCGCAACCTAAAGGCCTATGCAAAGACTAGTACGGCTTTTCATGAGAAGGGATTGCCTGTATGGGATCCATCAAACTCCCCGTAACCTTAGGAGACTTCCCAATCTCGACAACCAAAATGATGGAATTTGTAGGGGTGGATCTTCCATCGGCCTAAAACGTACTGCTCGGGAGACCCACCCTAGTAGAGTTGGGGGCAGTTTCATCTGTAAGGCATCTGGCCATCAAGTTCCCGACTTCTAGTGGCATCAAGACTCTAAAAGGGGACCAGCTCGCAAGGAGGGAATGCTACAGCAATTACTTTAGAGGGAAAAGACAAACAAGTGCACAAGCACTTGTAGTAATTCAAAATAAGGATGGGATGATCCTCGAAATAGACGAAGAAATTGATCCTAGAATAGAAGAGAGGGCTGACCTCGAGATGCTTGAAGAGCTCAAAGAGGTCAAGCTCGGAGAGGTTGATCCCTCGAAAATTGTGAAGGTAGGGAAAAACCTTTCAGATGAAACAAAGTAGCAATTAATTAGCTTCTTGAGGAAGAATCAGGATGTTTTCGCATGGTCGCATTCGAAAAATGTAGAGATAAGTCCGAATGTGATAAGCCACACCCTTAACATTGATTAGAACTTCCCCCCGATGCAACAAAAATGAAGACTCCTGGACTATGACAGGAAAAAAGCCCTGAAGGAAGAGGTCAATAGGTTAAAGGAGAATCGATTTATACGAGATGCCTTCTACCCTGATTGGGTCGCTAACCCGGTGCTGGTTCCAAAACCTAACGGAACATGGAGAACTTGTATCGATTACTCTGACCTCAATAAGGCATGTTCTAAGGACTGCTTCCCCCTACCTCGGATCGACCAGCTCGTAGATGCCACGGCCGAGCATGAACTTATGTCATTCATGGATGCTTATTCTGGATATAACCAGATTGCCATGCATGCCCCAGACCAAGAGCATACGAGTTTTGTGACAGATAAAGGGTTGTACTGTTACAATGTCATGCCTTTCGGGCTTAAGAATGCTGGAGCCACGCATCAAAGGCTCGTAAACATGATGTTCTCTGAGCAGATAGGTAATAACATGGAAGTGTATGTTGATGATATGTTGGTCAAATCTAAACATAACAATAACCATATGGACGACCTCGAAGAATGCTTCGCCGTGCTACGAAAGTACAACATGAAGCTCAACCCCCAGAAATGCTCATTTGGAGTATCGTTGGGGAAGTTCCTGGGCTTCATTGTGAACGCGCGGGGAATAGAGGTTAATCCTGACAAGATCCAGGTGTTAATTGACATGCCCTCACCTTGAAAACATAAAGATGTCCAGAGTTTGACTGGATGGGTGGTGGCATTAAATAGGTTTATCTCAAAATCTACAGACCGTTGTCTTCCATTTTTCAACCTTTTGAGAGGGGGCAAAAAATTCGAGTGGACAAAGGAATGTGAGCTGGCATTTCAAGAGCTCAAGAAGCACCTCGCAAAGCCTCCCATCTTGTCGAAACCTATCACAGGAGAAATCTTATACCTGTATCTCGCTACAATTGAGCACGCCATCAGCGTCGTGCTTGTCCGAGAAGACCAGAAGGTACAAAAGCCAGTATACTATGTCAACAAAAGGTTACTGGGGGCATAATAATTCACTCATCTCGAAAGCTTTGACCTTACTTCAAAGCACACCCCATCCATGTGTTGAACGACCAACCACTACGACAAGTCTTGTCAAAGCCAGAAGCCTCGGGCCGATTATTAAAATGGGATGTTGAGCTCAGACAATTCGAGATCTCTTATCATCCAAGAACAACCATAAAAGGGCAGGCCCTGGCAGACTTCATAGTGGAATGTACTAGAATTACTGATGATGAAGTTATAACCCCAGCCCGCGAGCTGTGGAAACTTTATGTCGATGGGTCCTCCAACGAAAATGGATCGGGGGCAGGAATCATATTGATCACTCCAACTAGAAGTCGATTTCACTCCGCCTTAAGGTTTGGCTTTGAAGCATCTAACAACGAGGCTAAATATGAAGCTCTATTGGCTGGACTTCGAATAGCCAAGGAACTTAAGGCTAAGGCGATACATTGCTACAGTGACTCGCAGTTGGTGGTCAACCAAATTTTAGGGGAATACCAGGCTCGCGAAACAAAGATGGTCGCATATTTAGAAAAAGCAAAAACAGCACTAAAACATTTTGAGTTCTATACAATAGAGCAGGTTCCCCGAGAACAAAATTCAAATGCAGACGCCCTAGCCAGGCTCGCCACATCCACCGAGGTCGATGCATTGATCGTTGTGCCAATTGAGCACCTGTCAACACCCAGTATTAGCGAGCCTGATGACCCCAATAGTATTTCCCTGCAAGAAGATGTTTGTATGATTAACTCCGAGCCAACCTAGATGACCCCAATAGTTGATTACCTTGAAACCGACATTCTCCCAGCAGAACGGAACAAGGCTCGGAAACTGATGTATCAGCTTCCCAGATACACTATTATGGAAGGAAGGCTATATCGGAGAGGATACTCTATGCCACTACTCTGATGTGTGACTCCACTCGAGGCCAAGAAAATCCTAGAAGAGATTCATGAAGGATTTTGTGGGGACCACACTGGGGGGCATAGCCTATCTAAGAAAATTATACGCCAAGGATACTTCTGGCCCACAATCAAAGTGGATGCATTTGAGTATGTCAAGAGATGCGATAAGTGCCAGCGGTTCGCTACAATCCCGCGAGCTCCACCTTCTAAGATAACTATGATGACCTCCCCATGGCCATTTTCGGTCTGGCGAATCGATCTCATAGGCTCATTTCCAACTGGCAAATGTTAAGTTAAGTATGCAGTAGTCGCAGTCGATTATTTTACAAAGTAGACCGAGGCCGAACCTCTGGCAACAATTACCTCGAAAAAAGTCTTGGACTTTGTGGTAAAGAACATCATCTGTCGATATGGAATGCCAAGAAAAATAGTATCAGATAATGGTACTCAGTTTGACAGCAAACTATTTACCAATTTTTATGAGAAAAAGAGGATAATGAAGAACTTCTCCTCTGTGGCCCATCCCCAAGAAAATGGCCATGTCGAAGCTGTAAATAAGACTCTGAAGAGTTCTGTGAAAAAGAAATTGGAAGAATCTAAGGGAAAATGGCCCGAGGAGTTGCCCCAAGTCTTGTGGGGCTATCAAACCACAGCTCGTACTTCAACAGAACATACCCTTTTTCTATGGCATATGGATGCGAGGCCATGTTATCAATCGAGGTCGAAATACCCACTATTCGTAGCCATGCTTATGATCAAGCCTCAAACCAATCCCAGCTCGAAGTAAGTCTAGACCTGATTGAAGAAAGACGAAACGAAGCTCAACTAAAAAATGCAGCATATCAGCAGCGAGCTACCCGATATTTCAATAAAAAGGTTCGGGATAGGAAATTTGGATTGGGAGACTTGGGGTTGTTATACCCAGATTTCGAGCCATGTTAAATGTGACCTCGAAAGCTGGATTCGCAGCGAATGAACTCGTAAAGTCAGAAGTATGTTTCAAGACTAGACATCGAGCCTGCAAAGCTGAGACGACTTAAAATGTGGTGGCCTCAAAATCCACACGATCTCGAGGGGTAGCACCCGAGATGCATCTATCCTCAGGGATGACCTCGGATCAGGGGTTCCAAGCCTGACGCGAGTACGATCTCGAAAGTTAATGTAAGACCTGGGAGAATAAGGCCTTGGAGATATATGATAATAACCTTGAACATCTTCAAGTGTTGTCCATAAGAGACGTGGTCTACATTTATTAATGTAAATCCCCTAAAACCATGGGATATTATCTGATTAGTTATACGTCCCCTGGTCTTCAGGGGACGTTTCCTTTTATATCGGATTACAGCCATTCGATTTATTTGCAAATAAAGAGTAACTACCCAAAATATGTGGGATAGTATTCTGCATTCCTCTCTATAAATAGAGAGATCATGCACCATTGTAAAGGACCGAATTTATGAATCTTGAGAGAAAACTCTGAAGAATTCATCCTTGAAGAATTTTCAGAGATCATCTTGAGCTTAATAAAAAAGACTCGTGTACTAGGCAGATTTAACTGCTGAACCACGTAAAAATCGTGTTTTGTATTATCATATTTATATTGGCCATTACTGTTCATTGTTTACCTGCTCTTCTTTCACTGTTGACGAAAAACGGCGTCAACAGTTTGGTGCTTTCATTGAGAGCCTTAAGCATTCATCCCTGAGTAAGTCATGGCCACTAATAATCAGAATACACCTTAAGAGAATTATCCAAGACGTCCTGGGAAACAGCCGATGGAGAACCCAAATGTCGAGGAAAGAAGTGGATCTTCCGATTCCCGGGGACCACCTGCTCCACCAAGGGATGAGGATATGTATTACAATCCTGAGCGGTATGTTCCCATTGTGGAACTTGAAAACCGGCAGTTGAAACAGCAGTTGGCAGAGGCCAACAAATGGAATGAGGAGTTGACAAGGATAGCCACAGAGGCGCAGGTGGCTCAGCCCCCGCCTCCGCGCGAAAACCAAGTCCCTCCTCCGAGGGACGTACACGTTCCTCCCTGTAGACCCCGTGGGCGTCCACGAAAAGATGCTGCCACAAGGAGGCCGGCTCAACCTCCGGTACCAGCAGAGCCATCTACTCCACCTAGGCCCCAGAGGAGTACTCGAGCTCGGGCCCCGGCTAACCCGCCTGTGGAGGTACCTGCAGGAACTGAGAACAACCGAACCCCTGCAGAGGCTCGGACTTAGATACCTGGGAGTGCACCGCACACAACCAACCCATCTTGGGCTAACTCCAGACCATCTAGGCCGAGAAATGGGTGGCAGCCACTGTCGCCCATACGGTTTCCTCCATCACCTATAAGATATCCTTCGCCTCCCCACAGGAATGCTCAACCTGTTCGAGATCAGGGCGAAGAGCGTGCGGGAGGAAGACAAGGAAACGGGGAGGCTTTCCAGGAGCAGAGAGGCGCCCCATCTGAAAAAAAGTCAAACATCTCGGTCTCGCACGGTGGAGACGAGGCGACATGGAAAGAATCCATCATGAAATAACCATGCGACGAGTTCTACCAGTGATGATTCTGGAGATACCAGGTCGGTCAGCAAGCATGACCGAGGTCGTAAGAATACTGGAAACCGCAGAAATCGTCCCGACCTGCGAGAGCACCTGAATCAAAGTCGGGGTAATGACGACCTGAGGGACCGCTTGAATAGGCGTAGAGATCCCTTGCGGAGACGTGAGCCTGGAATCATGATCGATGTCAACCGATTCCAGACAGTAGTACCCCTTGCGGACCCAGTCCAAGAAAGAATCGATCAGCTTGAAAAGGCTTTTAGGCTTTTGAAAAACAAGCAAAGGAATGATCGATATGAAGACTCTGACAAGGAGCTCGAACCGTTTACTCCCCATATTTCCAATACTCCATTTCCTCAAGGGTTTCGGATCCCTCACGTCCCGACGTTTGAAGGAAAGACCGACCCATGTAGTCATCTGAGCACGTTCAACACCATAATGAGAGCCAGTAACGTGGGTTACGAGCTCAGTTGCATGTTGTTTCCAGCATCATTGACAGGACCTGCCAAAAGTTGGTTCAAAAAATATAAGAGACACTCAATAACTTCTTGGGAGCAGTTGTCTAAATATTTTAAGAAGCAGTTCAGAGCAATGATGGGGGTCAGACCAGAGGCATCAACCTTAACTAACGTTCGACAACAGCCGGGCAAAACACTAAAAAGTTACTTAACAAGGTTTAATCTGGAAGTCGCCCAAGCTCGGGACGTGGATGACAGTGGGCACCTAATGGCTGTCCGAGCCGGCGTAATGCCAGGAAGCGCCCTTTGGGACGACATGCAAAGAAAACCAGTAAGGTCCATAACCGAGTTTAACAGACGAGCACAGAGGTTTGTCAATGTAGAGGAAGCGAGGTCGACACTTAATGCGACTTCCCAGCCCGAAACTACAACGATAAACGTCAACTCTGCCTCAACCTTGGCGGACCCAGCAGCTCCAAAGCCTGTCGCGGAAAACCCCTCCAAGAGGAAAAAGAACGAAGGGAGTAACCCCGAAGCCGAGGGAGGAAAGAAAAAGAAGGGGGAGAGATATTTCTCCGTGTATAAAGTATACACCGAGCTCAATGAGTCTCGGGAGAACATATACCTGGCTAACGAAAACCAGGTCCCCTTTAGGCGTCCGGACCCGATGAGAAATCAAAAATCCAAGAAGGACTCCAGTAAGTATTGCCGATTTCACAGAGACACCGGGCATACAACCGATGAATGTCGACAACTGAAGGACGAGATCGAAGGATTGATCTCGAGAGGTTACTTCCGGCAATATGTCAAAAACCAGAGTAATAGTTAGGTGGCCGCGAGCCAGAGAGTAGCCGCGCCTCCGACAGCACAAAACAATAATTCCCGAGCTCGAGAAGAAGACAGGCCCCCGCCGATAGATGGAGAGGATGTAATAACCATCTCGGGAGGGCCTCATCTCGCAGGAATGGGCAGGAATGCCCAAAAGAGATACGTTAACGAGCTGAAGACTAGGGATGGGTCTCCTTATGAACCCAAACCTAGGGCTCCAAAAAGCTAGAAGATTGAAACACAACCAATAACCTTCACTGAGGAAGACGCGTCCCATGTCCAGTTTCCTCACCATGACCCACTGGTCATCACCCTCCAGCTGGCCAATAAAAAGGTCCACCGAGCTCTCATAGACAATGGGAGCTCAGTCAACATTCTCTACAAAGCTACCCTCGAAAAGATGGGACTCTCCCTTTGCGGCCTGAAAACGTGTGCAACTACTTTGTACGGCTTTTCAGGAGAAGGGACCGCCTGCATGGGATCCATCGAGCTCCCTGTGACCTTGGGAGACTACCCAGTCTCAGCAACCAAGATGATGGAGTTCGTGGTAGTAGACTTGCCATCAGCCTACCATGTGCTGCTCGGGAGACCCGCCCTGGTCGGGTTGGGGGCAGTTTCATCAGTAAGGCATCTGGCCCTTAAGTTCCCGACCCCTAGCAGAGTCGGAACATTGAAGGGAGACCAATTAGCAGGGAGGGAGTGCTACAACATCTCCTTGAGATGAAAGAAACAGACGAGCGCGCAAGCACTCGCCATCATTCAAAACAAAGACGGAACGGTCTTAGAGATTGATGAAGAGATTGATCCAAGGATTGAGGAGAAAGTTGACCTCGAACCTTTAGAGGAGCTCGAAGAAATTCAGCTCGAGGAAACCGATCCCTTGAAAAAGGTGAAGATCGGAAAACACCTCCAAGATGAGACAAAATATCAATTAATTTGCTTTTTGAAGAAAAACCAGGATGTCTTCGCGTGGTCGCACTCGGACATGGTGAGAATAAGTCCGAATATAGCAAGTCACGCACTGAATATAGACAAAAGCTTCCCCCCGAAGCAACAAAAACGAAGACAGCTGGACGAAGATAGAAAGAAAGCACTAAAGGAGGAGGTTGACAGGTTAAAGGCAAACCGATTTATTAGCGATGCCTTTTACCCTGACTGGGTAGCTAATCCGGTGTTGGTCCCAAATCCCAATGGGACGTGGCGAACCTGTATTGACTACTCAGATCTCAATAAAGCTTGCCCGAAAGACTGTTTTCCGTTGCCAATGATTGACCAGCTCGTGGATGCCACGGCGGGGCATGGCCTGATGTCCTTCATGGATGCTTATTCTGGATATAACCAGATTCCCATCCATGCCCCCGACCAAGAACATACGAGCTTCATCACGGATAAGGGCCTATACTGCTATAATGTCATACCATTCGGGCTAAAAAATGCTGGGGCCACATACCAGCGGCTCGTGAACATGATGTTTTCAGAACAAATAGGGAACAACATGGAGGTTTATGTTGATGATATGCTTGTCAAGTCTCAACTCAACAAGAACCATGTTGATGACCTCGAAGAGTGCTTCGGCGTGCTCCGAAAATTTAACATGAAGCTAAATCCTCAGAAGTTCACTTTTGGGGTATCTTCAGGAAAATTTCTGGGCTTCATTGTGAACTCTCGTGGAATCGAGGCTAACCCCGACAAGATCAAGGCCCTAATTGACATGCCCTCACCTCGAAGGCACAAAGATGTCCAAAGTTTGACTGGCAGGATGGCAGCCCTAAGCAGATTCATCTCGAAATCTACGAACCGTGGTCTTCAATTTTTCAACTTATTGAGAGGAGGTAAGAAATTCGAATGGACGGAGGAATGCGAGCTGGCCTTTCAGGAGCACAAAAAGCACCTTGCAGAACCACCCATCCTGTCAAAACCTGAAACGGGAGAAATACTGTACCTATACCTTTCAACCACCGAACACGCAATAAGCGCCGTGCTCGTTCGAGAAGAAGAGAAGGTGCAAAGACCCGTTTATTACATCAGTAAAAGATTATTGGGGGCAAAGTCAAGATATCCATTGATGGAGAAACTCACGCTCAGTTTGATTCATTCGTCTCGTAAACTCCGCCCCTACTTTCAGGCGCACCCCATCCATGTGCTGACTGATCAACCACTTAGGCAAGTTTTGTCTAAACCAGAAGCTTCAGGTCGACTTCTTAAATGGGTTGTTGAGCTTGGACAGTTTGAGATCACCTACCACCTGAGGACGACCATTAAGGCACAAGCGTTGGCAAACTTTATAGTGGAATGTACTGGCATAGCCGACGACGAGGTAATAACCCCGGCCCACGAGCTGTGGAAACTTTACGTCGACGGCTCATCAAATGAAAATGGAGCGGGGGCAGGGGTCATTTTGGTTACCCCCGCAGGGAGCAGATTTCATTCTGCCTTAAGATTTGGCTTCGAAGCGTCGAATAATGAGGCCGAATACGAGGCGTTACTTGCGGGACTTAGTATAGCAAAGGAGCTCAAAGCTAGGGCTATACATTGCTACAGTGACTCCCAACTCATGGTGAATCAAATCTTGGGAGAATACCAGGCTCGCGGCATGAGAATGGCAGCTTATTTGGAGAAGGCAAAATCCGCATTAGAGTGTTTCGAATTTTATACAATCGAACAGGTTCCCCGCGAGCGGAACTCAAATGCAGATGCCTTAGCCCGGCTCGCTACATCCACAGAAAATGAAGAACTGAACGTCGTGCCCATAGAACACCTTTCGACACCTAGCATTAATGAGCCAGAGGAGGAAGATGTATGTATGATCGACACAGAGCCTACCTGGATGACCCCAATAGTTGAATATCTCGAGAACGGAGTCCTTCCAAGAGACCGGAACCCGACTCGAAAGTTGATGTATCAACTTCCCCGCTACACCATTTTGGACGGGAAGCTATACAGGAGGGGATATTCCATGCTGTTACTTAGGTTAGTAACCCCTCCCGAAGCTAAGAAGATCCTTGAAGAAATTCATGAAGGGTTTTGCGGAGATCACACCGGGGGGCATAGCCTGTCCAAGAAGATCATACGCCAAGGATATTTCTGGCCAACCATTAAAACGGATTCTTTCGAGTACGTGAAGAAATGTGACAAATGCCAGAGATTCGCCACGATACCCCGAGCTCCACCATCCGAGCTGACCATGTTGACTTCCCCATGGCTTTTCACGGTATGGGGCATCGACCTCATAGGCTCTCTCCCGACTGGCAAAGGCGGGGTAAAATATGTTGTAGTCGCCGTGGATTACTTCACGAAATGGACGGAGGCTGAACCATTGACCACTATAACTTCAAAAAAGATCCTTGATTTCGTAGTAAAAAGCATCGTGTGCCGATATGGGGTGCCGAGGAAGATCGTATCCGACAACGGAACCCAGTTCGATTGCTACTTGTTCACCAACTTTTGTGAAAAGAACGGCATAATAAAGAGTTTTTCATCAGTAGCTCACCCTCAAGCGAATGGACAGGTCGAAGCTGTGAACAAAACTCTCAAAAGTTCTCTGAAGAAAAAGTTGGAGGAGGCGAAGGGACAGTGGCCCGAAGAATTGCCCCAAGTCCTATGGGGATATAGGACCACAGCTCGAACGTCAACAGGACATACCCTGTTCTCTCTAGCATACGGTTGCGAGGCAATGTTGCCCATTGAGGTCGAAATCCCAACGATCCGAACTCAGATTTACGATCAAAGTTCAAACCACACTCAGCTCGAGGAAACCTTAGACTTGATTGAAGAAAAGAGAGAGGAGGCTCAGCTGAGAAACGCTACTTACCAGCAACGAACTACCAGGTATTTCAACAAGAGGGTTTGAGATCGAAAGTTCGAAATGGGAGATTTGGCGTTGAGACGCGTATTTTTGGCAACACGAGATCCAGCAGCCGGAGTGCTCGGGCTGAATTGGGAAGGACCGTACCAGATAGAATCAGTCATCCATCCCGGTGTGTACAAACTTGCGAGATTGGACGGGAGCCTGGTACCGTGAGCATGGAATGGCGAACACCTTAGACCTTACTATCAGTAGTGTAGGAAAAGTGTTGCTTGTAACCATGACTTTCTATTTGTATTAGTTTGTTTGCTTTTGAATTCCATCAAATAAAGATCTATTATCCCTTTTTATTTTTGCAATCTCTCTTAATTTAATAACCTATGGTCACACTCATAGGATATTAAGGGGGCATCATCGGTATATATACCATTGATTTAAAAAAAATAATAATAAAAACATAAAGTATTTGGATGTAACCAGATACGCGAGCTTAGATAGTTTGGACAACCGAATTATCAAAAACATAAAGTATTTGGATGTAACCAGATACGCGAGCTTAGATAGTTTGGACATAACCGAATTATCAAAAAACACAAGTATTTGGATGTAACCAGATACGCGAGCTTAGATAGTTTGGACATAACCGAATTATCAAAAAACATAAGTATTTGGATTCAACCAGATACGCGAGCTTAGATAGTTTGGACGCAACCGAATTATCAAAAAACATAAGTATTTGGATTCAACAAGATACGCGAGCTTAGATAGTTTGGACGCAACCGAACTATCAAAAGATAATACGTTTGGATTTAACCAGATGTGCAAACTTAATAGGTTTGGAGCAAACCAGCCAAAAAACTAATCGACGATAAGTAGGAACCTAAACCTACTCCAAGATAAGTCGAGATCGAGGCTGGAATATCTTAAAGAAAAATAGTTTCGAACTCATAACCTCGGAGTAAAAACCGAGGACGAGAAAAAAGTAACTAAGCAAAAGATATAACTAAACCATTCACATTACATACCATATAAGTACTTTCGGGTTCGTGGTTAAAGTAATATCCGACCTTGATAAATAACGAGATTGGAAGCGGATAATTCGAGCAGACGATGCATGAATGCATCGAGTCTCGAGCCTAAATCCACACTATGTTTGTATGAATAAATAAACATAAATGATTCATCAATATAAAATGTGCAAAATATTTTGAGCTGAGAAATGTAAAGCATATATAGGTCAATAATAAAAGAAATTGTATCAGCCCTGTGGGCATAAATTAAAGTAGTTACAAACAATAGAGGGACACAGCCCCGAGGTAAGAATCAAGAAGGAGCAGTTCCCTTGGCTTTTCCGACATCAACGACACTAGACCCCCCAGGACGAATAGCATGACTATCCTTCTGAGCAGCCTCTCGAGCAGCTTCACTCGCCTCAAGACGGGCACTCCACCGCTCTACATATTTGGGCTCGAGAGGACCCAGGAAGCTGGTATCGAGGTCGGCATTGTCAACCCAAATTTTGTACATGGCCTGGTCAACCGCCTTCTCCTTCTAGTCTTTGAACTCGTTCTGGAGGCGGGCCTTCTCGCCTTCCATAATGTCGAAAGTAGCAGCCTTCTCCTCTTCGAGCTTAGCGTTAGCCTTCTCCAGCTCGGCAAGACGAGTCTTCGCCTGTTCAAGCTCGGCCTTCGTCTTCTCCAGCTCCGCGAGACGGGTCTTCACTTTCTCAAGTTCGGTCTTCGAGTCCTTGAGTTCATCAGCCATCTTAAGCTGGAGATCCCTCGACTCTTGGGCCAGAGACATACTTGTGTGCACCTCATTGGTCAGCTTATAATTAAGCTGTGCTGAAACGACAAGGGCCTGAAATACAAAGAACGAATTAGATCGCGAGCTGAGGCACAAACAATTAAAAGAGAGTTGTGAAGGCTACCGTAGCGGTGAGTTCAATACTCTTATCATAAAGAGTATTACAGTCCGAGGCCTTGTGCATGAGGTCCCAATGGTCGGCACCGAAGCCAGAAAAGCTCTAACCCACTCGAGAGAGGACGTCCGAGCTAAGCACAGCCCCTTAGGTCCCAGCGGCGCCGTCAAGCACGAACTCCTCAATATGAGGTCGGGCCGTCGGCAGTCGAACCTTGGTGACGAAAGGTTTCTTTAGGGGCTGGCCGACTGTTATTTGAGTGTCGGTCGGGGGAAGCGAGACGGGCACAGTTGAACCAGATGCATCAACCTGGACAATCGGTTCCTCGGTTGTGCTCGAAGTAACCTGAGCCATTGGGGTCTTCTCGAGGCGTCTGGGGACCTTGGATGGTCGGTCGGACCTCCGCGAGGCTCTCGGGCGTTTACTCTTCTGAGCTCCAGTTCCCTCATCACTGAAAAGCACAGTGTCGAGATCAGGATCCATGGCACCTGCACAGTTCCAATCGAAGTTAGACATAATGATAATGAGCTTGGAAAATAAAAAAGAAAAAACCAAGTAAAGAAAAGACCTAACTGGAACTCTCCCCCGAATTAGAGCTCGGGGACCATGAAATTCCCCCATCTTCAGAAGAGGCGGGGGGAGTACCTTCCCTATAGGTGGACGTCAACCTCGAAAGGTCCCTATAATCGTTGGTCCCATATTGGACAGCTATCCCGTTCCACACCTCGTCTGAAGTATACATGGTGTCATACTTCCCGAGCCAACTATTAAACCTATGAACACAAGCGTCTACCCAACTCCATATGTAGAAGTGGTATCTATCATGCGGGCATGAAACTAACCTATCGGGCTTATGCTTTAGTAAGGTGGGGGATCACATTCTCGAGGTAAGGAGGGCTTTACCTTCATCCGAGTCCGAACTCGAGGCTTCGTCATTAGCCTCGTTCCCTGATGGCGGACTCCTTCTGCGAACTGGAAGTGGGGGCCTCACCTCTCTCCTCGAAGGGAGGACGCCTGTGGGCAAAGGCACCTGCTCCCAATGTTCATACTTTGTATTGGACCAGTCAAAGGTGGACTGGCCCTCTCCCAAAAGTCCGCATTTTCGGAGCTTATCCTCATGTAAAAGGTACAATAGGGACCTCCTGCCATGAGGGAGTTGGAGCAGGGTTTCTCTATGCCCCTTCATTGCCTCGTCAGGAGTAGGACGCTGAAAATTCGCTGGAAAGCAAGACACATTTCAACTAAGTACGGGTCTTACAGCTAAAATCCCGAGCACAGAGATAAAGAAAACTAGAATACTTACGAATCCGCCTGAACGAGTAGTGTCGAGATGGGGACAGGCCATCTGTCCAAAAGAAGGCTTTTTTGAAATCAGGTGGGTGATTAGGGAGATCTTCAAAAACCTTTTTCTCTTTGGGATAGCTCGAAAGGTAGTAAAAGCCATCTCCTCCCGAGCTCGGGAGGGGTTGCTTTTCAGACAAAAGAGATATAAAATCTCCTAAGGTGAAGGCCCTTCCCACTTCAGCTCGTGGTATAGCGACCTTAGGGCTAACAGGACCCTGTAAAAATTGGTGTTGAGCTGGAATGGGGCCAACCCAACAAAATCCGTGAAGTCCTTGAAAAAAGACTTCAAAGGCAACAGCGCCCCCGGCTTCATGTGTTCCTGGCTCCATGCCGCGTATCTCAGCCTGTTGTCACGATCCCCGGGGGCGTAACAGCTTCGTTCGTGAGCGTCCGGAGCTCAACACTTCAGAGAACTTGACAACCTAAGGCCATGGAGGGCCAGAATGTCAGTTATCTGACTTGTCGAGGTAACCGAGCTCCAATAGTGCTCGGCCTCGAAGATTTCTTTCCTCGGCTGCGAGGAAGAAGGCTCCCCCATCAATGAAAATTGAAGTCCTCCTGGACTATACACGACGGTGACCTTTAATGCGGGATCGAGGGGGATCTTCCTAGGCCCTGAGTAGGACTCTGGATAAAGGGCCTCCCGAAGAGTTCTCCTCTTCCCCTCTATGACCTCGTCTATTTGGCGGCGGTAATGAGCTCGAATATCCTCTTGCTCGCGTGCAAGCTCGTACTCACGGATTCGACGTTGATTCCGAGCAAACAACGATTCCGGGCTCGGGGTTTTTTGGCGAGTAAGGGATTGCCAGCAACGACCCCCACCGTCTTTCCAGATTCTGTGACATCTAGCGAGAAATAAAAAATGGTGAGGGCCATGCATGCAAGAATTACGAGCTCGATAGGACGAGCTCGAAGTTTAGGAACAAAACAAGCTCGATACTAAGACCTTTATTAAAGGGTCAGAACGTGCGTTCCACGAGAAAGGGAGGAGAGTAAACAATTTTTTTGAGAATCCCAAAAATCAGGGGAAAAAGAGTGGCGGATAACCAGAAAGGGTAACCTTGGGTATCGTGCATTTGTTAAAGCCAGGGTTTTATACCCGATATCTTGGTGTACAAGAAACATTTTTTAAAGTTTTAAAACCCAGAAAACAGAAATCTTGCTCAAACATCAAAACTGGATATGAACCAGTGATGTAAACCCAGTATGGAAACTTAAAACATAAAAGCCTATCAGACAAAAATTCCCTAACGTTTTGTACAAAGAAAATAAACTAGTACATTCAAAGACATAGCAAGAACAATATGAACAAAAACTGGGATAAGGGAAAACAAAGATTGGACACTTACACAATAATGGCGATTGTAGAGAAATTGCTGACCGAAGGAGAGGCTGCAAATATGAACTCACGGACTCGAACAAACCGGAGGTCTTTTGTTTTTTCGGCTGGGAGAACATGCATGAGAAAGAGGTTCTCTGGGTTGGTCTCTGGTTTCTTCCTTTCCCTTTTTTGTTTCTGATGCGTGTAAAATAAGAGGAAGAAGAAGATCTTAAATATAAAGGGAGAAAAGTGATAAAAAGGATTAATCTGGGCCATTGGCCAGAATCCTTATGAAATCCAACGGTCAGGGGTCAATGACATGATGGTACCGAAAAGGTGGCAGACGAATGATCGTGAGCAGGTTTCCAAGGTACTCAAGTACCATAAATGAGCAATACCCAAATGACGCATGTCCATTTTCAAGTATATGACGGTACGGTTCCCGAAGAAAGTAGTTCAAAAGTTTCCTTCTCGTAGGATTCGAACAAATACTTTTGAGGGGGCAAGTTGTTATACCCAGATTTCAAGCCATTTTAAATGTGACCTCGAAAGTTGGATTCGCAGCGAATGAACTCGTAAAGTCAGAAGTATGTTTCAAGACTAGACATCGAGCCTGCAAAGCTGAGACGATTTCGAATGTGGTGGCCTCGAAATCCACACGATCTCGAGGGGTAGCACCCGAGATGCATCTATCCTCAGGGATGACCTCGGATCAGGGGTTCCAAGCCTGACGCGAGTACGATCTCGAAAGTTGATGTAAGACCTGGGAGAATAAGGCCTTGGAGATATATGATAATAACCTTGAACATCTTCAAGTGTTGTCCATAAGAGACGTGGTCTACATTTATTAATGTAAATCCCCTAAAACCATGGGATATTATCTGATTAGTTATACGCCCCCTGGTCTTCAGGGGACGTTTCCTTTTATATCGGATTGCAGCCATTTGATTTATTTGCAAATAAAGAGTAACTACCCAAAATATGTGGGATAGTATTCTGCATTCCTCTCTATAAATAGAGAGATCATGCACCATTGTAAAGGACCGAATTTCTGAATCTTGAGAGAAAACTCTGAAGAATTCATCCTTGAAGAATTTTCAGAGATCATCTTGAGCTTAATAAAAAAGACTCGTGGACTAGGCAGATTTAACTCCTGAACCACATAAAAATTGTGTTTTGTATTATCATATTTATATTGGCCATTACTGTTCATTGTTTACGTGCTCTTCTTTCACTATTGACGAAAAACGGCGTCAACAGGGGTTAAGGCGTGTGTTCCTAGCTACGCGGGACCGAGCCACTGGCGTGTTCGGGCCTAATTGGGAAGGACCTTATCAAATCGAGTCAGTTATTTTCCTTGGCGTCTACAAATTGGCAAGATTAAACAGAGAGTTGGTACCCCAAGCAAGGAATGTCGAACATCTGCAACCTTACTATCAATAGTGTAGGAATGATGTTTCCTGTAACCATGCTTGTTTATCTTTACTAAATTTCTATTAATAAATTATTCAATTCTGAATAAAGTTCATTTTCATTTCGATATGTTGTATTTTTTGCAAACTCTCTTAATTTAATAACCTATGGTCACACTCATAGGATATTAAGGGGGCATCAGTGGTATACATACCATAAGTTTGAAAAAATTGCTCAAAAATAAGCATACACGAAAACAAGCAAATGTCTGGACTGTTAACCCGACATATTAAAAATAAAGTGTTTGGATATAACCAAATGCGCGAGCTAAGATAATTTGGACATAACCATATTATTAAAAATAAAATGCTTGGATATAACCAAATGCGTGAGCTAAGATAATTTGAATATAACCAAAATATGAAAAAATAAAGTGTCCGGATACGACTAGATACACAAACCAGTGTGATCTAGATATAACTAGATCAAAAATATATAAGTGTATGGATTACAAACCAAACAAGACCTAAATAGGTTTGGAACAAAGCAGCTAAAACTAATCGACAAAAATATGGGATATAAATAAACCCATTTCAAATTAAGTCGAGATCAAGGCTAGAATATTTTGCAAAAAGATAGTTTCGACCTCATAACTTTGGGGAACTACCCGAGGACGAGAAAAAGTAACTAGAAAAGCAGGACAACTAAACTACCTACCTTACACAACATATAAGTACTTTGGAGTGCATGGTAAAAGTAAGTTCCGACCTTGACAAATAATGAGATCGGGCATGGATATACCGAACAAACTATGCAAGAATGCATGGAAACTTGAGCATAAATCTAGCATGTGTATGTATGAATAAACAGACATAAAGGCAAACTTTTAATATAAATTGCTTAAAACATTTCAATTCGAGAGATGTAAACCTAAAATATTAAAGTAAAGTTAAGCATGGTGTTACAAATATCATAAATAAATAGCTCTTTTACAAGCTGTAAATTGTTTTGGCCTCAAGGGCATGAAAAGCAAAAGATAAAAACTATTACAAAAGTCTCAGAGGGACGCAGCCTAGGATCAAGATTTAGGAGGCAGGAGCATCCTCCTTAGTCTTCTCAGCATCCTCCTTAGCCTTCTCAGCATCCTACCGAGAAATCTCCTTTGCCTCCAACCGAGCTTGCCATTTGGCTAGAAGCTCGTCCTCAAAAGAGCCTAGGAAGCTAGTGTCGAGATCGTCATTACTGGCCCAAATCTTGTACATGGCCAAGTCAACCGCCCGATCCTTCCTCTGCTTGAAATCTTCAAGAAGACGAGCCTTTTCACCTTCTTTTATCTTGAAGGTGGCCTTTTTCTCCTCCTCGAGCTTGGCATTCAACTTCTCAAGCTCCTCAACCCTGGAGCTCATCTCTTTGATCTCAGCCTCCAACTTTGACTTTGCATCTTTATACTCGTCTGCAAACTTGAGCTGGAGATCCTTCGCCTCCTGAGCATAGGACATGCTGGCGTGGACCTCGTTGTTCAACTTGTAATTTAGCTGAGCAATCGCGGTAAAAGACTAGCACACAAACGAATCAAGTTAGAACATACTCTAAGCAAAATTCCAACAAATAATAAAGTGAGAGAGGTTACTGTGGAGGCGATCTCGACACTCTTGTCGTAGAGGACGTTGCAGTCCCGAGCATTGACAAAAAATTTCCACTGAGAAGCGTCAAGATTACTGATGCTTTGGCCTACCCGAGACAGAATGTCCGAGCCAAGAGTGGCTAGGTGAGTCCGGCAGCATTGTCGACAACGTACTCATCAACATGAGTAGAAATCAACAACAGGCGCCCCTTAGAGGTCGCTGGTTTCTTCGGAGCTGGGTCGAGCATTGGAAGGATCTTGATAGCAGGAGGCAAGGGAGGAACATCTGTTGTGGAAGCATCGACCTAGGAAGTAGGGTTCGCTACTAGGCTCGGAATAGTACGAGTTGGGGGAGAAGTCGCCTCGGTCCTTTTAGGGACCTTAGCCGGCCGACCAAACCTTTGCAAGGCCCTCGGGCCCTTGCTTTGCTTGGCGCCCACACCACTGGCAAGCGTGTTTTCAAGGTCGGAGTCCATAGTACCTGCATGATCAAGTCTCAATAAAGAACGATCTCAAGATGTTAAAATTAGAATAATGCAAACAGTCAAAGGAATTAAAGACAAGTGACAAGGAACCTAATTGGAACTCTCCCCCGAGCCTGTGCTCGGTGACCACGTAATCCCCCTATCTTCGAAGGAGGCAGGGGGAGTCCCTTCCCTATATGTGGAAGTCAACCTCAAAAGGTACCTATAGTCATTCATCCCATATTGGACGGCTACTCCATCCCAAACCTCATTCATACTAGATATTGTGTCGTATTTCCCTAGCCAGCTATCAAACCTATGGACCCTATCATCTACCCAGGAACACACATAAAAGTTGTCCCTATCATCTTCACATAAGATCAAGGTGTCGGGTTTATACTTAAGTAGGGAAGGAGACTGTAAGGTCGAGCTAAGAATGACCTTACCTCTGTCACTCGAGCTCGAGGCCTCATCATTGGCATCATTCCCCGAGCACGGACTACTGGGATGGCGAGCTGGGGATCATGCCTTAGAGCTTCTCCTTGAAGGAAGACTACCGGTTGGGAGAGGCACAAACTCCCACTTGGTGTACTTCTTGTAGGCCCTATCGTCTGTGGATTGGTCCTTCTCCATGAGACCGCAGGCTCGAAGCCTATCTTCGTGAAGAAGGTAAGACAGGGAGCGCCTACCATATGGAAGTTCGAGCTTAAACAAAAGTCGAGAACGAAAAGAAAAAATACTTATGGATTCGTCTGAACGAATAATATCTAGAGGGAGCCAGGCCGTCCATCCAAAAGAAATCCAACTTGAAGTTGGGAGGATGGTTGGGCATATCCTCGAAGATCTTCTTCTCCCTGGGATAGCTCAAGAGGTAGTAGAAGCCATCTCCTCCCCGAGCTCGGGAGGGATTGCTTTTCAAGCAAAAGAGATACAAAATCTCTTTTGGTGAAGGTCCTTCCTGTTAGGAGTGTGTCCTAAAAGCATGTAAAAGACATTTGTTTTTCTGTGAATAAATAAATACAATGGTTTATTATTATTGTTATATTTAGATTGTTAAATTATTGTTTGAATAATTTTGTAAATATCAGAAAAATTCCATATTCATTATTGAGGATGTGATCTTGTATTAGTACGAGAGAATTAAGATCACATGAATGAATAAAAATAGTCAATAACAAAAAATTAAAGTTATGGAATTCTTTAATTGGACCTGTAAGTGTGGTTTACTGAGCATCATAATGATACAAATAATCTAGATTCGGATTATTGATGTGGTAAGACATCTCAGTAAAGGTGCTTTATATAATATATGATATGGACAGATATGAATTAAAGTCTTTATCCAAAAACCATTTAACAATAAAGACTTGTAATTCATATCATAATTGATGATCATTTATAGATCAACCTAAATCTTGAGTGTTCATGAACTCATGTTCATGTTTATTAAATCTTTTGATTCATTCGTTAAGGTCTCTTCAAAGAATGAGGCTAATGACTTTTGTTTTGGAGATTTAATATCATGGATGGCTGGGAACATGTATCAACAATAAAGAATCTAATCTTTCCTAACGGATCGTATATTAGTTCCCTTAAGGGTTAATTCTAGAACTAAATGATTTTGAGATCAAATCTATAATTAGATTATAGATTAATTATTCACTAGTGAATTAATGGTACTTAAGGAATAAGAAGTAAATTAGAAAGGTAAAATGGTAATTCTTCCATTCTAATTTATGAACTAATTAATTAGAGGGTTGAACTATTGTAAGATGGTTATATCAATGGACGACTTAAGATAATATTTCTGTAAAAGTATATCTATAACATAAAGAGTGCAATTCTGAATTTATAGTGGAGAAATATCATAATTAATAAATTAACTATTATAATTAAAGAATTTAATTATTTATTTTCAATTTATTGGAGCTTAATGTTATAGGTCCATGGTCCCCGAAATGGCTGAAACAAACACTGACAAAGGTAAATACAAAAATGGGCAAAAAGGACTTATGTGATAAGAAAAATATTTTTCTATGCATCAAACATAATTATTGTATAATTATGTGTAATTAATTAATTGCGAATTAATTAATTATTTGATTTAACAAAAATATAATTAATTTTGAATTAATTTATTTTTGGGATTTTTGGTATTTAAATAATAATAAAAATTGGGAAAAATCACATGCCATCCCTGGCATGTGGTACACGTGTAGCATAGTGCACAGTCACTGTGCTACACGCATAAGAGACTCTGAGCAGTTTCTTGGTTCCACAATTTCAGTTATTTAAATATTAATTAAATAATGAGATATTGTAATATGATTAAAATATTATTATTTAAACAAAATCTGATAACTGATTAGTCATTTTCAAATTGTTTAAAAATAACTAATATTTTATTTTTAATATATTGGATATATTAAATATAGGATATCGGTTTTTCAGAACGTAACTTTTTAGGGATAGAAAAATATCTTGAAATCTCTCTCAGAGAAAGAGAACAGTGATACATACAAAAGTCACTATTCTTCACAAAACCTAGGTCCAAACTTTATCAGATCTCATGTGTTGAGAACATCTGATAAATAAATTTTGTCTATTATTTGTATAACGAGCCCACACTCGTTTTTTGTGTGCTGAGAAAATTTTGGAAGATCTTGGTGTGAGATCTCAAGGATTTTTCCATACAAAAAGATAGCAGCAAGGAAGGACCTGAGGTAATTTTCTATTCATGTCTTTGATTCAATATATATATGCATGTGAAGAAGTAGATCTAGAAATCTTGTGGGATTAAATTAACAATTTGATTGTTGTTCCGCTGCGTATAATCTCTGATTTGATCAATAAAAACGAACAAATTGTATCAGAGCCATCTTCACATATATATTGAATCTATGTGGGTTTACTTTTATGCATTTATTTATTTTGATGAATGAATAGATGGCTTAATATGATTGAATGCATGGGAATGTTGAATCCTTAATTGTATGGTGTTTTTGGGTTAGGATTTGTTTATGATTAGATCATTGTGTAATCCATTAAAGGGCATAGGATTTATGTAATTTTATTTGTTTTTTGACACCATAAAATTGTAATTCTGATCACACAAAAGTTAGAACGGAGTCTGGGATTCAGAATTCAGCCACTGCTCCTCCGAGGCTGCCCTCTGAGCTGCTGCCGGGATGTCGTACGGACGGGTCCGTACAGTTCCGTACATCCCGGCCCTGCCAGCCCCGTTTGACGCCACGTGTCCCCGTCCTGCTGGTCTAGAATTTTTTTTATTTTTCTGAAATTATTCTGTTATTTTTTAAAAATTTTAAAATGTTAAATATCCTATTTATTAGAAATTTGATATTTAAATAATGTGATAATTTTGTTATCCTAACAAACATTTTTTTTTTAAATCTTATTTCAAAATTTAATTTTAAAAAAATAATAGATTTTATTTAATTATTTCAGTTTCTAATTTTAATCAAAAGTTGTTTTAATTAAAAAGAAAAATAAAAATAATGATCATTTAAAAGTTTGTTTTAATTAATCAAAATAATTAGAAAATTAATTTCTTATTATTATTTTGGACCAACAACGACACATATCCTACCGACAGTAAAGTAAAGAAGCTCGATGGAGATCAAGGCAGTTTTATTTTATTTTTTAATTTTATAAAGTGGTTGTAAATTTAGAAATACCCAAAAGTACCTGGTTCAACATTTATTGTTTATTATTTATTTATTTATTTATTTAAATAATTATTTTCATGTGATTAATGTGATTGATAACATGTTCATGCATTTTATGCCATACATAAAAATCCACCCAGTCATAATCATGCGTCTCATTAGTAGAAACATGATTAATAGGATTATCCTATATGTTTATATGAATTGTTTTGCGAAATCAATTGCATATAAATTACTTAGTTTTATTTTTGAAAACTTGGTAAAATATCACACCAATTTTTAAGTCTTTATGACTTAATTTCTTTAAACCAACTTTATTTTAAAATTGTTTTGTTTAGTAAAGTTTAGCTGAACATAATTGGTAATTTAAAATTGGATATGGACCTAGAAACTCGCTTTCTTTCCAATTTTAATTATGTTCATAAGGTTTAAAGATGTTATAATTAATTTAGAATTAATTAGGTTAAAAACACTTATTTCAAAATAGTGAGTGGGAGAGGGTTTATATCTCAAACATAACCCGTGGTCTCCATTATTAATATAACACTGTGAGATATGAATAGCACCTCGCGACGACTTTGTTTTCGTCCCTCTAAGGAAGGTGTCTAGACATATCAATAGCAAGGTTATATTTCTTATAAAGATAGGAACTAGTTATGTATTTTAGGCTTGACCGACCCTATGGCGGCATGTCCTAAGTTAACTCATGAACTCCGAAATAATGGGTTACACTCACAAAGTTATGATTAAGCTTTTGCAGTGGATAATCATAACTTGACCAAACTAAGCGGTACTTTAATGTTTAAAAGAGAAAGTAAAGAGTTATTTTAGGTTTTAAACAATAAAGATAAGAATGTCTTATAAATTCTCTAAAATTAATTTGACCGACCCTAAGGCGGCACTTTAATTGTTAGAAAATTTTATCGTGGAAATTAATCTTTATTTTATGTGTTTTAATTGTGCTCATGCATCACGTTTAATTTCCGAAACTTTGATATTTATTTTTCTAAATATAATAATATTTATTTGTATTTATTTATTGCTAGCAAAAATGTGTATTGGTGAATTACACACCGATGCTTTTCTCAAATCCTTGGTTTTTGAACCTGAAAATATGCAACACTGGTTTCGAGGCATGTTGACCATTTTTTCATATAAGAAGATGATGTCAACTGTCTGTGAAAAACCTCCAACAGAACCACCTCTGGCTACTAGCTATGAAGCAGAAGAAAAATATGCAAATTGGATGAAATCTGATCAGTTGGCACGTTATTGAGTGCTTTCAACCATGCCTGACGAAACAAAGGAAAAATATATACACTATGACTCAGCACATGAGATGGGGCGAGCAATGACAAAGGAAGTCTTTGCTGAGTGTCATCATTTATCTCAAACGAAAAAGGTAAATAAGATTTACATATATTATTTCAACTTTGAATAGTAGATTCAAATACTATGAATATAAGATTCAAATTTTTGGATAGTAGATTAAAAAATATATGCCACTAGACTATTTTTTTTGTTTTTCCTTTCGCAGAATCAGAACCCTGAAAAAGGAGGAAGAGACTGATGAGGATTTGAATAGCAAGTAAAGAGATGAAGAAGTTGGAGAGTAGTTTTATTTAGTAATTTTTATTGTTAGTTGAACAATTTAAATTTATTTATTTTGTTTTAGAAATTTTAGATTTATTTAAACAAAGAAAACTACAGTCTAGACATTTAGTTTATTATTAGTAATTTTGATTATTAATGTTTAGAAACTTATTTATATTTTTGCATAACATTTATTTCTTTATTAATAAAGTAGTTATTATATAAAGAAATTATCTATTTACTTTTTATGCAAATGCTTTGGGATAAACAAAGTTTACATACTTATAAGAATGACAAATTTTTATAATTCTGAATTATTTAAAACAACTAATCCTAAATCTATTAAAATGATTCTGATAATGAAACATATCTGTAGCACTTGAGATTGGGTCATATTGGTATAGATGGAATAAATAGGCTTGTAAATGATAGTCCTTTAAGAGAACCATTTATTGGATCTCTCCCTGTTTGTAAATCCTGTCTAGAAGGAAAAATGACCAAGAGACCTTTCTCTGCTAAAGGTTCAAGAGCCACAGAACCACTTCAGCTAGTACATATGGATGTTTTCAATCCACTTGATGTATAAGCAAGAGAAGGTTATGAATATTTTGTCACTTTCATTGACGATTATTCAAGATATGGTTACATAGACTTAATGCAAAGAAAATCTGAAACTTTTGGAAAGTTCAAAGAATTTCATGCAGAGGTTGAAAAGCAATTAGGTAAATCACTAAAAGTTCTTCAATCTAATCGAGGAGGAGAGTACTTGGATTGTGAATTCAAGAACCATTTATGTGAGCATGGCATTCAATTCCAACTCACTACATCTGAAAAGCCACAGTAAAATGGTGTTTTAGAAAGATGGAATAGAACGTTATTAAATATGATTAGATAAATGATGAGTTTCTCATCATTACCACTGTCATTCAGGGGCTATGCGATTCAATGTGTTCTATACATATTGAATGATGTTCCATCTAAGTCTATCCGTAAGACACCCATAGAATTTTGGAATGGTTATAAACCTAGTTTACACCATTTTCGAATTTGGGGGTGTCCTGGACACGTGCTTAAAGGAAAGACTGGGAAGTTGGAAAAACACTCTGAAGTGTGCATGTTTGTGGGATATTCCAAAGATACTAAAGGTGGAATTTTCTATAGTCCAAAAGAAAATAAAACATTTGTATTGACAAACACAACTTTTCTTGAATATGACTATGTTAATAACCACAAACCTCGCAGTAAGGTTGTACTGGAGGAGATGATCTCGAAGGAAGTTGCAAAGTCACCAGCAATAACCAATAAAAACGGCAACAGGAAACTACTAGTTCTAGTCAGAATAGTAGAGAACTTCATCGTAGTGGGAGGATTAGTAAGCAACCCACGCACTATGAACACGAAGTTCAAATGCTTTTGTTTGCCGCAAACAAAGACGATCCATTGACATTTAAAGATGCAATGAATCATTCTGACGAGGAAAAATGGCAAGAAGAAATGAACCAAGAAATGGAATCGATGTATTCCAATTCTGTCTGGGTTCTTGAAGATCCATCTAAGAATATCAAACCCATTGGTTGCAAGTGGATATTCAAGAAGAAAAGAGGAGTGGATGGCAAAAGTAGAGACTTTCAAAGCAAGGCCTGTAGCCAAAGGTTACACACAGAAAGAGGGGGTTGACTATGAAGAAACCTTTTCTCCTGTAGCCATGCTAAAATCCATTCGTATACTCTTGTCCATAGCTGCATGCATGGATTACGAGATCTGGCAAATGGATGTCAAAACAGTTTTTCTGAATGGCTACCTTGACGAAACCATTTACATGTCTTAACCAGAAGGGTTCGAATTAAAAGGTCCAGAGCAAAATGTTTGCGAGCTTCTTAGGTCCATTCATGGACTCAAACAAGCTTCTAGATCTTGGAATCTTAGATTTTATGACACAAGTAAAACATTTGGTTTTTGAACAAAATGTTGACGAATTTTGTGTCTATAAACAAATAAAAGATGGTATAGTAGTATTCCTCGTTCTTTACGTTGATGATATATTACTGATTGCAAATGACGTAACATCATTATCAAGGGTAAAGAACTGGTTAGCTGAACAATTCCAAATGTAAGATTTGGGAGAAGCCAAGTATGTTCTGGGCATTAAGATTCTTAGAGATAGACAGAAGAAATACTTAGGCATTGTCTCAAGTACCTTATACTGATAAGGTGCTAGAACGCTTTAATATGCAAGACTTCAAAAAGGGTGGTATGACAACCCGTTCTGGAGTATTCCTTTCCAAGGAGCAGTGTCCTAAAACACCTCGGCAAAAGGAAGACATGAGACAGTAATCCTATGCCTCAGCAGTAGGCAGTCTGATGTACGCCATGTGTGTACAAGACCTGACATTTGTTATGCAGTAGGGATAGTCAGCTATTATCAATCCAATTTTTGATTGAGTCATTGGATTGCAGTGAAGAATATTCTCAAGTATCTTAGAAATACTAGAGATTATATGCTTGTATATTTAGGTGGAGACCTGAACCCCACTGGATACACTGATTCTGATTTTCAATCAGACAGGCATAGTCAGAAATCGACTTCTGGATCAGTGTTTATTGTTGGAGGAGGAGCATTAGTCTGGAGAAGCATTAAGCAAACTAGCATTGCAGACTCCACCATAGAAGTCGAGTATATAGCGGCTTGTGAAGCAGCTAAGGAGGCTCTGTGACTCAAAAGGTTCTACTCTGATCTAAAAGTTGTTCCAGAAGTGGAGAAACCACATATTCTTTACTGTGACAACAATGGAGCAGTGGCTAATTCTAAAGAACCAAGAAGCCACAAGAGGGGAAAGCATATAGAGCGCAAATACCAGTTAGTCAGAGAAATCGTACATAGAGGAGATGTGTCCATTTTGAAGTCGTATCAGAACACATCCTGGCAGACCCGTTCACGAAGACGCTTCCTGCAAAGCAATTCGAGGGTCATGTACGTAATATGGGATTGAGAGAAATGCCTCACTTGCTTTAAGTACAAGTGGGAGATTGTTAGGAGTGTGTCCTAAAAGCATGTAAAAGACATTTGTTTTTCTGTCAATAAATAAGTACAATGGTTTATAATTATTGTTATATTTAGATTGTTAAATTATTGTTTGAATAATTTTGTAAATATCAGAAAATTTTCATATTCATTATTGAGGATGTGATCTTGTAATAGTACGAGAGAATTAAGATCACATGAATGAATAAAAATAGTCAACAACAACAAATTAAAGTTATTGAATTCTTTAATTGGAGTTGTAAGTACGGTTTACTGAGTATCATAATGATACAAATAATCTAGATTCGGATTATTGATGTGGTAAGACATCTCGGTAAAGGTGCTTTATATAATATGATTATATATGACATGGACAGATATGAATTAAAGTCTTTATCCAAAAACCATTTAACAATAAAGACTTGTAATTCATATCATAACTGATGATCATTTATAGATCAACCTAAATCCTGAGTGTTCATGAACTCATGTTCATGTTTATTAAATCTTTTGATTCATTCGTTAAGGTCTCTTCAAAGAATGAGGCCAATGACTTTTGTTTTGGAGATTTAATATCATGGATGGCTGGGAACATGTATCAACAATACAGAATCTAATCTTTCCTAACGGATCGTATATTAGTTCCCTTAAGGGTTAATTCTGGAACTGAATGATTTTGAGCTCAAATCTATAATTAGATTATAGATTAATTATTCACTAGTGAATTAATGGTACTTAAGGAATAAGAAGTAAATTAGAAAGGTAAAATGATAATTCTTCCATTCTAATTTATGAACTAATTAATTAGAGGGTTGAACTATTGTAAGATGGTTATATCAATGGACGACTTAAGATAAGATTTCTGTAAAAGTATATCTATAACATAAAGAGTGCAATTCTGAATTTATAGTGGAGAAATATCATAATTAATAAATTAACTATTATAATTAAAGAGTTTAATTATTTAGTTTCAATTTATTGGAGCTTAATGTTATAGGTCCATGGTCCTCGAAATGGCTCAAACAAACACTGACAAAGGTAAATACAAAAATGGGCAAAAAGGACTTATGTGATAAGAAAAATATTTTTCTATGCATCAAACATAATTATTGTATAATTATGTGTAATTAATTAATTGAGAATTAATTAATTATTTTATTTAACAAAAATATAATTAATTTTGAATTAATTTATTTTTGGGATTTTTGGTATTTAAATAATAATAAAAATTGGGAAAAATCACATGCCATCCCTGGCATGTGGTACACGTGGAGCACAGTGCACAGTCATTGTGCTACACGCATAAGAGATTCTGAGCAGTTTCTTGGTTCCACAATTTTAGTTATTTAAATATTAAATAAATAATGAAATATTGTAATATGATTAAAATATTATTATTTAAACAAAATCTGATAACTGATTAGTCATTTTCAAATTGTTTAAAAATAACTAATATTTTATTTTTAGTATATTGGATATATTAAATATAGGATATCAGTTTTTCGGAATGTAACTTTTCAGGGATTAAAAATATCTTGAAATCTCTCTCAGAGAAAGAGAACAGTGATACATACAAAAGTCACTGTTCTTCACAAAACCTAGGTCCAAACTTTATCAGATCTCATGTGTTGAGAACATCTGATAAATAGATTTTGTCTATTATTTGTATAGCGAGCCCACACTCGTTCTTTGTGTGCTGAGAACATTTTGGAAGATCTTGGTGTGAGATCTCAAGGATTTTTCCATACAAAAAGATAACACCAAGGAAGGACCTGAGGTAATTTTCTATTCATGTCTTTGATTCAATATATATATATATGCATATGAAGAAGTAGATCTAGAAATCTTGTGGGATTAAATTAACAATTTGATTGTTGTTCCGCTGCGTATAATCTCTGATTTGATCAATAAAATCCAACACTTCCCACTTCAGTTCTTGGTAAAGCGACCTTAGGGCGCGAGCCCAATGAAATCAAGAAAGTCCTTAAAAAGTACTTCAAGGGCAATAAGGCCCCTGCCCTCATAAGCTCGTGGCTCCAGGCCGCGAGCTTCAACTTATTTTTGGGATTGCCATCTCCCGGGGCGTAACAGCTACGTTCGTTGGAAGACGGCGCTCGACACCTTTGCGAGCCTGAAAATCCTAGGTTGTGGTGAGCTAGGATGTTGGTTATCTGCCCCAATGAGGAAACCGAGCTCCAATAATGCTCGGCCTCAAAAAACTCTCCCCTCGAGGTGGGAATGGCGGACGGCTGGGAGGTGGATGGACGATTTGTTGATTCTTCCATCAGTGAAAATTTGAGTTCACCCTATTTGAAAGCAATCGTCACTTTAAGAGTAGGGTCAAGAGGAATTGGTCTGGGCTCGGGGTCTAGGTCTGGATAGATTGCGACCCTAAGTTTTTTCCTCTTACTCTCTTCGACCTCGTCGATCTGGCGTCAAAAATGAGCTCGAGTATCCTCTTGCTCACACTTCAATTCGTGCTCACGAATCAACCGCTGATTCTGAGTAAAGGGTGACTCTGGGCTCGAAGTTTTCGGTGAATAAGGAATCGCAACCCCACCGCTTTTCCAAATTCTGTGACATCTAGCAAGAAAGAAAAAGGGTGAGGGCCAGGCATACAAGAAATTAAGGATAAAAATCAAGATGGTCTGAGCTCGAATGCTTGAGACCATGGAACAAGCTCGATCAGGCTCAGAAGAAACCTGAGCTATCAAAAGAATCGAGCCCCGAGCGTGTATTTGATGCGAAGGGAGGAAAGTGGATTTATTTTTTGAAGATCCCAGATTTTTAGGGAAAAAGTTGGCGGTTACTCAAAAAAGTGATATTTTTGGGAAACGTGCAATTTTAAAACCCTAATTCTATACCTCGTTTCTTGGTCTACACGATATGATATCCTAAATCTAAATAACACAATAAAAAAAGCCAAATTTGCATCTTTTATGCAAAATCTGCGTTTAGAAATCCATAACATCATATGAGCCTAAAAACTACACGATATTGACTAAAGCATTCTAGTATGGAAACTAGTAAATGTGCCTAAAGTGCAACAACAACATAAACATTCATGGAAAAACAAAATATATACACGAACATATGGGGTCAAGAACAGATACTTACACAATGTAGCTGGTGGGTACAGAGAAATTGATGACCGAAGGAGTGGTTGCAAGAACGATCTCACGGAGTTGAACAAGCCAACGTTGTTTTGTTTTCTTGGTTTGGAGAACATGCAAAAACTGAACAAATTGGGTTCTGGTTTTTTTTTTCTCTTTTCTCTGAAAACCGAAGACGTAAAACTGAAATAAGGAAGACGATGGGCATATTTATAGGCCCCAAAGGATGTCAAATGTCGAATTGATCTAGACCGTTGGCCAAATTCGGTATCTGATCAAACAGTCAGGAACAAATGAAAGGATGGCGCCATAAAGTTGGCAGGCGGACGGACGTGTGCATGGTGCAAAAGACACTCAAGTACTCTGACCATCCAGTACCAGGCTGACGCTTGTCCACACTCAAGTGCAATTGATGGTACAGTTTCCAAGAAGGGCAGTTCAAAAGTTTCCTTCTCATGGGATTCGAACTGATACTTTTGAGGGGGCAAAATGTTACACCCAGATTTTGAGATAAGAAGTTATGACCCCGAAAACTGGGCTCGTCAGGTGTGAGCTCGAAATATATGCGGTCGTCATATGATCCTGCAGTCAAACCTCTTTGAAGTAAACAACGACCTTGAGGATGTGTAGCTTCAAATATGCTCTGAGCTCGCGATGACCATGGTATGACACTTGTATATATTTCTCCTTGATTGCCTTCAGGCGAGATGGCTCGAGCTCACAAAGTGTAAGCTCGAATGTGACAACATCATCAACATCTACTTGTTTCGTGCATAGGCGAAGCTAGGCGGTGAGCTCGTGATCGACTGATAGTCTCAGTGAGTTCAATGTCAACTGCTGATCTTGAAGATTTGATGAATCCCGTATCCGAGTTAATCAGTTACGTGTGAATATGTTTATTGTTGTACAATCCCAATATTTAAAGGATATCATTTAATCTGTTATCCGATCCTGTTCTTTATGGGACATTTCCGTGTATGTAGGAAATAATGCATTAAATAGCATTATATTAATTGATTTACAGAATATCTTCCCGAGAGATGTGGGAATGAATTATGCAACCTTCTCTATAAATAGAGAGGGAAGCACCATTTGTAAGGGACCGATATACTGATTCTTGAGGAAAAAACTCTGGGCAACTATTCTCTGAAAAGTTTCCAGAAATCCTCCAAGTCTTAATAATATAGACTCGTGGACTAGGCAGAGTTAACTGCAGAACCACGTAAAAACCTTCATGTGTTCTTTTTTGTTCATTTGCTCCAATATATATATATATTTAAATATTTCTCTCCAATTTAAGTTGACGAAAAATGGCGTCAACAACTATATATATATAAATATTTCGAATTTAAATATATTTTATTTCAATTAATGAATTAATTTAATTCAAATTATATATGAATTAGATAGATATTTTTATTTTTTTTAATTAAAAAATGTGAAAATAGAAATATTTTCTTTGGAGTAATTTTAGAGTGTCGCATCATCTCCTTGAAGATCTCCTTTATATATATAAATATATTTTTTTTAATAAAAAATATTATGGATGCCAAAAATCCACAAAGGAAAAAAGGTTCGATCCCTCACTGAAATAGATGGCTGAGGGTCACCGAAGGCATCAAGTACATGTTGGAGGCAGAAGGCTACTATGTGTGTAACGACCCAAATTTACTAATAAGGCTTAAGGGCCTTGATTAGTGTGCCGAGAGGGCATAACTGGATTATATGTGATTTAAATGATTAAATGCATGCTTATATAATTATTTGGATATATGTGATGCATGACTATGTGTACTAGTATGCATGTAGGCCCTGATTAGGTTATAAGGGCATATTCGTAATTTTGGCCCGTTGAGGGCATAAATGTAAATATCTGTGATAACTTTTTGAGACCACATTATTATGTGGATATATATTTGTATCTTGTGACTCGAGGCGATCCTAGTGAGTGGTTTAGCGGAAAAGTCACGGCGGGGATTAATACCCGGCCAGAGGTGAGCCTAGGGGTATTTCTAGGAATTTAGGAAATATATTGGAGTCTATTTAATATGGAGGAGTATAATTGGTGATTAGTTAGGTGTTGGGAAGTAAGCGGTAAATATTAGAGACATTCGAGGAATTAGCGGGAATTGGGGACAAAATGACCAAAATGCCCCTAGATTGATTTAAAGGCTTAGGAATTATGGGAGGGCAAATTGGTCATTTTGTTTAAAATCAGAGATAAGTATTACTCAGCCTTTATGCACTTAGTGGAATGTCTAGAATTTAAAGGAAGCTGAAAAAGGAAAAGAAAAGAAGAAGGAAAAATAGAAGTCTCTTCTCTCTCTCGGTTTGGGATTTTTTTCTCCATTTCTTGGGGCTTTTGGAGTTGTGGTTCAGAGGAGGGCTAGGTCAAAGCTTAGTAATTGGGTTCTTGATAAAGCTTGAGGAATAGCAGAAGTTAGTCATCCAATTGGGGTAAATTTTAAGGTTCTTTTCTTGAATTTCTGGTTTTAGCTGAGATGGTTTTCTAAACTTGAGTTTTAGATGGAATCAAGGGGGATAAACTTGAGGTAGTGAAGGGCTTGAGGCTGAAAGGATACTAGAGATAACCTAAGTTGAAATTCTCCATTGAAGGTATGAAATCCCAGCTTTAAAGTCCTGATGTTTCTGTTGTTTTCTGTTGAGATTTTGAGCTTCAAGCTCAATCATGGTGAATTCTTTATCTTGGGGTGCATGTGATTGATTTTCATATGGTTGGGTCTTATGGGATGTGTTATAGATGTTGTTAGGCTTGCTTTGGGATATGGTTGAGGTTTGGAAGGATTTTGTATAGGCTTGGCTCGGGGAAAATCGAAGGAAGAAAATACAGGGTTGGCTGTGCTGTCACTAGTGCTGTAGCGCTAGCCTTTGGGCGTTATAGCGCTAGGCCTTATGGTCAGAGGGCTTTTTGGCTCTGTTCATAGCGCTATAGCACCCTCTTTATGGCGCTATAGCACCCTCTTTATGGCGTTATAGCGCTACCCTGTTTCCAGAAGGGGATTTTTGGGTTATTTTTTAGGGTTTTTGCCCGGGGGCTCAGGGTTTGATTCCACCACCCCGTTTGGTGGAATTAGGGCTTCCCGAGGGCTCGAGATTGCTCCCGAGGTTAGGTTTTGGAATTGAAGTTTGGTATGTATCTAAAATATGATCGTGACTAGGTGTACGCTAGGGCTCGGAAGGGATCGTGCTTGAGGGTTGTCATCATTGATCAAAGCTATCAGAATTCAAAGGTAAGAAACTGCACCCGATTATGTGTTAATTATTGGACTAAGAGCTCCCTATATCTGTATGATGTCATAGATGGTATGTGCCATGGGACATGTGATAAATGTCCTAAGAGTGTCGGAATCAATATTTGCGCACATGGCACGACTCGGCCACTGGTAGCTGAGGACAGCTTAATATTCACTGAGCTATGTTTAAGCGGGCCGGAGTCAATGGGATGATTAAGGAATGCGACCTAAGGGTGTCAACCCTGGTTATTATATTTGAATTGGTTATTAATGTGAATTGATGAACTTGGTATGTTGAATGCCTGATTATGTAATTATTATGGATTGTTGAGCATGTAGTTATGCTTTATGAGTTGTCTGATTGTTGATTTGTAGATTGATTGCTTAATGATTATGCTTTGTTATCTAGTTTCTTGCTGGGCCTTGGCTCACGGGTGCTACGTGGTACAGGTAAAGGCAATAGCAAAGTGGACCAGCCTTGAGTTGGAGAGCTTTGGGGCTGAATGTACACAGTCGGCTGATCAGCCACCACGGCCGAGGAGTGGTACAGGACAGGAAGCCTCAAAGTCTGTTTGCCCTTAGAGCGGCTAGTAGCTGTACCTATAACCTGAAATTTTGTAACTGACTTATAAACGCTATTTCTTTTGGGATCCCATGTACTAAAATGTTTAAATATATGATAAACAACTTTTGTGGCCAAAATCTTTTAACTCTAGTTCAATTATAGTTTCAGTAACACGTTTCTAACTAAATGACTTGATTAGCAAGTCTTGCATTATTATAAATACACAATGTAACGGTCTTGGCTATCCAGGGCGTTACAACTTAGTATCAGAGTGTCCTAGGTTTAAGGGTTCCTGAAGACTTGCTGGACATGTACATTCGCCGCGATAGGCAAGCTCGACTCAGGGTTTGGTAATTGTGTATTCATGATTATATGCTTAAATGATTAGAAAGGATTATGAATGCTGATATCTTTATGATAATAGGAAGCATGAGATACTGATAGGGCCTAGCCCTTGACTATTGTGTGATGATATTGAGGCATGCTTATTAGCATTGCTATGCATGTGAATGAATAATGGATGAATACTTGGATAAACTGTTATATCTTGATTATTTGTGAATGTTTGAGTTCTAATGGTGGATCATGGAAGGATTATTACCCTGTTATCATAGTCTGGCCGCCGAGTCGTTGATTGCAGATTAACTTGGATAACTATTGTAACACCCCAAGTTGCTAATAAGTTTTAGGACCTTGATTAGCATGCCTGGAGGGTAATAAGTGAATTAACATGATAATATATGTGAATTTGAATGAATATGTGATTAGAATGCATGTTTAGGTGGTATAAATATGCATGTGGGCCCCGTTTGTATGTTAGGGGTAAATTGGTAATGTTAGCCCGCTGAGGGCATAAATGTGATAATTGTATTATGTGATTTGTACCACGTGAGTGTAGTGATATTAATGTGATGCACGTGTCGAGACGGTCCTAGGGAGCTAGTTAACTTAAAAGTCACAATGGGATTTTATACCCAGCTCGAGAGGAGCCTAGGGGTACTTTGGGAATTTCGTAAGTTGAGTTGAGAATTAGTGGTTAATGGTTATTGGTAATTGAGTAACTTAAGTAACCATTAGTAACTGCTGAGAGTAACAAGTTGTGATGGGAAAATGGTAGAATAGTAATAGAGATGAAATGACAAAAGTGCCCTTGAGATTTAGTTAGGAAAGAATTTTTATGGAAAGGTAGAATGGTCATTTGGCTAAGGGTAGATAAGTTTCAACTGAAGGAAAGATGGTTCACGTTCAACACTTTATTATTTTGGTTTATGCTGAAATTGAAGAAAAGGCTAGAAAGAAAGGGAAGCAAGAAGGAGGGCTGAAACTTGAGACCTAGGAGGAAATTCAAGAGGGATTGGAGACAACCAAGGTCAAATTTAAGCTAGGACTACTCAGAGGTAAGGATTATGCTCTGTTTTTGCTTGAGCTTAAGGTTGATTTTCAGAGATTAAGTGTGGAAATTTAAAGATAGGATGGCTGGTTTTATTTGAAAATTCAGTTTTGATAATCAAAAGGAAGGTGACTTGAAGCTAGGATTGAGGAGAATTCAAGCTGAGTTTTTGACTGAGGTAAGAGTTTTAACATGTTTAAATTTTCTTACCTGATGTGGTTTAAGATTTTAGAGGCATGGTGTATAGTTTTCAAGCTATGGGTTATGTTCTAGAAGCCATGATTTAAGTTTCTGAAATTTGGAACCCAAGGGTGGATTTTGGGTGTGATTGTATGTTTGAGTTTGTTGTTGGTTTTTATAGGTTGTATAATGGTTCATTTGGGGTTTTAAATTGGTTTTGGGGTTGAGGTATGTGATTGGGTTGAGTTGGAGGTGTTTTGGCTCGGGAAAAATGCAGGGGAAAACCCAGATTTCTAGGTTCGCGAAGGGGCGTCGCGGCCCTGTTCTTTGGCGCCACGGCACGAGGCTGCTTCAGGGCTGGGGGATACTCTCTGACTTGCTGGGCGCCGCGGCCCTCAAGGGTAGCGCCGCGGCGCTAGGCTATTTTCAGAACAAGGAATTTTGCATTTTTGGGCTTTTGCTCCGAGGTCTCGAGGGATGTTTCCGATGCATTGTTTTAGGAATTTGGGGATTCCGAGAGTGTGGGATTGGTCCCGGGAAGTGGTTTTGGATTGGTTAATATTAAAGGATGTTTTATATGTGTTGTGACTAGGTCTTCGGAGAGGCTTGGGATAGAGGACCATGCTCGTGACTTTGGTGCATTGTGAAGCTCGGGATACAGGTGAGAAAACTGTAGCACCCGTAGAGCAGGGCATGGGCCCATAGTGTTGTTGTAGGGCACGACCCTAGATTGTATTATTATTAGGGTGTAACCTTGATTGAATTATTATATGTTCGTATGTTGTTTGAGAATGCTACATGTGGTTATAGTAGAATGAACGGCAAAGGAGCCGGGAACGGCAAGGAGCCGAGAATATCACTTAACACGTGGAGTGCTTATGGTTAGGGTGAGACCCCAATGGATACATGGGATATCCTTACGGTGTGGACCGAGAACCCAGGCTTTGGTAACGCTTCTGGGACGACATGGTCGTATATGTGTTTAAATCTTATAGACTATCTGTTTATCTGTGGATTATCTGACATAATGGTTATATGTTATGCGTATGTTATGTGTTGTGTGGGTTTTCTTGCTGGGCTTTGGCTCACGGGTGCTCTGTGTTGCAGGTAAAGGCAAGGAGAAAATCAACCAGCCATGAGTACGGAGAGCGTGGGGGTGGCGCGTACATGTTTGGCCTGCCCAGCTGCTTTGGTTGGGGGCATTTTGAGAAATGGCTGTATTAAACTATGTTTTTGAGAATTAGTCATCTGAAAACCTATTTTGAATTGTAAATATTTTACAAACCTCGTTTCGGGATCCCGAATGTTAAACTCTTGGAACTTTTAATGGAATAGAGTACTTTTAAAGATTACAGCCTTGACTTTTTGCTTAATCACACTTTTGTTCTAAAAACCTCGCTTAGCGAGTTAAATGCACATTTTAAACTCACTTAGTAACGGCTCTAAGGTAGTAGGGCGTTACAACTATGCATCCAAGGAAATCAACACGACTAGCCGGCATCAGGTCTGAGACTAGAGATGATGACCAGGGCCAGACCCCTCAGCCAGTCCCTGAGAACTGGCAGCAACTTATGGCAGACATGCAAGTACGGCTACAAAGCCAGGATGAGCATATCCGAATTCTGCGACAGCAGGCTTTGTCAGGGAGTGATGCCCCTATTGTGCCACCTGCAATGGTACCAGTTGTCCAACCAGTGGAGGTTGGGAACAGATGGGAGCCATTGTATGAGCGGTTTAGGAAGCAGCAGCCCCCAATCTTTGAAGGAAGACCTGATCCACTAAAGGCCGAACAGTGGATGACCATGATTACTACTATCCTGGATTTCATGAGGGTAGAAGGACATGATAGAGTGGCCTGTGCCACATATATGCTGAGAGAGGATGCTCGTATCTGGTGGGAAGTGGCATCACAAACCAGAGATGTGACCACTCTGAGTTGGGAAGGATTCAAGGACCTATTCAGTCAAAAATACTATAATGTTGCCATCAGGGCAGCGAAGGTAAATGAGTTTGTGGGGTTGATTCAGGGCAGCATGACTGTTACAGAATATGTCCTGAAGTTTGACAGACTTGCGAAGTTCGCACCAAATCTTATGCCTACAGATGCAGCTAGGCAAGACAAATTTATCAGAGGTTTTAATGCTATGATAGCCCGAGATGTGAGGATTACAACAGTTCCTGGGGGGACAACTTATGCCCAGGCTGTTGAGAAGGCTCTTAACGCTGAGGAAGCAGAGAATAAGATCTGGAGGGAGAGTGCAGTAAGGTAGGAGGGTTGCAGGGCGGGGCCTCAATATTCTGGGACTGGTAGGGGCAGAGGCTCCAGTGATTTGAAGAGGAAGACCCCTGATACTTTGACTGCTCCTAGTCCTGATAGGAGGGGTCGGGGTTCCCAGGGTGGCCGTCAGGGAGGCGGTGATTCATGGAGGAGCTATCCTGAGTGCACGAAGTGCAGAAGATGCCATCCGGGCGAATGTCGGGCTAAGGCATGTTATGTGTGCGGGGTAGTGGGACACCTCAAGAAGGACTGCCCAATAGTGAAGAAAGGAGATGCAGGGAAGGTGGACAACTTAACTCCAGCTCGAGTGTTCACCCTGACGCAGACGGAGGCCGAGGCTAGTCCCTCGGTAGTGACAGGTCAGCTTTCTAGTGCTGGCTTTCCTTTTACTTTATTGATTGAATTTGGTGCTACACATTCATTTATTTCTAGTAAGGTAATTGATAGACTGTGTAGACCTAGTGAGTATTATACTTTGGGATTTGGGACTATTTTGCCTACAAGAGAACTGGTAGTTTCTAGGAGGTGGATTAGAGCACTGCCAGTGATGGTTGATGGTAGAGAATTATCAATAGACTTGATTGAGTTGGGTATGGAGGAATTTGACATGATTTTAGGCATGGATTGGCTGGTTAGATACGGAGCTACTATTGACTGCAGGAAGAAGATGGTGACCTTTGAGCCGGAGGACGAGGATCCCTTTGTCTTTGTGGGAGCGGTGCATGGACCCTGCGTACCCAGGATTTCAGCGCTGAGAGCTAGGGACCTGTTACAGGGAGGATGTATAGGTTTCCTATCTAGTGTGGTAGATACCACTAGGGTTTTTCCAACAAGACCGGAGGAGACCAGATTGGTTTGCGAGTTCTTGGATGTGTTTCCTGAGGACTTACCCGGATTGTCGTTGCGTAGGGAGATTCAGTTTGTTATTGAGTTGGTGACAGGGACAGAGCCAGTGTTGAGGGCACCATATAGAATGGCACCGGCAGAATTGAAGGAATTGAAGATACAGTTACAGGAGCATCTGGATTTGGGGTTCATCAGACCTAGCTACTCGCCATGGGGTGCTCCAGTTTTGTTTGTGAAGAAGAAGGACGAGACTTTGAGAATGTGTATAGACTATAGGGAATTGAACAAGTTAACTATCAAGAATAAGTATCCCCTACCAAGGATTGATGACTTGTTCGTTCAGCTGTAGGGTAAGACGGTGTTCTCGAAGATTTATCTTCAATCTGGTTATCACCAGCTGAGGATCAAGGATGAGGACATACCGAAGATGGCCTTCCGAACGAGGTATGGGCACTATGAGTTTCTGTTCATGTTGTTTGGTTTGACCAATGCCCCAGCAGCCTTTATGGATCTAATGAACAGGGTGTTCAAGGACTTTCTGGATCAGTTCGTTATTGTCTTCATCGACGACATCTTAGTGTACTCTAGTTCATAGGCAGAGCATGAGTTTCATCTTCGACAAGTTTTGCAGAGATTGAGGGAGCATCACTTGTACGCCAAGTTTAAGAAATGTGAATTTTGGCTACCAGAAGTGACATTCCTTGGACATATTGTTGGTGCAGATGGGATTAAGGTGGATCCATCTAAGGTGGAGGAAGTTAGGGAATGGTCGAGGCCAAGGAATGCCTCAGAGGTGCAGAGTTTTCTTGGTCTAGCGGGTTACTACAGACGTTTTGTGGAAGGCTTCTCGAAGTTAGCAGCACCGATGACAGAATTGACATGAAAGGATTTGAAGTTCATCTGGTCAGACAAGTGTGAGAACAGTTTCCAATAATTGAAGCGATGACTTATTATCGCGCCTGTGTTGAGTCTTCCTTCGAGGGAAGGAAAGTTTGTGGTTTATTGTGATGTATCAAGGTTGGGTTTAGGCTATGTGTTGATGCAGAACGAGAAAGTCATTGCTTATGCATCATGGCAACTGAAAGTATGAGCAGCGGTATCCTACCCGTGATTTGGAGTTAGCAGCGGTGGTATTTGCACTGAAAGTTTGGCGGCATTATCTATATGGGAAGAAGTGTGAGATATATACTGATCATAAGAGTTTGAAGTTCTTTTTCACACAGAATGACCTGAACATGAGGCAGAGACGTTGGCTGGAGTTGGTAAAGGACTATGATTGTGATATTCTTTACCATCCAGGGAAAGCCAATGTTGTTGCGGATGCGTTGAGCTGGAGGGGCCCAGGTCAGTTATATAGTTCCACCCAGATCTCAAAAGAGCTAGCTGATGAGATGGTCAGAGCGGGAATAGAATTGGTGGTGGGCCGGTTGGCCAATATTACTCTGCAGTCGAGCCTGCTAGAGCGAATTAAGGAAGGTCAATTGGTAGACGCTCAGTTACAGGAGGTTAGGGAGAATGTCTTAGCGGGAGTAGTTAAGGACTATTCTATTTCTAAGGTTGGCTTGCTATGGTATCAGGGATGAATTTGTGTTCCAGCTGATGAGGGGATCAGACGAGAGATATTGGATGAGTCACATACAATGCCGTACTCACTTCATCCGGGTACTACAAAGATGTATCAGGATCTATGGATGTTATATTGGTGGTCCGAGATGAAGAAGGATGTGGTGGAGTACGTAGCCAGATGTTTAACCTGTCAGCAGGTGAAGGCTGAGCATCAGCGACTGGCAAGGTTGCTTCAGCCTTTGGGTATTCCCGAGTGGAAATGGAAGGATCTTACGATGGATTTTGTGGGAGGTTTACCCAGGACAGTAGGGCTTCATGACTCGGTGTGGGTGATAGTGGACAGATACACCAAGTCAGCTCATTTTCTTCATGTGAAGACGACATATACTGTGGATCAGTATGTAAAGTTGTATGTGAGGGAGACCGTACGTCTCCATGGGGTTCCTAAGTCTATAATGTCAGATCGGGATCCTATCTTTACCTCCAAGTTTTGGGGTAGTTTACAGAAAGCTATGGGGACTCAGCTGAAGTTCAGCATGACCTTCCATCCTCAGACTGATGGACGGTCTGAGAGGATGATTCAGGTATTGGAGGATATGCTCAGAGCGTGTGTGATTGACTTTGAGGGGTCGTTGAGTAAGTATCTCCCGTTGATTGAATTTTCATATAACAATAGTTACCAATCGACGATTGAAGTAGCTCCCTATGAGATGTTGTATGGGAGGAAATGTAGATCACCCATTCATTGGGACAAGATGGGTGAGAGGAAGTATTTGGGGCCGGATATGGTGCAGAAGACAAATGAAGCAATAGAGAAGATCTGAGCTATGATGCTTGCCTCACAGAGCAGATAGAAAAGCTATGTTGATCCCAAGCGTAGAGACATGGAATTCCAAGTTGGGGGCCACGTGTTTCTTCGAGTTTCACCACTGCGAGGGGTGAGGAGGTTTGGGAAGAATGGCAAGCTAAGCCCTAGGTTCATCGTACTTTTTGATATCTTGGAAAGGATCGGTCAGGTGGCTTACAGTTAGTTTTGCCACCGTCTTTGTCAGGAGTCCATGACGTATTCCATGTTTCTATGCTCCGGAAGTACGTCTTAGATACGACACATGTGTTGAAGTATGAAGATCTGGAATTGCACATAGATCTGTCTTATGAGGAACGACCGGTTCAGATTTTGGATCGGAAGGATAAATTTCTATGCAATAAGACGATTCCTCTTGTTAAAGTGTTGTGGAGGAATAGTAGGGTCGATGAGGCGACCTGGGAGCTTGAGTCAGTGATGCGGAATCCGTATCCCGAGTTATACAGGTAAATTTCGAGGACGAAATTCTCATTAGGAGGGGATAGTTGTAACGACCCAAATTTACTAATAAGGCTTAAGGGCCTTGATTAGTGTGCCGGGAAGGCATAACTAGATTATATGTTATTTAAATGATTAAATGCATGCTTATATAATTATTTGGATATATGTGATGCATGACTATGTGTACTAATATGCATGTAGGCCCTAATTAGGTTAAAAGGGCATATTCGTAATTTTGGCCCGTTAAGGGCATAAATGTAAATATCTGTGATAAATTGTTGAGACCACATTATTATGTGGATATATATTTGTAGCTTGTGACTCGAGGCGATCCTAGTGAGCAGTTTAGCGGAAAAGTCACGGCGGGGATTTATACCCGGCTCGGGGCAAGCCTGGGGGTATTTCTAGGAATTTCATAAATATATTGGAGTCTATTTGATATGGAGGAATATAATTGGTGATTAGTTAGGTGTTTGGAAGAAAGCGGTAAATATTAGAGACATTCGAGGAATTAGCAGAAATTGGGAACAAAATTTCCAAAATGCCCCTAGATTGATTTAAAGGCTTAGGAATTATGGGAGGGCAAGTTGTTCATTTTGTTTAAATTCAAAGATAAGTATTACTCAGCCTTTATGCACTTAGTGGAATGTCTAGAATTTAAAGGAAGCTGAAAAAGGAAAAGAAAAGAAGAAGGAAAAATAGAAGTCTTTTCTCTCTCTCGGTTTGGGATTTTTTTTCTTCATTTCTTGGGGCTTTTGGAGCTGTGGTTCAGAGGAGGGCTAGGCCAAAGCTTAGTAATTGGGTTCTTGATAAAGCTTGAGGAATAGCAGAAGTTAGTCATCCAATTGGGGTAAATTTTAAGGTTCTTTTCTTGAATTTCTGGTTTTAGTTGAGTTGGTTATCTAAACTTGAGTTTTGGATGGAATCAAGGGGGATAAGCTTGAGGAAGTGAAGGGCTTGAGGCTGAAAGGATACTAGAGATAACCTAAGTTGAAATTCTCCATTGAAGGTATGAAATTCCAGCTTTAAATTCCTGATGTTTCTATTGCTTTATGTTGAGTTTTTGAGCTTCAAGCTCAATCATGGTGAATTCTTTATCTTGGGGAGCATGTGGTTGATTTTCATATGGTTGGGTCTTATGGGATGTGTTATATATGTTGGTAGGCTTGCTTTGGGATATGGTTGAGGTTTGGAAAACAAGGTTGGTTGTGCTGTGACTAGCGCTGTAGCGCTAGCCTTTGGGTGCTACAGCGCTAGGCCTTGTGGTCAGAGGGCTTTTTGGCTCTGTTCGTAGTGTTATAGCGCCCTCTTTATGGCGCTGTAGTGCTACACTATTTCCAGAAGGGGATTTTTTGGTTATTTCTTAGGGTTTTTTCCCGGGGGCTCGGGGTTTGATTCCACCACCCCGTTTGGTGGAATTAGGGCTTCCCGAAGGCTCGGGATTGCTCCCGAGGTTAGGTTTTGGAATTGAAGTTTGGTATGGTTCGAACTTATGACCGTGACTAGGTGTACGCTAGGGCTCGGAAGGGATCATGCTTGAGGGTTGTCATCATTGATCAAAGCTATCAGAATTCAAAGGTAAGAAACTGCACCCGGTTATGTGTTAATGATAGGACTCAGAGCTCCCTATATCTGTATGATGTCATAGATGGTATTATGCCATGGGATATGTGATAAATGGCCTAAGAGTGCCGGAATCAATATTTGCGCACATGGCGTGGTTCGGCCACTGGTAGCTAAGGGCAGCTTAATATTCACTGAGCTCGGTTGAAGCGGGCCGAAGTCAGTGGGATGATTAGGGGATGCGACCTAAGGGTGTTGACCCTGGTTATTATATGTGAATTGGTTATTAATGTGAATTGATGAACTTGGTATGTTGAATGCCTGATTATGTAATTATTATGGATTGTTGAGCATGTAGTTATGCTTTATGAGTTGTCTGATTGTTGATTTGTAGATTGATTGCTTAATGATTATGTTTTGTTATCTGGTTTCTTGCTGGGCCTTGGCTCACGGGTGCTACGTGGTGCAGTTAAAGGCAAGAGCAAAGTGGACCAGCCTTGAGTTCGAGAGCTTTGGGGCTGAATGTACATAGTCGGCTGATCGGCCGCCACGGCCGAGGAGTGGTACAGGACAGGAAGCCTCAAAGTCTGTTTTGCCCTTAGAGCGGCTAGTAGTTGTACCTATAACCCTAAATTTTGTAACTGACTTATAAACGCTATTTCTTTTGGGATCCCATGTACTAAAATGTTTAAATATATGAAAAGCAACTTTTGTGGCCAAAATCTTTTAACCCTAGTTCAATTATAGTTTCAGTAACACATTTCTAACTAAAAGACTTGATTAGCAAGTCTTGAATTCTTATAAATACACAGTGTAACGGTCTTGGCTATCCAGGGCGTTACAATGTGCCACCAAGAGGCCACACACCCGTGAGGCCCCCATGCCTCACGAGGTCATTCCACACCCATGTGAGATGCCCACGCGAGTCCCATGCGAAATGCCCCTGCCTCGCATACATGCCTCCAAGATGCACCCCCTCGCCTCGCGCCTTCACGAGGCCACCGCATCTCGCGCCTCCATATGGTCGCCTCTCCTTGCACCTCTACGAGGCCATCTCGCCCCATGCCTCAACGAGGCTATCTCACCCCATGCCTCTGCGAGGCCGTCTCACCCCGTGCCTCCGTGAGGCAACTTTGCCTCACACCTCCACGAGGCCGCCTCGCCTCGCCCTCTGTGAGGCCATCTCGCCCTGTGCCTTCGCGAGGCCGTCTCACCCCATGCCTCTGCGAGGCCATCTCGCTTCGCACCTCAGCAAGGCCATCTCGCCCCGTGCCTCAGCAAGGCCATCTTTCCCCATGCCTCCGTGAGGCCATCTCACCCAGTGCCTCGGCGAGGCCACCTCGCCTCGCGCCTCAGCAAAGCCATCTCGCCCCATTCCTCCATGAGACCGTATTACCCTGTGCCTCCGCAAGGCCACCTCACCTTGTGCCTCGGGGAGGCCATCTCACCCCATGCTTCCGCGGGCCACCTCGCCTCACTCCTCCGCGAGGCTACCTCGCCTCACTCCTCCGCGAGGCTACCTCGCCTCGCGCCTCGCGCCTCTGCAAGGCCATCTCACCATGTGTCTCCTCGAGGCCATCTTGCTTTGCACCTCAGCGAGGCTGTCTCACCCCATGCCTCTGCAAGGCCACCTCACCTCGTGCCTCAGTGAGGCCATCTTTCCCCATGCCTCTACAAGGTCGTCTTGCCCAGTGCCTTTGTGAGGCCACCTCACCTCGCGCCTTAGTGAGGCCATCTTGCCTCATGCCTCTTCGAGGCCATCTCGCCTCATGCCTCCGCGAGGCCACCTCACCTTGCGCCTTAGTGAGGCCATCTCGCCCCATGCCTATGCAAGGCCATCTCACCCCGTGCCTCCGCGAGGCCACCTTGCCTTACACCTGCACGAGGCTGTCTCACCTCGCACCTCTATAAGGCCATCTCGCCTTGTGCCTCTGCGAGGCCGTTTCACCCCATGCCTCTCTGAGGCCACCTCACCTCGCATCTCAGCGAGGCCCTTTCTCCCCATGCCTCCTCGAGGTTGTCTCACCCCGTGCCATTGCGAGGCCACCTCGCTTCGTGCCCAAGATCTCGCAAGGCACCCCTCACGCCTCCCATATGTATATCCACAAAGGCCATAAGTAGTCTAATACTTAGCATAATATAAAGTGGCTTGAGGCATAGGCACATATTGGAAAGGTGAAAACATCTATGGGGCACGTGGAACACGTAAGAGTACGGAACATACGTATCAACCAAGACAATAAAAAGCACGAAAATGGTGTCCATGCTAGACAAGTAGTGGCAGTGCTAGAATGGTACATAGTAAGGACTCCCCAAGCACGCCTATGACATTCATACCCGACAGGTAGTGGAGGTACGACATGGTACCAAGGCAAGAGTACTTTTGTAGACCCCTGACACATACTGGAGCCGACCACCACACCTCCATCACCACTACCACCTATAGCCTGGATATGTAGCTTCTTGTCTTTTCGAGACCACAATGGACCAAGAGCCATTAGAGCACACCTATAAATAGGCCCTCACTTCATCATTGATGGGGGTTGGAAAATTCATTGTATACACAGGCTATTAAGCAATATACGAGTTTTTACTCCATTGTTGATCTGCACTTATCTTTCTTCAAGTCTATTCTAAGTTCTTACTTAGTTATTCTCTTACTAAACTTTGAGTTTTCCGACCTAACATAGTTGACGAGTTCTCACCGTCAACAGTTTGGTGTCGTCTGTGGGAAGAACAACTAACAAACAATAGTTCTTCCATTAATTTCAATAAGAAAACATGCCAAGGAGTTCAAAATGCCTACAAGACCACCAAGAAGAAGAGTTTCACCTAGACGGAACCTAGCTAAGGGCGTTCAAGAGGGATCCTCCCCCGCCAATGAATGGAGGTGCGACAGATCTACCCAGAGACAATGGCAAAGAGGAAGGAGTATCATCCCATGCCATTCATCTTACGCCGGACCCTATAGCGCATACCACCGCTCCAACGAAGGGTTGTACAACTCACCCTTCACCATCGCCACCAATGGCCCCAAGTCTGAACCATCAGGACTTGGGTCCCTCCAAACAAAGACATGGTAAATGCCAAAGAATACACTCAGTGAGTTCAATTTCTTGATCTCATTGCTACGAAGAGGAAATATGTGACGTGCACTTGAAAACCCAAAGTTCGCAGGCCACCATGGAGAACATGCAAGAGGTACTCAACAATCTGTTACACGAAAACTCTAATGCTCCCCTCTCTAAGCATAAAGAGAGGGAACATGTACGTGGAGAAACCACCATGCCCGTGGATGATGGAAAAATGCAACTTTCCACTAGTCATACCCATCTCCTAGGACGCAAGAAAGATTCTACACCAACGAAGCAACCTAACGTGAACCCCACCTATGAGAGGTGCGAACCCAAGACAGCCTCCAAAAGAGCCTCACCTGACCTGAGGGATAAACTTAACTAGGGAGGGTTAGAAGTGAAAACCACACCCCCTCTAGCTCCCCTGATGGACACAACCAAAGCAAAGGTTCACCCTAAGAACCCTCAGAACTCCTTAAACAAAAAGATGAAGAAATTAAACACTGAAATGCAAATCCCTTGAAGCAAGATTATCACTGTACTTGGGGGGCATAGAGATGACAAAGAATTTGACTGTGAGTTTCCCTTCACAAGGGAGATCCAGGTTCAGAAACTCCCCACCAGCTTCAAAGAGCCTATCATGCTCCGTACAAGGGCACTACGGACCCAAAATATCACTTAGACACCTTCAATAACCTGATGAAGTTAAGGGGGTCAACGACAGAGTAAGGTGCCATTGCTTCGTCGTTACACTCAAAGGGGCGACGTTCAAGTGGTTCAAGAGGCATACAAGTGGTTCAAGAGGCTAAGGCCAGGAACAATCAGGTCATGGCAGCAGTTCTCTGATGAATTTCTTCAACAATACCACGCGGTCTGTGACTATGTTATGCCGAGTACCAGCCTCGCTAACATAAAACAAGGCGAGAGTGAAAGCCTGAAGAACTATATCCAAAGATTCAATATGGAAGCAACTAAGATGGGTAGTACGACTAAAGTAGAGCTCAAGATGACAATCACAGCCGGAGTTCGTCCTGGAAGCAATTTATGGGATAACATGCTCAAGAGGGAGATTACAAACTTAAACGACTTCTTCAAAAGAGCCCAAAAGTACACATGTATGGAAGAGGGCCATAAGAACTTGCATGTTGAGGGAAGCAAACCTTCATCCAATCACCATTCCACCAATACGTCAAAAGATTCTGCATAGAAGAGATCGATGTGATAGAGGAGTCACTGATCAAGTTGAAGATTGGAAGAAGTCTACAAGAAGGCTTCAAGGAAGAAGCTAGCAGGATTCGTCAAGGATAACCTCCGATAAAACTCCCTTTATCTGAGTCGCTTAGGAACCAAAGAAGTCATCGCAATTGGCCCCCATAAAGATTCAAAGGGGTCACCAAGCTGACTCCAGAGATGTAATAGGACAATGACATTATGCTACCCTTGCATGTTGTCTACTAGTACTAATGTCAAGCACCTATATTATATATTACATCTCTCGTTTCCAAGGACACTTATATGACGCACATATTACCATTGTTAGCTGAAATTGTCAAAGCATATTAGAGAGAACGAAAAACAAAGTGGGAGGGGCAGACCAACTTAGTGGTGGAGAAAGATGCGGGTTGCAAGAAGACGGTCAACTCAAAGGCCTTGGCCACAACAGCAGGGGCGTAAAAGTTAATATCGACACGTGGGAGGGGCAGACCGACTTAGTGGTGGTCCATATGGATGACTTTGATGTAGTTTTGGGATGGACTTCCTAACCGAGAAAGGTGCCATCTCGATTCCTGCTATTGTGAGTTTGCTCATAATAGGGGAGACTCCATCAATGGTGCCTGCAAAGGTGATAACACCCTCTGGTGTGAAGCTCCTATCAACTTTACATTTTAAGAAGGGCATGAAGAAATGGGAGCCCACTTATGTAGCGGTACCCGCCGTGTTCGAAGAAACAGTGGAAGAGATTGGTCCACATGAAATTAAGAAGGTCTCGAAGATGTATGGGGATGTGATGCCAGATAAACTCCCCAAATCCTTGCCACCAAGAAGGGGGATTGATCACCAAATAGAGTTGGTGCTGGGAGCGAAACCTCCAACAAAAGTGCCTTACAGAATGGCACCCCCCGAGCTAGAAGAGTTGAGAAAGCAACTAAAGGAGTTATTGGAGGCAGTCTTCATCAGACCGTCAAAGGCACCATTCGATGCACCTATGCTATTCCAAAAGAAACACGATGGAAGCTTGAGACTGTGCATTGATTATAGGGCTCTCAAGAAGGTGACAGCTCGCAACACCTACCCCATCCCTCTAATCGCTGATTTGTTCGACCAGCTAAGTGGAGCCAAGTATTTCACAAAGTTGGACCTGAGTTATTATCAGGTGAGGATCGCACATGGGGATGAACCAAAGACAACCTGTGTTACTCAATATGGAGCATTTGAGTTTTGAGTTATGCCGTTTGGGTTGGCGAACGCACCAGCCAATTCCTGCACACTGATGAACCAAGTATTCCACGAGTATCTAGACAAGTTCGTGGTGGTGTACTTGGATGATATCATGGTTTACAGCACCATGATTGAAGAGCATCAAGAACACTTGGCTCAAGTGTTTCACAAGTTAAGAGAGAACTAACTATATGTGAAGCGCGAGAAATGCTCATTTGCACAGGAGAGCATCAAGTTCCTAGGCCACGTTGTGGAGCATGGCCGAATTCGTATGGACCTGGAAAAGGTGAGGGCAATCCAAGAGTGGAAAGTCCCCACAAAATTTAAAGAACTACGTCTTCCTGGGCCTAGCCAACTACTATAGACGATTTGTGGACGGCTACTCAAGAAGAGAGACACCCTTGACCGAGTTGTTGAAAAAGGGTGTGACTTGGGCGTGGACTGATAAGTGTGCTAAAGCATTCAGGAGTTTGAAGGAAGTCATGATGAAGGATCCTGTTCTTACCTTGCCAGATGTTAGCAAGCCCTTCGAAGTACAGACAGATGGATCAGATTATGCTTTGGGAGGGGTGATGGTACAAGAGGATCACCTGGTAGCATATGAGAGTCGCAAGCTGTTCGAAGCTGAGAGTATACTGCCCAGGAGAAGGAACTCCTCATGGTTATCCATTGCTTGCGAGTGTGGAGACATTATTTGCTGGGGTCGAAATTTGTGGTGAAGACAGACAATGTAGCGGTTAGTCATTTCCTTACCCAGCCGAAACTAACCCCTAAGCAGGCTCGATGGCAGGAGTTCGTGGTGGAATTTGAGTTCTATTTTGAGCACAAGGCAGGACGCTTGAACCAAGTAGTCGATGCCTTGAGTTGCAAAGCAAAATTTACGACTCTAAACATCTTGGCTAGTTTGTCGGCTAGTGTGGTGAACACTCCCATCAAGGAACACATAAAAAAAAACTTGGAGAAAGACCCGGTTGTCAAAACCATCCTGAAGCTCATGAAAGAAGGCAGGACTTGCCAGTTTTGGGTGGAGAATGATCTTCTGTGGGCCAAAGGGGGTCACTTGTATGTTCCAAAAGCTGGAGATTTGCGGAAGACATTACTAAGTGAATTTCATGACACTTTGTGGGCGGGTAATCCAGGGTGCCAGAGTACGCATGCCCTTTTGAAGCAAGGATACTACTGGCCATAGATGTGAGATGATGTAGTGGAGTATACCAAGACATGTCTCATCTATCAGCAAGACAAGGTTGAGAGGAACAAGACACCTGGGTTATTGGAGTTGTTGCGAGTCCCAAGCCGACCATGGGAGAGTTTGTCGATTGACTTTATAACCAGCCTACCAAAGACAAGGGATTTAAGTGAGATCTTGATGGTCGTGGACAGATTCTCGAAGTACGCAACATTCATCACGGTGTTGAAGTACTGCTCGGTAGAAGAGACAACAGAAAAAAATTTCAAGCACCTTGTCAAATATTGGGGAGTGCCCCAGAACATTGTTAGTGACCGAGATGGGAGATTCACTGGACCCTTTTGGTCTGAACTATTCAGCCTTTTGGGGTCACAATTGAACAAATCCTCGAGCTATAACCCGCAAACAGATGGGCAGGCAAAAAGATTCAATGGAATTTTGGAGGAGTACTTGCGCCACTTTGTCAATGCGAATCAGAAGAACTGGCTGCAACTACTCGATGTAGCTCAATTTTGCCTCAACTCTCAAAAGAGTTCTTCATCGAATAAGATCCCTTTTGAAGTTGTTAATGGACAGCAGCCACTGTTTCCCCACACAGTGGACGAATACCGTGGTTGGAACCCGCGAGCCTTTCACTTCACAAAAGACTGGAAGAAAACTACAGAGATTGCTCTCTGTGATACCAAGTTGTAACGTCCTAAACTCTAGGGACTGTTACGGTGTGAAATTTGAACAGTGCTAAACTCGCTAATCGAGTCATTTGGCCATAATCGTGTAACTAAGTATGATTAACGGTTCAGGATTACAAATTTTGGTTAAGATACAACGTTTCACTAAAACGTTTAATGTATACATTGGGATCCCAAAAATATAATTTAAAGGTTTATTACAACAAAATATTTACAACCAGCCGATCTAAGCAGCAAAACAGGGTTTAACCCTAGTTCCTCTTTCAACCCTCGGCCTTAGCAGTCGAGCAGCCGCATTGTACACATCGTCACCTAAGCTCTCCAACTCAAGGATGATCCAGCTTTCCTTTGCCTTTACCTGCACCACATAGCACCCGTGAGCCGAAGCCCAGCAAGAAAACTCAATATGCTCATGAACAGTAATATCATGTCACAAAATCATATCTGGCATGCCTAGCAAATATAGCTCTATTCAAGCATGCAATTAAGTTCAGATAATGCTTGGGAATCTAGGATAAGAAATCATGTCCTCCTGATTGGATGACTATCAAGTCAATCCTAATCAGATGGGTGATTTAACACTGGTGGTTCTATTAACCATAATGAGTGACTGACAAGCATGTCACCACGGGGCTCAGCACCCACAACCATATGATGATCATTATAATCATACAGAGCTTATAGCCCTGAACAGATGAGTGAATATCACTTTGAGGTTCTGTTAAACCATAATGAGTGACTGACGAGCAAGTCACTACGGGGCTCAACACCCATAGCCATGTGACGAAGCAGTCACCTGGGCTTTCTGGCCATGGCTCTAATCAAATGAGTGACTGACGAACAAGTCACTACGAGGCTTGGCACCCATAGTCATGTGACGAAGTAGTCACCTGGGCTCAGCACCCATAGCCATGTGACTAAGCACTCACTTGGACCTTCTGGTCCTGGCTCCAATCAAATGAGTGACTGCAGGGTAAGTCACTCGAGCTCAACACCCATAGCCATGTGACTAAACAGTCACTGGGGCTCTCTGGCCCTGGCTCTGAGTGACTAGCCTTTGGCTAGACAAACGCTTTTATTTTTCATTGAACTTGAGGTCGGTCTGGCATTAATGCTCATTTGATTCATTCAATGCAGATGTTGATTAGATCTAATCTTTATCGACTTGCGTTAAACACGCTAAGACCGTTCTTGACTTCTTAGTCATTACCATGTGATCAATGCTCAATATTACTGCCGAACTTGACAAGTAGGTCACAGCTTCACAATTAATACTGACACCATTGCCAATTCTGACTAGTTAGTCAGTGCCACACACAAGTAAGCAATGCTACTAGGCATATATCATATGTCAAATATCCAAATTTAGGGCATTTAGCATGCTTACTTAACAATTGCTAGCGTAATTAGGATCATGCACAAACACAGAGACTCAAGCTCTGATCAATCTCATATTCAATATTCACGGCATGCCCTAATCACATGTTTCTCGTGCATCGCATGCATCACATACTGGGTGCAGTTTTCTTACCTTTGGTCCAAGCACAGGTTACCAATAAACGAGCCACAAAGCACGATCCTGATTCCAAGCCCCTAGTGGAAACCTATCACAACCATAAATGATGATCCAATGAGTTCAAGTTCTAAAACCCAATCCTAGAACCTAGACCTAGCCTTTGGGAAATCAAATCCCACTAAACTGGTCAGTAGGAATGATCCCGAGGCCTAAGGTTTGAGTTCCCATGATCAAAACATCACTTCGGCCACAAATGCCCTCAAGCGTCGTGGCCCCATCTCTCTGAGCTGCAGCCCCCAGCCATAACAGAGGCACCAGCCTCAGGCACCTGCACCAAGCACCGCGGCCCTCCTTCCCAAGCACCGCGGGCCCCAGGCCTTTCAGCTCCACTGCCCACCTGCAACAAGCTTGGGCCACGGCCCCACCTCGAAACCCAGCCATAAACTCGATTTCTCCTTTTAAAAACCTTCCAAAATCCTACCCGAACATCTCCAAATCCAAAAATCAAAGTTCTCAAACATCCTAATCATCCAAAACCATTAAAAACTAAGTCTCGAATCATTCAAAACTCATCAAAACACAAAATCCAATTCAAGCTTAAAAACTTTAAGAACTTAGAACTTAAAACTTGGATTACCTTTGATTAAGTCGTTTCCCAACTAAATCCTCTAGCTAATAAGCTTTTAATCTTCCCTAGGATCACTATGCCTTGATCCTCTCTTGAATCTGAGTCCTACAACTCATGTTTCCTTTGAAAATGCGATCGGGTGTAGAAATGGAACTTTGAGGGAGAGAGAACTTACTGAACGTTCTTTTTATTTCTTAACATGTTACTTCAAGCTTAAGTAGCCTCAAACAAATCCTAATTCTCGGGGTCCCAAAAACGTCCCCAAGGCAAAATAGTCAAAACTTCAAAAATTTCCCCCTGATCTTACTAACTCCCAATTTATCATCAAATATTTATTCCCATTACCCAATAACCCAGTAATGCACTAAATACCCCTTGACTCACTCCGAGTCAAGTATAAATCCCGTTGTGACTTTCCCACTAGCTTATCTCCTAGGATCGTCTTGTGTTGAGTAACCCTAGCATAACCAAATAATAATAAAGCACCACACACACATGCCACATATATGTCAATATGCCTGAAATGGACAAAATATGAAAATCACCCAATTAATCAGAAATGGGTTCACATGCATATTTAATACACCTAAACATGCATATAATCATTTAATAACATAATAAATCAATTATGGCCCTCCCGACCTCCTAATCAAGGTCCTAAACCTTATTATGAAATTTGGGGCATTACAAATTGCCTCCTCTCTTTCTATCATGTCTCCTCTTATTTATAGTGAGGAGTTTAGGTTACAATTAGATCATGGGGCTAAGCTATTGGGCTTGGCCCGCAAATAATACATTACAACAGAAATACAGTTATATTTTGATAAATGACAACTCTGTACGCCTTTGCTAATTGTGTTAGCGTAGATTTCTTGTGTTGAACGAATAAGATCCTCTTGTTAGCGTGTAATGGTTTGCCTTTGTACTTCATGAGAACAGGAAGTACTTTGTGCTTCGTGAGAACAGGAAGTACTTTGTGCTTTGTGGGAACATGAAGAACTTTGTGCTTCGTGAGAACAGGAAGTACTTTGTGCTTCGTGAGAACAGGAAGTACTTTGTGTTTCGTGAGAACATGAAGTACTTTGTGCTTCTTGAGAACAGGAAGTACTTTGTACTTTGGGAGAACAGGAACTACTTTGTACTTTGTGAGAACATGACCTTATTTGTGCTTCATGAGAATAGGAAGTACTTAGTACTTTGTGAGAACAGGAAGTACTTTGTACTTTGTGAGAACACGAACTCCTTTGTGCTTTGTGAAAATAGGAAGTACTTTGTACTTAGTGAGAATAGGAAGTACTTTGTACTAGGGGTGTTCATAAAACCACCCACACCGCACAAACCGCCCACACCGCACCACACTACACCGCAATTTGTAGTTTAGAACCCTTCGCGTTGCGGTTGCGGTTTGTATTTTTGCCAAACCTCGTGGTGCGGTGCGGTTTGCGGTTTTAAATTTTATAAATGCGGTTCAAACCACACCGCAACGCATCATTATATATATTAACTTTTTTATATTATTTTTTTCAATTTTACTACATTTATAGTTAATGCATAAATATTTTTATAGCATAATATAATATGCACAATATCTAGAAAGAAATATAATGTTTCATAGGATGCTAACACATATTCTACTTCAATCTAAATATATTCCTCCTTAATTAAAATAATATTTACTTTTATATTACATTTTTTATTTGTTATTAGTTTGTTATATTTTTATTGTTTTGCTTAAAGTTTATTAGCTTGTTGTACATTTAATTATTTTGTTAAACACTCTATGGTTATGAGATTTATTATGAATCTTTCTTAATTATAATATTTAATTGTTAAATTATTTGGCGATAGGTATAAACCGCCAAAACCGCACCGCACCACACCGCATTTTCGCGGTGTGGTTTATGCGGTTTGAGGTCTATGCGGTGCGGGTTGCAGTTTGGAAAATTGTTCAAACCGCATATGCGGTGCGGTCCAAAAAATTAGAGAAAAACTGCATCAACTGAACCACGAACACCCCTACTTTGTACTTTGTGAGAATAGGAATGTTATAGTTCATATTCATCATCCATTTATAATTATTATTTTCTGAAATGTCATCAGCAAATGTTGTACCCATTTTTGGGCATTTATGACATTTCAAAAAATACTGCCACTACTCTAACGGATCCTGTCCCCAGGATCTCCTTAGAAGCCCACGCGGACCAGACTGAAGCTGCGTACTATTGTTAGTTGTACAACGTGGTTATGCTCTAGCCGGCCCAATAGGCCCTAATTAAAGTGTATTATTTTGCAAAGTTATTTGAATTAAGCCTCCATTAGCGAGAGAACCATGATTATATCCCTATTGGGCCCGGATTAGTCCGGTGCAAGTCCATTACACTCAACTGCCTATAAATAGGATCAGTTGTTCACTGTAGAAGGGATCGCAAAATTTTCTCTTGTAAGCAATTACTCTGCTGAAACTTGCAGAAAACCCCATTGTTAAAGCTCTCTAAGCTCTAATAATAGACTCATCGACTAAGGCTCTTTAACGCCCCAACCACGTAAAAAGCCCTTGTGTGATTATCTTTAAATCTTTTCTTTTGGCTCTCTTATCTTTCATAATTATAGTTTCCAAAAAACTTGGTAAACATCATGCATATTCCACACACACACAAATATCAAACTATGTTGACATTGCAATATATCTCAAAAAGTATTTTCAAGTAAGTTTTGTGCACCTGGCAAGTGTAGAGAGAACTCAACGATTGAGAACTCGTCGATTGTGCAATATATGTATATTTATTTATGGTTGATTTATAGATTTTGGTATTTTTCTTACATTTTTGGAAGGAGAATAAATTGAACGTGGATCATGGTTTTATTATATTTGTAATGCCCTGAAATCCCTAATGCGGTTTAATGGCTGAATTAGTGGGCCGGGAGGGCCATAATTGTTTAATTATGCCATTAAATGATTAAATGAATGTTTATGTGAATTATATTATAATATGATGTTAAATGCATGCATGTGGGCCCACATTTGATTATAGGGATGTTTTGGTAATTTGGCCCATTGAGGGCATAATTGTGTATTTTGGGTGCATGTTTGTGATTAATGAATGAGACCACATTATAATGTGGATTTGTTCGAGTTATTCGTCATGAGACAATATTTGAATATTAATTAGCGGTTTAGTCATAACAGGTTTAAGTTCGGGGCTCGGGGTGAGTCTCCGGGGTGAGTCTCAGGGGTGATTTTAATGATTAGAGCGTTGCCGGGGATTAAAGGGTAACGGGATATGAATTATTGGTGTTTGAGAATATCGAGAATAGCAGGAATTGGAGAGCATTAAATATGATTAAGAAAATAGGTGGAAAATGTCAATTTTGCCCTTGGGAGCCTTTAGAATTCCTTATTTGACCTAGGGGTATTTTGGTCTTTTTACCCCTAGGATAGATTTAAGACATTGAAGGTTGTAGAAACCTGAAGAAAATAGAGCATTGAAAAGCCTTCTCCCGTACCTGTTTTCTCTCATTTTCTCTTTGGATTTTTTAGCCTAATTTGAGGATTCAAGCTTGGGAAATAAGTCTTGAGAGCTTGGGAGTATGTTCCACCATTGAAGAGCATCATAATCTAAACTTGAGGTAAGCTTCTAGCCATTAAAATTCCTAGTTTGCTTTGTTTTAGCTTTAGTTTTCAATTGAGATTTCTAGGTTGGATGATAGGTTTTGTTGGGAGATTTTGGCTAGGGTTCTTGTGGTTGTGATGCTTAGGGCTTGTGGGGGTGGTTTTTGGGTTCACTCGGCACCAAAAATGAGGTTTGGAAGCATTGGAATCAAGTTGGAATTGAAGGAGTCGAAGGAAGAGGTTTCAGGGGTGGATCTGGCTGGGTGTAGTGCTACAGCGCCCACAAGGGGGTGCTATAGCGCTACCCAGGGGAGGCTTGGGCGGTTTGGGGTTCTGAGAATAGCGCTGGGGCGCTAGTGAGTAGCGCTGTAGTGCTACTCTGTTCCTTCAGAATCTCGTTTTGAGTATTTTTTAAGGGTTTTGGCTCGGGGTTTCAACCCTTAAGGCCTGGGATCGGACGGTCGAACTTCACCCTTATTCGCGTCCTGGATGATGCCATTGAATTGGGACTGGGAAGATGAGCTGGGCCTGAACCTTCGTCCCAATTCCCTTGTTATGGTGGTGCCTATTGAACAGTTTTGGGCCCATTGACGTTTAGGCCACTAGGCCCCTCGTCCTCCCTATTCATTGGGCTTAGTCTGGGCCTTTGATCTTTGCGAAAGAGTCCCCAGACCCAATATGTCATGCCACGTGTTCTGGGACAAAATAGGGATAACATTTACCCCCCAAGTCTTCATTTTTGCTTGCACAGTGGAGACTTGTTTCACTCTCCCAGACCCAATCCCGACGTCCCAGTTTGTTTCCCAGAAGACGGGGTCGTTTTCATGGGGGCCACTTGGTTAATCATTCATGGAAGAGGCTTGTATCAGCATCCCTCATCAATTCCTAATAGCCTAGTTTGTTTCCCAGAAGGCGGGTTCATTTACTTAGGGGCCACTTGGGTGATCCTTGTCCTTTCGAATTCCCCACGCTTTGCATACATGTTCCATAGTAATTGGTGTGTTTGTGTCACTCATGCCTCATAAATCTAAAGAGAATCTTTTGATTCTTGTGTTGTCAGACGGGTGTTAGCGTGACTTCCGAAGCGTCCCATCTGTACCAGTGACGTTGATAGGGTGATTGAGTGGGCTATTTAATATCTCTGCACCATATGGGACCGTTGGATGAGGATTTTTTGAAAATTTCCTAATCGTGGAGCATTGGATCGGGTGGACACGGATCACGAGTTGGCGAATCCATGATCTGATACTCGATTGGGCTAATTAAAGCCTCTGCACAATCCAGGACCATTAGATCAGGGAAGTTATTCTAAACCGTTGGATCAAACAGTATGTTATTGGCCCTATAAATACCCCCAGATTTTCATTTGCTACTTTACACATTCTAAACAATCAGAGCTGAGAGAGAGCATTTTATGTCAGAGTTCGCCGATGAGATTCTCCGATGAATGCTTCATCTCTATTGTCGTTTCTTCCCGGATCACTCCCTTTCTGTACCACCATCGGACAGTCCGGACCCGATTCAACCAGTGTACGAGCTTCTGCATCGCCTCCGCCGATTCAAAGTCAAGATCTTGCTGACCTTATTGTCGAAGACACTACGACTTCCAAATCCGATACCCCACAATACGTTTCTTGGTCCTTTACTCTCTCTTTTTTTTTTTGTACTACCTTTGAGACCATAGGATTGTTAGGATCGGGACCACCGCATAGGGTTGTTCTGAATAGGACGGTGATTTGTAGTGCAGAGCCATCCTGGATCATTTCAGAATTTCTGAAATTGATTCAGGATCATTAAGGAATGAGCCTTTCATTCCTAATTCCCAACCAAGGTTCTTGGGATCTCCATTGATCCCAGTCCTGGGTCTGGAGGGGACTTCTCCAAGAATTATTAGGAGAAACCCCCGTACCTTAACCAATTTCCTTGGGTTTTGGTGCTGTCTGCTTAGCTTTTTGTTTTCTTTGTTGTTCCCAGATTCCTTATCATGAGCCACGGAGTCACTCTTCACCCAGAGGACTTCGTAAATAGAATCGACTCCCGGACTCTTCTATAACTGGCTGGCTAGGAAGGAGGAGAAGTCCCACACCAGCGTGGGTGAGTTCGGGGCCTGGAGCGTAGGCCATATTAGTGCAGGAGCTATGCTCATGCTTCATGACTACTTATCATGATTCCTTAATTTTGTGGGAATCGCATTGCTCCAACTCCTTCCACAGGCCTACAAGTTGCTTGCGGGGTGGCGCATTTTCTGTGCAGTAAAGGATATCCTAGCGCCTACTCCCGCAGAGGTGTTGTACTACTATAAGCTGGATTCGCAACTTAACGTCGAAGACAAGACCTGGGACGACTTCTACAGATTGAAGCCCCGCGGAAACTATCCGGCTCCTTATAGTTCCTGGAAGCACCCCCCGGATGCCAGGCACTACTGGTTCATGACATCCGGGTTTCTCCTGGAGAAGAACCCCACGTTGGTGCTGGACTTCCAGCGCGTGGGTAAGTTGTTTTCTCCCTAACTCCTTTTCATTTTCCTTTTGTTTTGTCTGTTCTTCATTCATGCTCCTGGAAAATAGGACCGTATGCCCAAACTCTCCTCACCAAGTCAATCCTGGATCGGAAGAAGTATTACGCCACCCTGAGTATGGAGGAGCTGGACGTGGGGGACTACGTGAACACAGAGAATTTACGACTAGTTGGAATGCTCGTGGCCAACTAGACGATCACGACCCCTAGCTTCCAGGGACTACAGTATGAGAGAGATTCTGCCCTAAGGGAGGAATTGGCCCTCATTCATATCAAGGTCGTTAAGGTCGCGGCCCGCGCAGACGCAGCTAAGAAGAAAAAGGAGCAGGCCTGCCAAGCAGAGAGGGTCGCATCTAAGGAGTTGGACGCCTTCCTTGAGGAGGCTCAGCAAAACACTGGGGCTCCTGGAGCCAGCCTCTCGGGGAAAGGTAATTCTCCTTTGCTTTTAACTTATTCTCCTCACCTCGAGGACTTTGTTAGGGATAGGCAAATATACCGAGACTACCCGACTGGGGCCGTCCGAGAAGTGAGGCTTCCCTTCCCCATTGTCCTGGATACGTCAACCCTCATGTATTCGTCTGGGTTCCTACAATATTGTAATTTTCTGGACCTGGATGACATGGGGGACCACATTCATTCCTTCGCCTTAGGGGAGTTGAGTCGTGCCCGTGGTTTAGATAAGGGTTCGTCCCGGAGGACCTTAGACTAATATTTGCTTTATCTTTTATTTCCATCCCCGTTTATATGTTTTTCTGACTATTTTGTTTTCCCATTTCAGACGATTCAAGCATGTTGAATCCCGTGGCCAAGATGAAGAGATGATCGAGGCCAGGGCAGCTGCTGCCAGGGCTTCAGTGAAGAAGGCCGCTAAGGACCCGGCCAAAAAGAAGGCGCTTGAGCTGGTCCTTGGGGATTCGAGGCCGGACCTGGAAGTTACTGAGAAGGCTTTGGCCACGAGTTTCCCCCCGGTGACGTAAACTGGGAACGTTCTGTCCCCGCCCTCTTCCCCTCCAGTCATCGACTTGGAGCAAGATCCCTTGGAAGACCGGAGGTCAGATAAAAGGGTCGCAGACTCAACCTCTAGCAAATTCGCGATGCGGGCTAAGAGGGCCAGGACCAAGGAGCTCACCCCGACTGAAGAGCATTCTTCCAGGGAGAGCCTTATTGTTACTCGGGAGGTTCCGGAGGCTCCCGTGCTCCCGATCAACCCGGCTCTCCCTGAGGAAGGGACATGGTCCTCCATGAGGAGAGGGCAAAAATGGTGGCCCAGGCTTGGGAAGACGGCCAAACGAAATGGGAGGAAGTGTACCGAGCCCTTACTATCCATAGGAAAGTGGAGTTTGTTGAGCGTCCAGATGCCTTCAACGCTCCCCAAATGATCGTGGACTGGTTGTGGTTGAGACTGGGTTTCGGCCTATGTTGGGGCATGACACAGCTCCGCTGGCCGCAGATTTGCTGGCCCAGGTTGGGACGACAATGTCCAATCTGCAACTGAAGCGGTATGCCACCCTGGCTAATCAGGATGCCCTATTCATATCACAGGCCATCTGTCACCAAGCCACGGCTGTAAGTTATATGTTCTATATATATTTTATTGTTTAAAATACTTGTTGCCTGTATGTTTTCTAACTTCGGTTTGTTTCATGACGCGTTGTTGGCCCATAGGAATGCAGACTTGGTGGCAGTGATGGCGATGAAGCTGGAGATAATCCAGTTAGAGCTGGAAGGGGTTGTTAACTAGCGGGAAGCCGCCAAGGAGGCCTTGGCCAAAGAGGCTGCCTAGATCCAAGTTGACCGCGAGGAGGCTGCCCGAATTCGAGCCCAACTTGAGGAAACTCTGTCCAGGAAGGACGTCGACCATAAAAAGTTGGTGGATAGTCTGGAGGCAGAGCTTCTTTGAGTTCGTGGCTCAAAGGCATCGACCAAAATCCTCCTGGAGGCAGTCGAGGCCCAATCTCGTCAGGATCGGGAGAAGGTTGCAACTCTTCACTCCAGGGTCCAAGCCCTGGACAACTTGCTTCAGTTAGAGGTGAAATGAAATTAAGAGGCTCGCCAAGAGAAGGAGCAAGCAGATAATTTGCTAGAGGCCACCTTTGATGAGGCCATCTATATGGCCTGGCTCTAGGAAAAAAACATGAACCTCCTCATTTACCACGATCCTTCTGCAAAGAGAGCTGAATTCGTGTCCAAGGAAAAATTTGACGTGGAGCTCTTGGCCGGGGATGAACAAGATGAAGTCGTTCCAGAGGCCCCAGAGCAAGTCAAAGTCTAGACCTGGGCCTTTAAGTTGTAATCGTGGCTTCCTTTTTTTGTCCTTTTGTACTTGTATCTCTTTTTATGGACACGGATGCGTCCGAGACAATTTTATTTTTTTGCTTTTATATATTGATTTTATTTCTTGCACCATGTTTTCCCTTTTTCATTCATTTACTTTTTCTCCAAGATTCACTAAGTGTTTTACCACTTTGCATGAACATGTCGAATGTTTGGTCCCGGTTCCAACGATCAGAACCAGTAGGGAAAGGTTGTAGAATGCATTTAAATTGTCTGGGGACCTGTGTTCGGGCCTTGACGACCTGGACTATTTTAGAATTTATCAATATAACTTAGCTTTTTTATCCCAATTTTGTAGTTCGGGCTCCAACAGCCTGGACCGTCATAGAATTCTTTTGGATATGACTTAATTAGTTAACTTCTTTAATCCTGTCGTTCAGGTTCCAACGGCCTGGACCGCTAGGGAGTTTGTTAACTATTGTTAAATTTATATGTCCTGGTTCTGATGTTCAGGTTCCAACGGCCTGGGCCATCAGAGATTAGTTTATTAGCTTATTTTGAACCTAGGGGTTAGGTTTCAACGGCATGGGCCTTTTATAAGACTAATTTTAAACAACGTAGACCCGAGAGTCATGTTCCAATGGTTATGGGCCATTATGGAGGAGATATGAACGGGGATTCGGTTATTTGAGACTGCGTTAGGTCAACCGATTTTGGGAATTTCGTATTCCCAGACCATGTATGTCCGAGTTAGGATTGGGCCTAGGCCGTATGTCCTACTGGGTATTATACCTCCGGGTCGTGTTCATCTGGGTTAGGACTAGTCCTAGCCATGATGTCCTATTGGGTTTCGTACCCTCCAGACCATGTACGTCCAGGTTGGGACTAGGCCTGAGCCTTTTGCCCTATTTTGTTGGAAATTGGGTTTTGTACCCCTTGGACCATGTACGTCCAGGTTAGGACTAGGCCTAAGCCTTGTGTCCTATTTTGTTGGGAGTCAGGTATTGTACCCCTAGTCTATACGGTCTAGATTAGGAATAAACTTTGCGTTTCGCATCCTGTTTTTTTTTGTTTTCATTCCTAGACTTGTTTGTATAGATTGTCATACCCCCGAGTGAGCGAAGACTGTAGTCTTGGGTCACTTGTCCATGAACAAAAATGAAAACAGACGTAAACTTTTATTTCTTTACAATATTTATTTATGATGTTTTGTACACATCATTTTTATTAAGTAAGAAATTGCTCTGGGGCCTACATTGTTTGCAAAAAATTTAGAACAGAACCATGCCCTCTCGACTACTGATAGTACTGGCGAAGGTGTTCTACGTTCCAGGTCCTTGGGACCTCTGTTTCGACTAGTCACCTTAAGCGATATGCTCCTGGACATACTTCATTTTGGATTTCATAGGGTCCTTCCCAGTTTGGTTCTAGAACCCCCACTCCCGGATCTTAGGTTGCAGGGAAAACTCTTCTTAGGACTAGATCGTCGGTTTCAAATTTTCGACTTTTAACCTTAGAGTTAAAGTGTCTTATGATCTTTCCATGATACATCTTCAGCTGAACCTGAGATTCTTCCCGGATCTCTTCAATGAGATCTAGCGATTCTTGAAGTGAGGCATGATTCTGGATGGAATCATACGTGTCCCGTCTGTGAGACGGGACAGTCGTTCCACTGGGATCACCACTTCACATTCGTACACCATTGAGTAGGGAGTATGTCTGGTAGATGTCCTTCCTGTGGTCCGGTTGCCCATAGGACGCAGGGCAGTTCTTCCGGCCACTTGCTCTTGCAAGCTTGAAGTTTTTTCTTTAATGCCCCCTTCAAAATCTTGTATCGGCCTCTGTTTGCCCGTTTGCTTGAGGCATGGCAACTGTAGAGAAGTTTTTAACGATGCAATGTCTTTCACAAAAATCAGTGAAGTGGACACTGTCAAATTGCTTCCCGTTGCCGGACACGATTTTGTGAGGGAGGCCATATCGGCACATAATGTTGTTGATGACGAAATCCTGGGCCTTTTTGGAGGTGATGGTGTTCATTGGCTCCGCCTCGACCCACTTGGTGTAATAGTCAACGGCCACGATGGTGTATTTTACACCACCTTTCCCTGTCGGGAGCGATCCTACCAAGTCGATTTCCCATACTGAAAAAGGCTAGGGATTGGTCAACAGGGTTATTGTGACAGTCAGAACCCCGTGATTCGTAAGGGGAAAGACTGGGTAAGCCGTGATCCCACACCGCCTGGGGAAGGTCAAGTGTGATGATTCTAAGACTGTGTAGGTATGGGACTACACAGTTGAAGAGGGCTTAAATGGATTGATGGGTACTACCTATATCAACAAGATGCATCTTCTTTTCGGTAGCCCATCACTTGAGAACTCCAAAGTTAAGCGTGCTTGACCTGGGGTAATCTAAGGATGGGTGACCTCCTGGGAAGTTTTCCTAGGAAGCATGTGAGTGAGGACAAAGCACGTTGAAAAGACTCGTGTTGGCTTGTAGGGCCAGTCGTCATTCCAGAAAGCAGCCATAGTGACGTGAGGCGTCACAATTATTTCCGTTGGAGGGGCTCGCGGGATCTTTGCGTACCTTTGGCACTGTTCGCACTTGCGGACGTAATCGACACAGTCCTTCTTCATCGTTAGCCAGAAATATCCTTTCTTAGAATTTTCTTGGATAGGCTGAGTCTGGCTGTGTGATCTCCGCAAAAACCGTCATGGACTTCGTGCATGATTACACTCATCTCTGTCCTGAACACGCATCGAAGAGATGGCATGGACAACCCCCTACGATAGAGTTTGTCATCCATCATAACGTATCTAGGAGCTTGGTACTAAAGTAACCTGGCGGTCGCCCTGTCCGCAGGAAACCCCCCCTATGGTTAGGTAGTGGATGATAGAGCCCATCCAGGATGTGGAGTAGTCTATGGCATTGATTGTGGGGGCCTGAATACTAGGTGCGGGAAGGTAGATGATCGGAACAAGCCCTGGGAGCTCTGCTTCAATAATCATGGCCAGCTTTGCTAATTTTTCTGCGAACACATTTCATTCCCTGGAGATTTGGCGAATGGAATATTTATTGAAGGACTGGAGTAGCTCTCGGGCTCGCGTCACATAAGCGGCCATCCTTTCCCCCTTTGTTTGGTATTCCCCCGAGATCTGCATGACCACCAATTAGGAATCGATGTGGACTTTTATACTTGCTGCCCCTACCTCTCGGGCCAAACGTAATTTGGCTAGCATGGCCTTATGTTCGGCCTCGTTGTTTGAAGCTTCGAACTGGAAGCGTAGGGCACTCAATAGCTGAAATCCCTAAGGGGATATTAAGATGATCCCGACCCCGACCCCATTTTCATTTGAGGCCCCTCCACGAAGACCTTCCACATGGGCGCAACGGGGTCGACGGGTTCTTCATTTTCAGTGATCCTGGTACACTTTACGATGATGTCGTCTAGGGCTTGCCCCTTGATTGAAATCCTGGGGACGTATGCAATGTCGAACTGACTAAGCTCATGGCCCACTTTAGGAGTCTTCCCGATGATTCGGGCTTCTGTAATACTTGTTGTAGGGGATGGTTCGTCAATACCTTTATGGCATGAACCTGGAAGTAAAGCCTCGGCTTTCGGGATAGTCAGTAAGAAAAATGTTAATTTCTCGATCAACTGGTATCTGGACTCCGCGCCCAACAACCTTTTGCTCACGTAATAGACTGGGAGCTGGATCTTTCCCTCTTCCTGCACTAATGCGGTGCTGATGGTGTGTTCGGACACGACCAGATAAAGATATAACGATTCCCCATTTACTGGCTTTGCCAAAATTTGTGCTTGGGCCAAGTGTTCCTTCAGCTTCTGGAAGGCCTCTTCCCATTCGACTGTCCATTCGAACCTTTGGCTTCCGTGAATGATATTGAAGAATGGGATGTACTTTTCCGTGGATTTCGAGACAAAGTGTCTTAGGGCCGCTATTCTTCCCGTCAAGCTTTGAACGTCTTTGTGCTTCCGGGGCGAGAGGGCATTTCAATCAGTGCTTTGATCTTGTCTGGGTTGGCTTCTATTCATCGTGAGCTTACTATGAAACCTAGGAACTTCCCAGATGCCATGCCAAAGGTGCAATTTTTGGGTATCAGCTTCATCCCATACTTCTGAATGATGGCAAATGCCTCTGTCAGGTCATCATCGTGTCCCTTGTAGGTCTTGGACTTGACCAGCATGTCCTCTATGTAGACTTCCATGTTCCTTCCCAACTGGGCTCGGAACATTCTATTGACCAGCCTCTGATAAGTGGCTCCGGCGTTCTTGAGCCCGAAGAGCATGACAATATAGCAGTACACACCCTTGTCTGTCTGGAAGTTGGTGTGTTCCTGTCCTGCTATGTGCATTGAGATTTGATTATATCCGGAGTAGGCATCTAATAACTCTTGAATAAAGAGTTATTTCATGTGCTTTTGAGCTTATAATTGTGAAAAAATCTTGGGTGATGTTAGTTTATTTTTAGCTTTTGTAGCTAACTTTGGTGTTTTTATGATCTTAATTAAGTCTAGTTATGTTTGTAGTTTTTAATAGTCAATGGGTTGAATATAATAGTTTCATGAATAGATATTTGTCCAAAGAATGAACTAACATGTGAAACTATCTAAATTAAATTTTTGATGGCTGAATTATCAGGTTTTGCTGCAGCAAAGAAGATTTTGCCGAAGCATTTTGATCAGGCAGTTTTTGGGCACCTAGAACACGTGGCAAGTCAATGAGTGAGCTAAAATAGTGGCTAAGGTGGCAAGTAAAGAAAGCATGAGTCCAAATTGGGAGAAAATGACAAAAGAAAATAGGAGACTCGCGTTTTTTTACAAGGAAGGGCAATATTGTACTTTTGAGGCTAAAGGAGGAAACCTAGAATACACAAAAAGAGGCATCAACCAAAGTTTGGAAGAGGCAGCCATTTTTAAAAGAAAAACCAGTAATCAGCTAGAAGGAAGGAGGACGAAAAAGGAGAAGCTCAAGCATCCATTGGATTTGTTCCTTCTTCTATTTCTAAACTTTATTTTTATATTTTCTGAGTTGATTTCTAAATCTGAATATTATGGGCTGTATTGATTGTGGATTAATGTATTAACTCATCCATGAACTAATATTTAGGTGGCTTGAATTGTTGATGAACCCTATGTTATTGTCTAGTAATTTCTTGCACTTTATTTTAGTAAAATATCTCTTGTTCATTCAAGTGTGCTTATATTAATTTCTTGTTGTTGTTTGGCTAGCAATGGCAAGATATTTAATTATGTTTAATGCTAGAAAGATTAAATGTAATGGGAAGAACTTGGATGACACAAGTCATAATCTAGGCTAGATTATGTTAGTAAGTAAGATAGGAATGTGTTATTTGCCTTGTGTAACTTTTGAGAATTAAACTTTGAATTTGCATTCTTAAATCTAATTTTTCATATGAATATGTTTAATTAGGTAAAAGAATTAATGTCATAAAATTTGGGAAAGTTTTATGAGTGTTTAATGAATTCTTGTTAACCTGGGAGTTTTGCTAGAATATTGTTGCCACAATCTGTTCAGGATGATTAATATAGGGGGAATCAATAATTCAAGTCCATTTTGCAATCCATATATTTCTTTCAATTTTCTTGCTTAGTTCAGTTTTAATTTCAGTATTTCCATCTCTTTTAATATTTTGTTTAGCCTAAAAATAACCCATTTGATTATTAATACTTTTAAGTTGTTTAGTAATTATTTTGCTTATTTTTTCTATTTTGCAATCCCTGTGGAGACAATCTACTTATCATTATATTACTTGTGTGATTACGTGCACTTGCATATTTAAATCAATTTAAATTTATCACAACAAGTTTTTAGCGTTGTGGCCGGGGATTGGAATTCGAAATTTTTGTAATATTAATTACTTGCAATTTATTTTTTCTTTGTTGAGCTGACTTTGTTTGCTTGTTCTTGTGTTTTCTCAGGTGATTTACTATATGAACGAGCAAGAAGACATTGAACTAGCTCCTATTGACCCTAAGATTGAAAGAACAGTTAGAAGAAGACTAAGGGAACAACGGGCTCAAAATCACCTTAATATGGCTGAAGAGGTTGAAGGAGTTGAGGGTGCTAATAATTGTTAGGAAAAATAATATTGCCTCAATGGAAATGGTAAGATAATGTTACAACTCTATGCATAATATTACAATGGACAAGATTGATTAAATAAAGTGTTACAACTCTATAACTGAAAATACAAATAAAACAAAGGAAATGAAGAAGATGATGAAGAAGAAGAGAATAGTAAAATACAACTCAAAACAAAAGTTACAAATAAAATAAAGTGTTTGGACCAAATGAAGAGATTACAACTCTTAAACAAAATATACAAGTAAATAAAACAAGAGAATAAGAAGAAGAACAATAGAATAAAAGGAAGAACATAAACCACAAACAAACTCTCACTTACACAACCTAAGTGAAGAGGATTGGGGATCACCAACTTGAACAAGGTTTAAAACCTTTGTCCAAAAGCTTATTTCCCCCTAACTCAAGCACTAAGGGATCTCTCTCAGATTTTTGGAAATGCTTTATGGAATTATCAAGCCTCAAGGTGTTTCTAGCCAAGTGCTTTAGTGGATAGAAATGGTGTGTCTTACAAGTGAGCATTAGGCTCCTATTTATAGAGTTTAGAGACACCCTTTGAATTTCAAATTCCACCAACCCCATGGTTGTTACCAATGATTAATTGGGTGTTTTATGGAATTAAAATAGAGACTTGGGAGTTACTTGGCTGTTGGAATCGTTCAAAATTGGATAAAACCCGAAATTATATGAAGCTGTCAGCCATTAGGGCCGCAGTGCTTGTTCCAGGTGCCGCGGCCCTCAGTCAATTTCAGCAACACATTTTTTCAGTTTTTTCCAAAACGTTCCAATTTATTCCCACTTGATTTTGTAACTTCCATACACAATATGGGAGTTAAAATCACATCTCTATTAGCCATTTCTCACATGGCTTTAAGAAATTCATCTCAATATTGTGTAACAACAAATCTACACAATAATGGGTGATATTTAGGAGTTACAAATTTGTGATGAATTTGTAACACCAAATATGTTACATGTTTGGATATTTCACATATATCCAAATAATGTAACTCTCTATTATATGTTACAATATGTGACACTCTATGTCACATTTATTTAATCTAAAACATTATATTATAAAATAAAATAATATAACATTCCCCCACTAGATTAAATAGTCATCTACTGTAACACTTATTTAATCAATCATTATATTTAAAAATATAACATATCCCCCACTTGATTAAATAAGAACTCTCTCTTATAGGAGTCATTGCATTGATGCATAAAGTAAAGTGTTTTTCAACTTGAACTTTACTATAGTGTAATTATCACAAAATTTGTCGAAAATTTGGTTGCACTAGGCATTGAACCATCTTTTCATGATGACAAATCGGTGATAATACACACACTTTTGCGATGTTCACTTGAGACCTCTATGTCTCGCTTTGCACCGTTAATGGCCATGTGCACTTTCCATTCATGGACGTTCTTGAGAATACTCCCAATTCTCATGAGAGGCGGCACCACCCCTAGGTCCATATAGGTAGAATTCTTACAGTATTTTGTTACCAAAAATACTTGTCTTTACAAGACTGAATTCTATTAAAAAACCTTTCGGTTTTAACCCTCCACTTGGTAACACACAAGTACTCAATATCTCAGATGGGACTTGTTTTGAGTACAACTAATATTCACTTGATTGACTTGTTATTACCTATTAAACCTAACACTGGTTGAATAACTAGTGTTAAGATAGGTTGCCATCAATCGTGAATCTCTTTAGGGAGTTTAAGTCCCATCCCTCGAGATGATGCAGCCACTAAATCCCTCATTAGTGGCTTAGTGAAAGGATCCGCCAGATTTTCACTTGTTCTCACATAGGATATTGAGATGAGTCCTCTTTGAATCAATTCTCTTACATATCCATGTCTTAGACTAATATGTCTAGACTTCCCATTATACACTCCGCTGTATGCTCTAGCCAATGTTGCTTGGCTATCACAATGTATCGATATAGTAGATACATTATCTTTGATTAGGGGAATCTCTATCAACAGATCCCTTAACCATTCGGCCTCTTTGCCAGTAGCAGCTAGAGCTATGAACTCCGCTTCCATAGTGGAATGAGATATACAGGTTTGTTTCTTGGAACCCCAAGAAATTGCACCTCCACCAAGTGTAAATACCCAACCAGTTGTGGACAAGTTGTCCCCAATATTGGATATCCAACTTGCATCTGCATATCCTTCTAATATTTAAGGAAGAGTAGTGAAGGCTTAGTCCTTTGGTTTTCTTGAGATAACCAAGGACTCTTCCAATTGCCTTCCAGTGATCCACACTTGGATTACTTGTAAACCTACTAAGTTTACTTACCGCAAATGCTATATCAGGTCTAGTACACTGGGCAGCGTACATTAGACTCCCTATAGCACTAGCGTACTCCAATTGAGCCACCGCTCTTCCTTCATTTTTCTCTAGTTTTACACTATGATCGAATGGAGTATTGGCATCTTTAACCTTGAGATGGTTAAATTTGTTCAATACTTTCTCAACATAGTGGGCTTGCCCTAACGCAAAACCCCCACTATGTTTCTTTACTTTGATACCGAGTATAGTAACTTCTCCAAGATCTTTCATCATGAAGGTTGATGATAGAAACCTCTTCGTTTCTTCTATCCCTTTCATGCTATTACTTAGAATAAGCATGTCATCCACATATAAGCAAACAATGATTACATATCCCTTACAAGTTTTGGAATACAAACACTTGTATCCATTGTTATGTCTAAACCCATTAGACATGATGGCTTGATCAAATTTCGCATGCCATTTCTTAGGAGCTTGTTTCAATCCATATAAGGATTTTACAAGTCTACAAACTTTATGTTCATATTTTGGTAGGACAAACCCTTCGGGTTGTTCCATATAGACCTCCTCATTGAGGTCACCATTAAGGAATGTCGTTTTGACATCCATTTGATGAACATACAAGTTGTGTATAGAAGCTAAAGCGAAAAAAATTCTTATAGAAGTTGTTCTTGCAACAGGCGCATAGGTATCGAAATAATCGATACCCTCTTTTTGCCTAAACCCTTTAGCTACTAATCTAGCTTTAAAGGTTTGGATAGTGCCATCAGTGTGATATTTTCTCCTAAATACCCACTTACACCCAATTGGCTTAGACCCCTGGTGGGAGGTCTACCAATTCCCAAGTGTTATTGGAAAGAATGGAATCCATCTCATCATTGATGGCTTCTTTCCAAAATGCACTATCTCTCGATTGCATAGCTTCTCTATAAGTCTTAGGATCATCCTCAACGAGAAGTACAATAGGAATTTTCCTAATGACTTCCTTTCTATTTCCTTCTACCATGTAGAATGAAATTCGTTGAGAATCCACTACTAGACTTTTATGATTTTTAAGCCTTTGACTTCTTCTAGGTTCAAAGGGTTGCTTTACATCCTTTTGAGAATTCTCCTCTTGAGAATCAACTTTGGATGTAGAAGCTTGAGAATTATTCTCATATAACAAATTCTCCTTTAGAGATGTTGAAGCTTGAGAATTGTTGTCACATAACATATTCTCAAAGAATTCAACTTCTCTAGATTCAATCACAATATTAGACTCTAAGTCTAATAGCCTATAAGCTTTACTATTGTTGGCATAACCAACAAAAGCACACTTTATGGCTCTTGAGCCTAACTTTGTTCTATTAGGTTCGGTTTTCTTGCAATATGCAAGACACCCCCACACTTTGAAGTACCCTATGTTGGGTTTTCTTCCTTTCCATAACTCATATGGAGATATCTCATTTTTCTTCATTGGTATTCGATTAAGAATGTGACAAGCGGTTAAAAGCGCTTCACCCCATAAGTTGAAGTTCAACTTAGAAAACACCAACATAGAATTTATCATCTCTATATAAGTCCTATTTTTCCTTTCGGCAACACCATTGTGTTGTGGTGTATAAGGTGCAGTGCACTCATGAATTATACCATTTTCTTCACAAAATGTATTGAATTCATTAGAGAAGTACTCTCCTCCTCTATCACTTCTTAGCACCTTAATCTTTTTATGTAGTTGATTTTCAACTTCTAATTTATACAATTTAAAAGCATCAAAAGTCTCATCTTTATGCTTTAAAAGAAACACATAGGTATATCTACTACAATCATCTATAAAAGTAAGAAAATACCTTTTACCACCTCTAGTTAAAACACCATTTAATTCACAAAGATCACTATGGATTAAATCTAGTAAATTAGATGATCTTTCTACACTAGGAAATGGTTTCTTAATCATTTTTTCCTTAACACATGTTTCACATTTACCATAGTTTTTAATATTGCACGCAATCATACCACATTTTACTACTCTTTTCATGGTTGAAAAACCTATATGCGATAGTCTAAGATGCCACAAAAATAAAGAATCATACTCAACAATATAGGCGGAATTAGCATTTTTATTGATAACATTGAAAGTTACATCATTGGTGCACAATTTAACCATACCCTCACAAGAGTACCCCTTTCCCAAAAATACATTTGATTTGGTAAGTATAAGTTTATCGGACTCAAAAACGGCTTTAATGTCGGGCTTGCCAAGAAAATCACCACTTACCAAGTTTCTACTCATTTCGGTAACATAAAGTACATTCACTAATGTAACTTTCTTGCCGGAGGTGAAGTAGACATCAATAGTACCTTTGCCAAGTACCTTGGATTTGCCCTCATTGCCCATTTGTATCTCATGGTTGCCCTTTGACTCTTCAAAGGTCTTGAACAATGATTTGTCATAGGTGACATGGACGGTGGCACATGTGTCATACCACCACCCTTTCACCTTGCCTTGGACCGCATTCACCTCACTAAGGGTAGCAACTATGTTTTCCTCTTGAGTTGCGTTCACCTTAGGTCCTTGTTGGTCTTTTCTATGTCTACACTCTCTAGCATAGTGACCCTTTTTCCCACACACAAAGCAAGGACCTTTCTCGCCCTTAAACTTGTTTGGGTTGGTTTTTGGACCCAAAGGTTTCTCATTACCCTTTTTCCCTTTGTTTTTGGGATGTTTTGGTTGTGACACTGCATTTGCTTTGGAAGTCTCTCCATTAGACCCCTCCACAAGTTTATCTCTACATATCGATTCCTCTTCGATTCGAATATGTTTTTGGATCTCCTCCAAAGAATAATCCTCATTTTTATGAAGGATTCTTTTCCTATAGCTCTTCCAAGTTGGTGGTAATTTAGCCACTATAGCACCAACTTGAAAGGCCTCGGGAAGCTTAATCTTTAACACTTTCAATTTATTAACAATAATTTGCAATTCATGAATTTGAGGAAGAATAGGTTTATCACCAAAAAAATTGAAATCGAAGTATTGAGATATCAAAAACTTTTTGGTACCTTCCTCTTCCGCCTTAAACTTTTTCTCAAGTGCATCCCATATCTCCTTGGCCGATTTGGTCTCGGTGTAGAGGTCATAGAGCCTATCGGATAGGGCATTGAGGATATGACCCCTACAAAGAAGATTGTCCTCCTCCCTCTTCCTTCTCTTCTCCACCTCCTCGGGAGTGTCTTTGTCGGATGGCTCGGCTAGAGGTGCCAAGGAAGACTCAAGGATGTAGGCGATTTTGAGAGTGGTTAAAAGAAACCTCACCTTGTCTTGCCACCTAGTAAAATTGGATCCATCAAACCTATCCAATCTCACTAGGTCTTGGTTCATGATTTTGATTGTCTCCCCTTCCATTGAAACAAAAAGGGATAAGCTTTTGAATGTTAGGAAAAATAATATTGCCTCAATGGAAATGGTAAGATAATGTTACAACTCTATGCATAATATTACAATGGACAAGATTGATTAAATAACGTGTTACAACTCTATAACTGAAAATACAAATAAAACAAAGGAAATTAAGAAGATGATGAAGAAGAAGAGAATAGTAAAATACAACTCAAAACAAAAGTTACAAATAAAATAAAGTGTTTGGACCAAATGAAGAGATTACAACTCTTAAACAAAATATGCAAGTAAATAAAACAAGAGAATAAGAAGAAGAACAATAGAATAAAAGGAAGAACATAAACCACAAACAAACTCTCACTTACACAACCTAAGTGAAGAGGATTGGGGATCACCAACTTGAACAAGGTTTAAAACCTTTGTCCAAAAGCTTATTTCCCCCTAACTCAAGCACTAAGGGATCTCTCTCAGATTTTTGGAAATGCTTTATGGAATTATCAAACCTCAAGGTGTTTCTAGCCAAGTGCTTTAGTGGATAGAAATGGTGTGTCTTACAAGTGATCATTAGGCTCCTATTTATAGAGTTTAGAGACACCCTTTGAATTTCAAATTCCACCAACCCCATGGTTGTTACCAATGATTAATTGGGTGTTTTATGGAATTAAAATAGAGACTTGGGAGTTACTTGGCTGTTGGAATCGTTCAAAATTGGATAAAACCCGAAATTATATGAAGCTGTCAGCCATTAGGGCCGCGGCGCTTGTTCCAGGCGCCGCGGCCCTCAGTCAATTTCAGCAACACATTTTTTCAGTTTTTTCCAAAACGTTCCAATTTATTCCCACTTGATTTTGTAACTTCCATACACAATATGGGAGTTAAAATCACATCTCTATTAGCCATTTCTCACATGGCTTTAAGAAATTCATCTCAATATTGTGTAACAACAAATCTACACAATAATGGGTGATATTTAGGAGTTACAAATTTGTGATGAATTTGTAACACCAAATATGTTACATGTTTGGATATTTCACATATATCCAAATAATGTAACTCTCTATTATATGTTACAATATGTGACACTCTATGTCACATTTATTTAATCTAAAACATTATATTATAAAATAATATAACAATAATGGCACTAACGCAATTGATATGGCTGATGATAGAGAGAGAGCCATAAAGGAGTATGCTACCCCCATGTTTAATGAGCTCAATCCGGGCATTGTTAGGCCTGAAATTCAAGCACCCCAATTCGAGTTAATGCCCGTTATTTTCCAAATGTTGCAAACAGTGGGTCAATTTAGTGGGCTGCCTACTGAGGATCCCCATCTTCATCTTCATTCATTTTTGGAGGTGAGCGATTCTTTCAAGCTACAAGGCGTGAGTGACGAGGCCCTAAGGTTGAAATTGTTCCCTTTCTCTTTGAGGGATCGAGCTAGAGCTTGGCTAAACACCCATCCTCCCGACTCGGTGACTACATGGAATGAGTTAGCTGAAAAATTCTTGATGAAGTACTTTCCTCCCACCAAAAATGCCAAGTTTCGCAATGAAATCATGTCATTTCAGCAGCTGGAAGATGAATCATTTTGTAAGGCTTGGGAGAGATTCAAGGAGTTATTGAGGAAATGCCCACACCATGGGATTCCACATTGTATACAAATGGAAACTTTCTACAATGGGCTCAATTCTTCCACTCGCATGGTGTTAGATGCTTCAGCTAATGGGACTATTCTCTCTATGTCCTACAATGAAGCCTATGAGATTTTGGAGAGGATAGCTAGCAACAATTATCAATGGTCCAATGCTAGAGCCACAACAAGTCAAAAAGTGGTTGGTATACTTGAAGTGGATGCATTGACAGCTTTGACCGCTCAAGATTCTTCAATGACTAACCTTCTCAAGAACATGAGTTTGGGGGGGCTGGTACAACCAATTGCTATAGGACAAGTTGCTGATGTATCTTGTGTTTATTATGGAGATGGGCACACATTTGAGAGTTGCCCTTCGAATCCCGCTTTGGTTTGTTATGTGGGGAATCAAAATGCCAACCATAATAACCCATATTTGAACTCTAATAATCCGGGGTGGAGGTAGATCCAAACTTCTCATGAGGGGGGGGGGGGGGGGGGGGGAGGGGGGAGGGGTCAAGGAGCTAGTTCAAGCGGAGCACCAATGCAAAACAGGCCTACATATCCACCGGGATTTTCTCAACAACAACAAAGAGCTCAACCACCTCCTCCTCAAGTGTCTCAATCAAGCTCTTTGGAGAGTTTAACGAAAGAATAAATGGCCAAGAATGATGTTGTGATTCAGAGCCAAGTGGCATCCTTGAGGAACCTAGAGTTTCAATTGGGGTAGCTAGCTAATGAGCTAAGGAATAGACCACAAGGCACCTTGCCTAGTGATACCGAAAATCCAAGGAAAGATGGTAAGGAGCATTGCAAGGCAATTACCTTGAGGAGTGGTAAAAATCTGGAATTAATTGAGGAGAATTGTAAGAGAAACAGCGAGCCCGCTTCAATCCAAAGTAGTGTGGACAAGGGAGACAAAGTTGTGAATTTGAAAATTTCAAACGTTGATCCTGAAGAAATTGCTGCAGCAATTCCTCAGCAAAATGCTACAGAGAAGCCTATGAGCAAGCCACCTCCACCATTTCCTTAGCGCTTTCAAAAGCAGCAACAAGATGGTCAATTCCAGAGATTTTTAGATGTTTTGAAACAAATTCACATCAATATACCATTGGTTGAAGCTTTGGAGCAAATGCCCAACTATGTGAAGTTTTTGAAAGATATTTTAACTAAGAAGATGAGGCTTAGTGAATTTGAAACGGTGGCTTTGACTGAAGGTTGCAGTGCTATATTGAAGAATAAAATTCCTCCTAAATTGAAAGACTCGGGCAGCTTCACAATTCCTTGTTCTATTGGTGGTAGAGATGTTGGTAGAGCACTTTGTGACTTGGGGGCTAGTATTAATTTGTTGCCCAAGTCAATTTTCAAGAAGTTGGGGATTGGAGAAGTAAGACCAACCATAGTCACTTTGCAGTTAGCAGATCGTTCTATGGCACACCCGGAAGGAAAAATTGAAGATGTACTTGTGCAAGTTGATAAATTCATTTGATTTCATCATTCTTTATTATGAAGTGGATAAAGATGTTCCTATTATCTTGGGTAGGTCATTTTTAGCTACCGGGAGGACCTTGATTGATGTACAAAAATGGGAGCTTACTATGAGGGTGAATGACCAGAAAGTGACTTTCAATGTGTTCAACGCTATGAAGCTTCTGGATGAGATTGAGGAATGCTCTAGGTTAAGTGTAATTGAGTCAATTATCATTGAAAAATTCCACAAGGAAGCTCTTAAAGATGGAATGGGGGTGAGGTCACTTGAAGAGCTTGAAGACTTAAGTGAAGAGGAAGAAAGCCAAGTTAAATGGGTGGAGTCAAAGCAGCCCTTCGCTAAATTTAGGAGGCCTTTTGAGTCATCGGACTTGTCGGAAGGGAATTTTAAGCCTCCTAAGCCCTCTATTCAAGAGCCACCAAAATTAGAGTTGAATTCTTTGTCTAATCACTTGAAGTATGCCTATTTGAGAGATAATGAGACTTTTCCTGTGATTATTTCAGCCATGTTAGGAGCTGAAAAAGAGCAATTGTTGCTGGCTGGTTTGAAGAAATATACAAGGGCCATTGGTTGGACCATGGAGGATATCAAGGGTATAAGTCCCTCATTTTGTATGCATAAAATTCTGTTGGAGGATTTTTGTAATAATTATGTTGAGCAGCAGCGAAGGCTTAATCCTATCATGAAGGAAGTGGTTAGAAAAGAGATAGTTAAGTGGCTTGATTATGGAATTGTTTACCCAATTTCAAATAGTTCTTGGGTCAACCTGATTCAGTGTGTTCCTAAGAAAGGTGGAGTCACAGTGGTAGCTAATAAAAATAATGAGTTGATTCCCACAAGACAAGTGATGGGGCGGCGTGTTTGTATGGACTATCGGAAGCTGAATAAGGCTACTCGGAAAGACCACTTCCCATTGCCATTCATTGATCAAATCCTTGATCGGTTGGCGGGAAAGGAGTTTTATTGTTTCCTTGACGAGTATTCAGGCTATAATCAAATTTCCATCATGCCAGAAGACCAAGAGAAGACTACCTTTACTTGTCCTTATGGCACCTTTGCCTTTAGAAGGATGTCGTTTGGGCTGTGCAATGCTCCCACCACTTTCCAACGTTGTATGATGGCGGTATTTTCAGATATGGTGGAAAAGTCTCTTGAAGTCTTCATGGACGATTTTTCAGTATTTGGTGAGTCATTTGACACTTGTTTGGTTGACTTGGAGCAAGTCTTTGCGAGATGTGAAGAAATGAACTTGGTACTCAATTGGGAAAAAATTCATTTCATGGTGCAAGAAGGCATTGTGTTGGGCCATAGAATTTCTAACAAGGGCATAGAAGTGGATAGAGCAAAGCTGGAAGTAATTGAAAAATTACCACCACCTACTACAGTCAAAGGGATTAGAAGCTTTTTGGGGCATGCAGGCTTCTATAGGAGGTTTATAAAATATTTTTCAAAGATTTTTAAGCCCTTTTGTTCCTTACTTGAGAAAAATCGAGCATTTGAGTTCACCAAGGAGTGTCAAGAAGCATTTGTGACTTTGAAAAAAGCTATTATCACCGCACCCATCATTGTAGCTCCGGATTGGTCTTTTCCCTTTGAATTGATGTGCGATGCTAGTGACTTTGCTATGGGTGCCGTACTTGGGCAGCGAAAAGAGAAGGTCTTTCATTCCATTTATTATGCAAGCAAGACATTAGCCAATGCTCAATTGAACTATACCACCACCGAGAAGGAACTCTTGGCGGTGGTGTTTGCTTTTGATAAGTTTAGAGCTTATCTTGTGGGGACTAAAGTGGTGGTTTACACTGATCATTCAGCGATCAAGTATCTAATAGCCAAGAAGGATGCTAAGCCAAGACTTATTCGATGGGTGTTGCTTTTTCAAGAATTTGAGTTGCAAATTCGTGATAGAAAAGGAACGGAGAACCAAGTGGCTGACCATTTATCTAGACTTGAAGCTGGAAGTGAAAAGAAAAATGAAGGGCCTATTAAAGAGACATTCCCCGATGAGCAATTGTTGGTTGTGAACCAAGTCACTACACCATGGTACGCTGATTTTGTCAACTATTTGGTGAGTGATTTGCAACCACCTGACTTAAATAGGCAGCAGCTCAAGAAATTCTTTCATGATATGAGATTTTATTATTGGGATGAGCCCTATTTGTACAAGCAATGTTCAGATTGAATCATAAGGCATTGTGTGCCTGAGGATGAAGTTTCAAGCATACTAGAGCATTGTCATTTAGAACCTTATGGTAGACATTTTGGCCTTCTATTTTCAAGGATGCTCATGACTTTGTTAAAAGATGTGATCGCTGCCAACGTGTTGGAAATATTTCATCAAGGAGTGAAATTCCATTGAATAGCATCCTTGAAGTGGAATTGTTCGATGTTTGGGGAATCGACTTCATGGGGCCATTGTAATGCCCTGAATTCTCCGATGTGGTTTAGTGGCAGTTTAGTTGGCCGGGAGGGCCGTAATTGTTTAATTATGCCATTAAATGAATATATGCATGTTTATGTGAATTATATTATGATATAATGATATATGCATGCATGTGGGTCCACATTTGATATATTATGATGTTTTGATAATTTGGCCCATTGAGGGTAAATGTGTGTATTTGGGTGCATGATGTGATTTGTGAATGAGATTCCATTATTATGGAGATATATTCGAGCTATTCGGCATGAGACAGTCATATTTAGTGGATTAGCGGTTTTGTCATAACGGGGTCAATTTTGGGGTAATAGGAATGTTTATTTGATGATAAATTAGGAATATTTGAGATCAAGGTGAAATTCTGGAGGTTTTGACTATAATGTCCCTGGGGGTGTTTTCGGGACCCCGAGCATTAGGTTTTATTTGAGGTTACTTAAGCTTGAAGTAGCTGTCAGATAGAACGTATGATTAGAAAACCTCTCGTTCTCCTTCGTTAGTTCATTTTTGCCACCCGAAGCATATTTGAAGAAATCTTGAGTTCTAGGAGTCAGAATCAAGTGAGGATCGAGGCATAGCGATCCTAGGAAAGATTAGAAGCTTCTTGACCGAAGGATTTGATAGAAAACAACCTAATCGAAGGTAATCTAAGTTTAAAGTTTTGAGTTTTTAGAGTTTCTAAGCTTTGAATTGGACTTTGTGAATTGTTGATTTTTCGATTCGTTTGAACCTTGGGTTTTGAGGGTTTTGATGCATTAGAAAGCTTGGGAACCTTGTTTTGATGATTGGGGAATGTTTAGGTATGATTTTGGAGGTTTTGAGAAGTTGAAAACGCGTTTGGGAATGGCCCAGGGTTGGGGGCCGCGGCCCTGTTCTTGGGCGCCGCGACCCTAGCTTGAGGTTGAAGGAGGGGGTTCTATTTGCACTGGGTGCCGCGACCCTTGGTGTTGGGTGCCGCAGCGCTTGCCTCTAGATTTTCTGGGGGCCGCGGCATAAGGTGCCAGGGCCGCGGCTCTTGAGCAGGGTTGAGCCCATTTGCATGTTTTGATTCCGGGATCATGGTTTTAGGCCTCGGGATCACTCCTACTACCCAGATTAGTGAGGATTGATGTCTCGGAGGCTAAATCTTTGTTTGAGAACCTTTGATTATCATGTTATTGATGGTATCCTATGATGTGTTATGATTAGGTAACCGCCAAAAGGACTAAAAGCTAAACCGTTCTCAAGGGTCGTTCTTTTGTTCATTCTAGCTCGAATCAGAGGTAAGAAAATTGCACCCCAGATGTGACATGCATGGTTATTCATGAGGCATGTTGGTTGTATAAATGTGGACATGAATTGATTGTGGAATACTTAGCAAATGTTGCTCACTTGTGCATGGTACTGACTCATTAGTCAGATTTGGCAAAGGTGCTAGTATCAACTGTGAAGCTGTGACTCATTAGTTAGGTTCGGCAGTGGTACTGGGCACTGGTCACATTGCGCTGACTCATTAGTCAGGACGGCCTTAGCGTGTTCAACGCAAGCCAATAAAGATTAGATCTAATCAACTTTCTGCATTGAATGACTCAAAGAGCATTAATGCCGGACCAACCTCAAGTTCGATGAATGTTATAAGCGCTTGAAGGCTAGTGGCTTACCTAGCAGCCACTCTTCCATTTGAATTAGTGACCTGCTTGTCACTCACTTGGTATGGTTTACCAGAACCTGTTGAAGGCTAGTGGCTTACCCAGCAGCCACTCTTCCATTTGAATTAGTGACTTGCTTATCAATCACTCAGTATGGTTTACCAGAACCTCAAGTGATATTCACTCATCTGTTTGAAAGCTATGAGCTCTGTGTGATTATAATGATAATCATTTGATGATGTTTACATATAATACTGTGTTTTCTTGCTGGGCTTTGGCTCATGGGTGCTATGTGGTGCAGGTAAAGGAAAAGAAAAGCTCACCCAGCCTTGAGTGGAGAGCTTAGGTGGTGATGTGTACATATGCGGCCGCTTGACCACCACGGCCAAGGAGTTCTCAGAGGAACTAGGGGGTTTACCCTATTTTTGCCGCTTAGGTCGGCAGGGTTTGAACTTTTGGAACTGTAATGACCTTTTTGAGTTGTAAATAACTTGTAAATGTTCTTGTGGGCCCATGAACAATTTTATGTATTAAATAAAACATATCATTTCCTTTTTATTGGTTTTCACCTTAACCTGTTAATAACACTTAGAACACGTTTTTAACCAAAGGACTCAGGCAATGAGTCAAATTTCCAGTTCATCGTTCACCGTAACTGTTCTGGGGTAACCAGGGCGTTACAGCCATTTCCTTAGTCATTCGGAAATTTGTATATCTTGGTGGCAGTTGACTATGTTTCTAAGTTGGTTGAGGCAGTGGCAAGTCCTACTAATGATTCCAAGGTGGTCATGAAGTTCCTACATAAGCATGTGTTCACCCATTTTGGCACTCCAAGGACGCTTATAAGTGATGAAGGCACCCACTTTGTGAACAAGATTTTGGCAGCTTTGTTAGCCAAATATATTGTGAAGCACAAGATTGCCACAGCCTACCACCCCCAAAAAAATGGTCACGCGAAAATATCCAATAGAGAGATCAAGGGAATCCTAGAGAAAGTGGTGAATCCTAGTAGAAAGGATTGGTCTCAGTGATTGGATGTTGCTCTTTGGGCTTATAGAACGGCTTTCAAAACCCCTATGGGAATGTCACCGTATCGTTTGGTTTTTGAGAAAGCTTGTCATTTGCCCATTGAGTTGGAGCATAAGGCATATTGGGCCACTAAGAAGTTGAATATGGATCTTGAAGCTGCTGGAGAAGCTCGTAAGTTACAATTAAATGATCTGGAAGAAATGAGGTTGTTCTCCTATGAAAATGCTAAGTTGTACAAGGAGAAAACTAAGAGGTGGCATGACCAAAAAATTCAAGCTCGAGTCTTTGAGAAGGGGTAGAAAGTGTTACTCTTCAACTCGCGCTTGAAGTTGTTTCCTGGCAAGTTGAAGTCCCGCTGGTCAGGCCCATTCACCGTGGTGAAAGTTTACCCCTTTGGAGCAGTTGAAGTTCGGGAAGATCAATTCGGAAGGGAATTTAAAGTGAATGGGTAGCGTCTGAAATATTTTTGGGGAGGTGAGGTCGACCGCGAGAAGACCTCCATCACTTTGGAGGATCCTTAAAGTCGTTGTTGTTTTGGGTTGTCAAGTGATTCAGGCACTAAATTTAAGGTAGCCCAAAAAGAAGAAATTGCAAACTAAAAGTGTACATAAAAAAACAACAAAAAAAAGAGACAAGAAAAAAAAAAGGAAACAAAATATATATATGAGTGTTTTTAATTATTTTATTTTTATTTTTAATTTTTGTAATTTTAATTCCATTTTATTGTGATGTTTTTGGAGTGGTTTTATGTGTATTTTGGTGTTTCATGTGTTAAGAAAGCAAGCAAATGGTGTTTTGGAAGTAATTTTGGGGTCTGATGGTTTTGCAAAATTTTTGCTTCAGCAAACAAAGAGCAAAAATTTCCGAAAAAAAAGTGGAGTTACATCAAATTTTGGTTGCTGAAGCAAAATCCTAGCAAAATAGTGGAAGTTTGGGCAGGCAAATAATTCTAGGTCGTGGGTTCATTAAAATATATATATATATAATAATATATTTATATGTATACAAAAAAAAAAATTATATATTTATATATATAAATATATATATATATTTGTTGAAATATATATAAACGAAAAATGAAAATATATAATATAAAATATACAATAAATACATATATAATATCAATCCATATATATGTGTATAATATATATATATATATATGAATATATAATACCCTAACCCATCTTCCCCATTTGGCACCATCCTCTCCTCCTTCAGCTCCGAACACTCTCGGAGCTTGGGTCGTGGATTCGCACTCTCCAAACCTTCCTAGCCATCACACGTGAAGCACCAAGGACCCAGGTGTCGTTCCAACCGCCTCGCCAAGAGCCCAGACGCTGCATTGGCTAGGAGCATCCCAACACCACAGAATCAGGCGTTGCTTAGCGAGTCCGCTTGTGCCATCCTGCCTTCACGAGCCTTCTCCAGGTGCACATCCGACTGCACCCAGCCTCCCCAGGCGCGCATTCCTTTCAGCCGAGAACTGAGCAGCGAGTCCACCAAGCATCGTCCCAGCTCCAAGAGACCGTCCTGCCTTCCCTCGCAAACCCGTAGCACCCAGGTGCCATTTTCTCGGATCCCTTCGACCCTGTGCACTTCCAGCCCAGTCTGAGCCTAGGTGTCTCCAAGACGAAGCCCCCATCACATCCATCCGAGCCCCTGTGCACCTCAGCAAGCTCCGAGTTCCAGTCAGCCGACTCTCCACCAGCTCTTTTGGTCCAGCCATCGTAATTTGGGGTACCAATTTCCTTATTCTGTTATAGTCTTGTGAATATTATTGGGCATGGGATTCATTGCTAGTGTTTGATTTTGGGGTCAGCCATTGGGAAAATTTGTTGGCATTATTGTTCAGGGGTTGCTATATTGCTTGGGTGAGCTGTGTTCTATTGGCATTTTGGGGGGTGACCTACTGTTGTGAGTTGTATTATTCAGATGTCGTTGTACTGCTTTGTTACTTTGGTGCCATAATTTTCCCAGTAGATATATTCGGTGTGGGTGCCTATTCAGTTGTTGGGTTGCTGCTTTGTGATATACTGAGTTCCTTGTTGACAAATATGGCCACTAAAATACAAGCCCAGAGATAGAAATCCAAGCCAACTCCTACCCCACCACCACCCAAAAAGAGCACCACTGTCCCCAAATCTACCCCACCACCACCCAAAAAGAGCACCTTTGTCCCTAAATTTACCCCACCATCAACTGTCCCACCCCAAGACAAATAGCAATCTAAACCAGCCTCTATCCCACAACCAGCCAAAAAAAAATCCACACCCACCACTACCCCACCAAAAGCCCCATAGATTCCCACTGCCCCATTACTCTTGCCTTCCCCAACCACTATAAATGATCCTACCCCCACCATCACTACCCCACCAGCACCTAAATAACCACCAACCCGACCCAAATCCAAAAGAGCCACCAAACCCGCATCAGTCGCGCCTCCACCCAAGAAACACAAGACCCCCACTACCACCAAAGCTGCCTCCAAGCCAACACCCGTTGTTGTACCGACCCCAACCACCAAGAAAACTCATGTTCCTTCAGGTCTCGCTACGAAATTTGTTTATATTCAGGCCAAGGCACAGTATGAATCCATTAAGATCAAGAAGTTTCTCCCAGAAAAAGGATTCTTACCCACCACTGTTGAGGTGCCAGAATTCATCAGTAGTGTCATTGAGCAACACAATTGGGAGGTTTTTTGTCAAAAACCAGAGCATGCTATCATCCCATTGGTGCGAGATTTTTATGCCAACATAGCATCCTCTAAGAATTCTGAAGTAATCGTTCGAGGCAAAGTTGTTTCCTTTTCTGGTGAGGCTATTAACTCACTATTTGGGCTGGGCAATGTTGAGTGCGCTGTATATAATGATATGGTCTTGGCCCCTGCACCAAACAATTTTGACAAGGCACTACAACTTGTCGCATCTCCCGGCGCTCAGTGGTGTATTTCTTCTGGTGGTGTGCGCACTTTATTGCACACCTCTATTTTGCCTGAAGCTGGAGTGTGGTTGCATTTCCTCAAATGTCGCTTGCTACCTACCACACATGACACTACGGTGTCCAAGGAGCGGGTGCTTTTGTTATACTGTATGCTGGCTGGTTTGAGTATCGATGTGGGCAAGTTGATCTCCAGGCAGATTGTTAGCTGCGCCAAGAAGAAAAAGGGCAAGTTGTTCTTTTCATCACTCATCACACAGTTTTGCATTCGAGCTGGGGTGCCTTCTGCCTCCACTGAGGGTGTACTCTTTGAGCGCCGAGACATTGACTTCACCATCACTAGTCAGAGTCGCGCGTCTGTATCAGCAGCTGGGCCATCCACCGTGCCTCCACCAGCTCTGCCCCTTGCTCCCGCATTCACCGACCTCATTTCTCAGTAGAGGAAACTTCTTGGGCGATTGATGTCCCTTGACACTCAGCAGCACGACTTCTAGAAGTACGCCAAATAGCGGGATGTCGCGCTCATCAAGTCCCTACAGCAGAACTTCACCAAGCTAACTGCTACATTTCCAGTGTTCCCCAGCTCCATTTTGGAGGCTTGGACTGCTCCGGTTGTTCATGATGACCCTATTCCTTCGGATGTTGATTCCAAGGAATAGGCGCGCGGAGCCTCTTTAAACCAACTTTTGTTCTGTATTTAATTTCTGTTTTGGACTATCTTATTGATTACTTTTCATCGCCTATTGTTTTGTGTTTCTTTTGTGTTGTCTTGCTAATTGTTGTGTCCTTGTCATGTTGTTTCATTAATCTTTTGAGGATAATCTTTGCCTTTGTTAGTGTTTAATTAGGGGGCTTGATGACGACTTTGCAAAACTTTCAAAATATAATCAATCTAAGTGAAGTTGAATGTCTTTCTTTCTTGAGTTTTAAACTAAATTCTTTGGGTGTGAATGTTGCTAGCAATTGATTGATGAGAGTGTTTTTCTTTTTAGTATGTGCATAGCTTGATTAAACAATTTTGAGACCCTAGAAAGAGCTAGTTTCTTGTGAGAGCTTGAGTTTCTAGAATTCCTTAGTGATTTTCCTTGAGGTGAAATCCTAGACAATACCACACCGATGAAATGATTTAGGCCATCTTTGGACCGTTTGAGCCTTTGAAGCCTACCTTGTATGCATTTTTATCCCTAGTTACCCCATTGAGCTTAAGTGTCACTTTTCTTTTTTTAGCCACTCATTAGCTTAGCTTTACATATATATAATCACCTATTTTCACCACACCCTTTTAGCACCTTGATCTTTATAGGATTTATTTGTTGTGCATTTTGGGGGGTTGAGTTGAGTTGCGTGGATGAGAGAAATTTGGGTGAGCAGTTTCCTTTTCTTATTTTGCTTGTTTTCACCATTGGGACAATGTTGATTTTAAGTTTAGGGGGAGTGTGTTCTCAATTTTCTTGTTCTCTTGCCATCTAGTTGTTTATTTTCATTCTAAAAATATATATATACAACATCCAAAGAGAAAAAAAAATTAAAGAGTGCACTCCCTTGCATCAAAGCATCTAAAAAAAATCAAAAAAGAAAAAGAAAGCAAAAAGTATGTATGTTTGTAAATAAGTTTGGGGGTGTAACTCTTCAAATAAAGGAAAATTTGTTGTAGCTTTTTTCTTTGTATGTTAGTAATAAAGGCTAGTGGCAAGATTTATATTGTGTTGTGGGGTTTTCTTTGGGGGAAATTAATGTGTGCATTTATGTATTTAGGTCCTAGAAAGATTGAGGTGCTTAGGGTGATTTGAGCCAAAAAATTATCTCTCTTATCATACCTTCACCCTAGCCTATCATTACAAGCTTGATAAAGTCCTATTGATCTTTGGTGTGGTGTTTGTCTAAATTAGTGGAGAGGAAATTACGAAGTAACTTATAGGGACATTATTTAAGCTTGAGGACCAAGGTCTAGCTTGATTTTTGGTGATTAAAATTGTTTAGGAAAAGTTATGCATGCACTAAAGGGTGAAACACTTGATTCGTATTTTGGCAACAGCATTAATGCTTGAAGAATTTGGTTTAAAACTTGTGAAAGATTGAAATTCAGCTTCTCTTATTCAAAATAAAATTTCCCGAGAGCCTTACCCTTTTTACTATTGGCAAAGCAAAGTTGTCCACTCTTGTTGTTTTGATTTGTGTCTGTTTCCTTGTTCTTTTGTTGTTTAGTTTGTGCCCTTTGTGTTTTTTTGTTATTTGTGTTTTATTTTTAGAGTCATCACTCGAGGACAAGTAGTGCCGCAAGTTTGGGAGTGTGATAACTCTTGAATAAAGAGTTATTTCATGTGATTTTGAGCTTATAATTGTGAAAAAATATTGGGTGATGTTAGTTAATTTTTAGCTTTTGTAGCTAACTTTGGTGTTTTTATGATCTTAATTAAGTCTAATTATTTTTGTAGTTTTTAAAAGCCAATGAGTTGAAGATAATAGTTTCATGTATAGATATTTGTACAAAGAATGAACTAACATGTGAAACTATCTAAATTGAATTTTTGATGGCTGAATTATCAGGTTTTGCTGCATCAAAGCAGATTTTTCTAAAGCATTTTGATCAGGTAGTTTTTGGGCACCTAGAACATGTGGCAAGTCAATGAGTGAGCTAAAATAGTGGCTAAGGTGGCAAGTAAAGAAAGCATGAGTCAAAAATTGGGAGAAAATGACATAAGAAAATAGGAGACTCACTTTTTTTACAAGGAAGGGCAATATTGTACTTTTGAGGCTAAATCAGGAAACCTAGAATACACAAAAAGAGGCATCAACTGAAATTTGGAGGAGGCAGCCATTTTTTAAAAGAAAAACCAGCAAGAAGAAAAAAATAAAAACCAGTAATCAGCTAGAAGGAAGGAGGACGAAAAAGGAGAAGCTCAAGCATCCATTGGATTTGTTCCATCTTCTATTTCTAAACTTTATTTTTATATTTTCTGAGTTGATTTTTGTTATCCAAAAAATAGGCGCGGATGATGCGGCAGTGATGTCTGGACACATGGCTGACACCTGGCAGAAGTCTTGTTCGACCATTGACCAGAAAGACGTCTGTGGCGCAGCGCTCAATCTTTATATACGACCAGCTTGGTCGTATACTTGCTATATTTGGAGAAATTCTTATGCGGTTATAATCATATCCGAAATTATCTCCCATGATTTCCTGATTATCCAATTAATTAGGAAAGAATATCTATAACAAATTAATGTAATCTTCCTTGAGCCTATAAATAGAGAAAGATAGCTCAAGGAAGGGACTTTTGGCTTTCTAATTATCTGAGATTAGAGTTTTACGAGTGTATTAGAGCTATCATATTGAGTATATTGTTTTGTTCTTCAGAGGTTGGTGAAACTCATTGAACCCTAGTTCTTTGATCACTCCTTTGAAATATTATATAAATAACAGCTCAAGTGGACATAGGTTATTACCAGATTCTGGGGCCGAACCACTATAAATTCTTGTGTGCATTATTGTTTTTGTCATCATTCTCATTTCAACATATCTGTCCACATCAAGCATTTTTTATTTCGTGTCAGTTGACCAAAATCAGGCTCAACATTCTGGTGCTTTCATTGAGAGCTTGATACAATATTGTTGAAATATCAATAGCGAAAACAACCAAGAAGACTGGACAGGCGGCTAGCGCTACACCATCTCACCCACCTCCTCCTCCTCCAAACGTGACTGAGGATAAGCCACATTTGGAATTCGATGAGGAAGAACTGGATTCTGAGATGCTGAGAAATACCCTGGGGGTATTGCAGGATGAACTGGCCAATCTGAGGGCCAGCCAGGAAAGTGCTGCCGAGATTATGGCACGGCGGCAACAAGAGATCGAACGACAGCGCCTGGAACTAAGTGAAAGGCAGGCAGAGATGGACCGTCGCCAGAGGGAGGCCATGGCAGCCCTTGAAGCAGCCCTACAGCTGGCTAGGAATCAGGCTGCACCTGCTTCGCAGCCTGATCAACCTACAAATGGGCCGCCCCAAAAGGGTCCTAATCCTAGCCCGCCGATCCAGCCCTCGAGCCCCCAAAGGCCCGAGCATCCACCAATGCCTCAGGACGATGTCCCCCTAAGGGATCCTGAAGTGCGGCCCCCACCATAGGCTGGTCGTGGCAATCCCCCGCAATCAAGGCAGAATAGGGTCAGGCAGCCGCCCCGTAGTCCTAGACGCCATAGAGGTGAAGAGCCCAACCCTCTGAGCAGAGGACAGCGTCCTTCTGGCAATAGAAGGAACTCAGAGATAGGCTCTGCGGTCCGGGGCCCCCCACGGCATGATAATGCATGGGGACCTACCGACCAACGCAGGCCGCCCTCTAACGCTCGGGAGGTTCCAGCCCAGGAAGGCAACCGAGGGAACAGTCGATCCCATCGTAGCCAATCAAGATTCAGAGATGGCCATGATTATAATGAGGCCGACTCAGGCAAAGGGAATGCCGGTCGGAGAAATGAAGAAAGAGGTGGGGGCAGAAGCCTACCACCTAGGGATGACCAACCCGAAAGACGTGACGCTGGGGGGTAGCCCAGACAAAATAACGTCTTTAACCGGCTCGAAGCTAGCGAGCAGCGGAGAAGAGACGAAGATTTAAGAGATGTACTCAACGATCGCCGGGAACGGCACGACGAGTACGTTCCCCCAGCACCAGAGGCCCCGGCGATTCCTGGCACCGTGCAGGCCAAGATAGATGCCCTCAACGAGGCAGTACAACAGCTGGTCGGGGGAAAAACATCTTATATCGATCACGATAGGAGAAAGGGCACTCCTTTCGTTCAGAGGATAGCTATGGCAGAAACTCCTAGCAAGTTTAAGATGCCTACGCTTCCGAACTTTGACGGGTATGGTGACCCGGTATCTCACGTCAACAAATTTGAGATACAAATGGACATTCAGAAAGTGTCCGAAGACGCTCGGTGCAGGATCTTCCCTGCAACACTTTCTGATGCTGCACAGGAGTGGTTTTTCAAATTCCCTCCTGCAAGTATAGTTTCCTGAGAGATGTTCGTGAAGGAATTTTACGGACAATTCTATGTGGGTCGTGTGCACCCAACTGAGGCAAACCAGCTAGTCGAAATACGCCAACAAGACGGAGAACCACTGAAAGACTACGTCCAGCGTTTTATGCAAGCAGCTGCTGGAGCGAAAACAGTGGGAGATGAAGGCAAGATGATGGCCATAACTGCAGGGGTTAAGTGACGCACGCCTCTTTGGAACAGCCTCAGAAAGCATGGAGTCAGGACTACCCAGGAATTTTTGGATTGAGCTGATCGATACATCAAGCTCGAGGATGCCATCGCCAGCGAAGCAAAAACCCCAGGCAAGGATAAGGGGACTGCCGAGCCCGCCAAAGCCGCCAATGGGTCCAAACCCAACGGCAACAGGAACGGCAATGGCAATGGCAAGAATGGGGGGAAACGGCCGCATAATGAGCCTTCCACCTCTGACAATAAACGAGCCAAGGGTAATCATTATGAACCTTGGTTCACTAACTACGCTGCCCTTATTGAGTCTCGGGGAGAGGTGTATCAGGCCACGAGTTCCAGTGTGCCTTATAAGAAACCTGCCCCCATTCGAAAGGATATTTTGAGAAGAGACACTACCAAGTTCTGTCGTTATCATATCGACTACGGACATGATACGAATGAATGCAACCAGCTGAAGGATGAAATCGAGTTCCTTATTAGACAAGGAAACTTGAGAAGATATGTACGGGCCTCGGGTAATTCCCAACGAGAGGCTCCAGGTGGCAACGAGCATGCGCCCACACGCCAACGCTCGCCGCCTTTGCAGCCTGACCCCGTAGCTGGCACTTTACTCACCATCTGTGGAGGCCCGCACCTCGCGGGAAGCAGTGGAAAGGCGAGGGAATGATATGCTCGGACCCTACATCACGACTAGGACATCGAGATGATGACTGTGGAGGACAGGGCATCAAAGAAGGCTCGGTCAGAGGAGGGTGAGATTACCTTCTCTAATAGCGACGCCCAGCATGTCCGGTTCCCACATTTCGATCCGCTGGTTGTGGACGTGAAAATCGCCAACATGATGGTGAAAAGAGTACTAGTTGATACAGGAAGTTCAGTGAACATCCTGTACAAATCTTCGCTGGAACGCATGAAGTTGTCCGTTAAGGACTTGGAGCCCTGCAACCAAACAATTTATGGCTTCTCTGGTGAGGGACTCGCCCCAGCAGGGTCAATCAGACTTCCAGTCACAGCAGGTACAGCGCTTGCTACCGGGACATTACTCGCTACTTTCATAGTAGTCGATGGTCCTTCAGCGTACAATGCTATTATTGGAAGGCCCATACTGGTTGATCTTCGGGCCGTCACCTCAGTATGGCATTTGGCCATGAAATTCCCGACAGACGCAGGGGTAAGACGCGTGTTGGGAAACCAAAGGGAAGCCAGGGAGTGCTACAACGCCTCAATCACAAAGGCGAAGAAGGGAACGTCGAAGAGCACTCCCACAGATAGGTTGCAGATGGATATTGATACACAAGCCCAATCCGGTGATGGAGTCACCAAATAGGGTGTTGCCCAAAGTGAGGATAGAGATTTAGATCCTCGCTTTGGGGATTTTGAGGAAAATGTTGGACCCGTCGAGGACCTGCAAGAGGTCCAACTTGACGAAAAAGACCCGACCAGAGTCGTAAAGGTCGAGAAAAACTTAGAAGCGACCACGAAGCATGCACTGGTGGAATTTTTAAGAAAGAACCAGGAATTCTTTGCCTGGTCACACAAAGACATGACTGGGATAGATCCTGCAGTTATCAGCCATGTCCTGAACGTTGACAAGAGTTTTCCACCCGTGCAACAAAAAAGAAGGTTGCTCGATAAAGATAGATCGAAAGCCTTAAAAGAAGAAGTTGAAAGATTAAAGGAGAATGGGTTCATCAGGGTGGCGTTTTATCCATCGTGGGTCTCTAATCCAGTACTGGTTCCCAAGCCTAACGGCAAATGGCGAACCTGTGTGGATTTCACAGACCTTAATAAAGCCTGCCCAAAGGATTGCTTCCCACTCCCAAGGATCGACCAGCTGGTCGATGCAACTGTAGGACATGAGATCCTCTCCTTCATGGACACATACTCAGAATACAATCAGATTAGTATGCATCCCCCTGACGAGGATCACACCAGCTTTCGAACCGATACGGGGTTGTACTGTTATAAAGTAATGCCCTTCGGACTGAAAAATGTAGGTGCGACTTACCAGCGATTGGTTAACCACATGTTTAAGAAGTTGATAGGAGTAAACATGGAGGTGTATGTGGACGACATGCTGGTAAAGTCGAAAAAAGCGGAAGGACATGTGAAGTATTTACAAGGATGTTTTGATGTATTGAACAAGTACCAAATGAAATTAAATCCTCTCAAATGTTCCTTCGGAGTCGGATCAGGGAAATTCTTGGGGTTTATTGTCAATTCAAGAGGAATCGAGGCCAACCCCGACAAGATAAGAGCCCTAATCGACATGAAATCGCCAAAGAAGATCAAGGATGTGCAAAGTTTAACTGGAAGAATTGCCGCACTAAGTAGATTCATTTCCAAGTCGACGAATAAATGCGTCCCTTTCTTTAATCTACTCAAAGGCAACAAAAAGTTTGAATGGACAAGAGACTGCGAGCAGGCTTTCCAAGCCCTAAAGGCCCACATGCCACATCCTCCTATTTTATCAAAGCTTGTCAAAGGAGAAACTTTGTTCATCTACCTGGCGATCACCGAAGTTGCTGCTAGTGCGGTACTGGTACGAGAAGAAGAAGGCGTACAAAAGGCGGTTTACTATGTAAGCAAGAGGCTGATCGGAGCAGAGTTGAGGTATCCTCCCATCGAGAGGTTAGCCTATTGTTTAATCTTGGCCTCAACGAAACTACGTCCTTACTTCCAAGCCCATCCCATTACAGTCTTAACTGACCAGCCCCTTCGACAAGTCCTGCAAAAGCCTGAGGCAGCTAGAGGCTTATTAAAATGGGCAGTCGAACTCGGGCAGTTCGATATTACATATTCACCGGGAGCAGCAGTAAAAGGACAAGTCCTGGCTGATCTTATTGCTGAGTTCACTGAGCTCCCAGACAACGAACAGTGCGAAGAGTCTAGTGCGCCTGAGCCCTAGGATGAAGCTCCTTCATGGAAGTTGTTCACGGATGGATCATCCAACGAATCTCACGCAGGAGCGGGAGTGATATTGATAACGCCAGAAGGGCATCGATTTCACTGCGCTATTAGGTTCGACTTCACTGTGTCAAATAATGAAGCCGAATATGAAACACTCCTCGCTGGGTTAAGATTGGCAAAAGACATGAGTATAAAGGTGCTGGATATTTACAGTGATTCACAGCTGGTAGTGAATCAGGTCCTAGGGGAATATCAAGCACGAGGCCTCAAAATGGTGGCCTACTTAAACAAAACTAGAGATATGTTGGCTCAATTCGAGAAGTATACCCTCCAGCAAATACCTCAGGATCAGAATTCGAACGCAGATGCCTTAGCCAAACTCGCAAGCGTGAAAGACACTGACACTTTGAATATTGTGCCAGTAGAAAGATTGTGCGAGCCGAGCATACGAGCAGACGAAACTAATATGGAAATCCGGATGGAGGATACATGGATGGCACCATACTTGGAGTATCTCACGAATGGTTTACTACCAGCAGATAGAAACAAAGCCAGAACTCTTCAACGACAGGCTGCTAGGTATATACTGAAGAGGATATTCCATGCCACTGCTCAGATGTATTACACTGGAAAAGGCTAAAGAGCTGATGAAGGAGGTGCATGAAGGCTTCTGCGGGGATCACGCTGGGGGGCAAAGTTTGGCAAAAAAGATTCTAAGGCAGGGCTATTTCTGGCCGACTATGAACGAAGACTCAATGGAGTTTGTGCGAAAATGCGATAAGTGTCAAAGATTTTCCAAGATCCCACGCGCAGCTCCCAACGAGTTAAAGCAGATGCAGAGTCCTTGGCCTTTCGCAGTATGGGGTATAGACTTGATTGGATCCCTACCAACGGGAAGGGGTGGAGTAAAGTACGCAGTTGTAGCAGTCGACTACTTCACCAAATGGGCCGAAGCTGAGCCGCTCGCTACCATAATGACCAAGAAAGCTCTTGACTTCGTCATCAAGAACATTGTTTGCTGATATGGATTGCCTCAAAAAAATTTCTCAGACAACGGCACCCAGCTTGACAGTGACTTATTCACAGACTTCTGCGAAAGGCATGGCATCGTCAAAAGCTTTTCTTCAGTCGCGCATCCACAAGAAAATGGACAAGTAGAAGCAGTGAATAAAACGCTTAAAGACACCCTGAAGAAAAGGCTCGACGATGCTAAAGGAGCATGGCCAGAATAGTTGCCCGAAGTCCTCTGGTCGTATAGAACGTCCCATCGAATAGCGACAGGTCATATCCCGTTTACCTTAGCATACAGGTATGAAGCTATGTTGCCTGTCGAGTTAGATCCACCCTCACACCGACGAATTACATACGACCAGGACCAGAATAATCAACTAATGATGGAGTCCCTAGACTCACTTGAAGAGAAACGAGAAAGAGCCCAACTCCGAGTAGCTGCGTACCAGCAAAAGGTCGCCCGGTATTTTAACTCGAAAGTGAAAGAAAGAAAATTCAACGTCGGAGATCTAGTACTACAACGAGTTTTCTTAAACACCCGCGACCCAACTGCTAGAGTGCTCGGTCCAAACTGGGAAGGACCTTACCAGATTGAGGAAATCCTTCATCCAGGCACCTACAAGCTTGCACGCTTAAATGGAGATCTCGTTCCACGCTATTGGAACGGAGAACACCTGCACAAGTATTATTAATAAACAGTCCTTTTTAAAGGACTGGCTTGTATTAATTTTTACTTTTTACAAGTTTCGAAAAAGGGTTAGCCACGTTGTATGGCTAATCGCTTATAAGTGTAAGATCTTTTTAAGATCACTCGTAAAGACATGTTTAGTCCATTTTTAATACGAGATTATAAGGGACTGTGCGCAGCCAGTCATTCTTGCCAACCTTTGTAAATTTATTTTTCAAGTATTTGTTCATTACGTGTGTTGTTTTGCTGCATTATAAGTGTTACGTTTCCCACCAAGCAGTAATGTTCGCACAGGTCGTGGTCAAGGCAAGTGACCAAGGACCTAAAGCTCTTCGATCACTTGGGGGGCATATAAGGTACATCGATAGCAAAGCATACAAAAAGGTATGTAAACACATGAACAAAATTAGTGAAAGCATGCTACGGTACTTAGAGTATTTTTCAAAATTTATATTTTGTTAAATCAAGCCAAAGTACTATGCTAAGTTCGGTCATGCGAACAGATGTTATAATAGATAGAAATATTATAATATCAAAAGGAATTCTTTTACACCGCGAGCAGTACTGCTTGGATGTAATTGTTTAAAGTAAAAGGAAAGTTTGCTGCCCATACAGCAAATTTAAAAATAAAAATTTAGTCTTTACATCATGACCCGTGGATTGTGTAATTAAAGAAGAGAAAAAGAATAAAAAAGTTTAAGGAGCATTAGGAGCAGGAGGGTCTTGCTCTGCATTCTGGTTGGCCGCATCCTCGACAACTCCTCCTTCCTCCGCGCCAGCAGCTGGCTGGATACTTGGGGAAGTAGGTACCCTTGCTCTTTCTTCTTCTACAGCCAATCGAGCAGTGCAGCGGGCTAACTCAGTGTTCCTAGCATCCTCTGGAAGGTAGTTGAAGTTAGCACTCCGGTTGTGTTTCCAAAAGTCATAGAAACACCGAAGTGTCGCATTCTTGTATCTCTCCAGATCTTTAGCATTGGTGAGCTTCAACTGCTCCACCTAGCTCTCAAGAACAGCTATGGTCTTGTCCTTAGCAAGGTGCTCCTCCTTAAGTCTCTTGACTTCACGATATTGGATTCGACTGGACTTCTGGAAATCGTCCTTCTGCTTCTTCAAAGCTGCCTGAGAAGCTTCAGTCTCCGCCAGCTTTGCCACCAAAGCATCCTTCTACTAGGTGACCACCTCCAACTCCCCAGCGTGCCTGGCTTCTGCAGCCTGAAGCTCCTTGATGGCTTTCGTCTCAATCTCCTCGACGGCCTTTGCCCGAGCCTGCTCGATGGTAGCAGTGGCATGGGTACGAGTGACAGTTATCGTCAGCATGGCCTGCAGTCAAGGAATAAAAGTTAGACTATATTACAAGAAGGAAAGGTAAAAACCAAGAGGAAGAATACTTACACTGGCTACTTCGTTAAGAGCCTTGTTAAGGATCTGATCGACCCCCATGCTCTCAGCTTCAGCCATTGCCTCCCTGCAATTGTCATGCTTCAAGATATGAGCAAGGCGATCTTTAGCTGATCACAGGGAGCGATTCGAGAGTTTGGTCCCAGGAAGTTCTACTTGCGGGGTCTGTTCTCTTCGGGTCGCAGGCGGAGGGTTGGCAGCAGGGGCAGTCTCTTTTTCAGTAGGAGCAGAAGGCTGGGTAGAAGATTGGCCAGTAGGTCCATCCTTGGAAGGATCATCTGTTCGACCCTTCTTGGCCGGGGGTGCTTGGCTTGATTCGCCATTATGCCTCCTAGCTGATTTCCGTCAAACCAGGGGAACCTCCTCTTCCTCCTGGGTCTGGTACAGATCGAAAACGTTGGGGGAAGCCATCTCTGCAGATAAAGAAAAACATGCCGACAGTAAGACAGAGGTAGATAAAAAATCAGGGTCAACATTCTACTGACTCTAAATCAGAAAAGAGGTCACAAAGTTTAATACTCGAGCTACAACTACTGGTCGCTATACTATTGATTCTATTAGTCATACACTCACTATCTGGCACGAAGAAGTATGGCCCTAGATTTGGAGTATATGTAAAATTGTCGTCCCGGTCAAACAAGTGACAGGGAATTGGCAAGCTATTTAAAAGCAAGATAACAATACCGTTTTCGTTTGAGGATTCATCCAGGTCTATGACAGACTCTGTTGCCTTTTGTTTCCCCTTTCCTTGGGGCACAGAAGGCCTCTCTGCTGAAGGGACGCCAGTGGGTTCCCTGATCGTAACCCCTGTTGGCCTCCTTCGGGGGGGAGACGCCGGAGGTCACTGCTCGGGATCCCCCTCGGCCATGGAATCTGCCACCACGGGTCCTCTTGTTTCATGGCGAGGAGCCAGGAGGCCAGATAACCTCATATTTTCATCAGTGACTAGGGACTTAACGCTTTTTTCAGCGTCTGCCATCCTGGCCAGTGCGTTGGACCTTAACACCATGTCTGGTGTTGGGTTCGGACGTAACCATGGTCCTGAAAGGCACAATATACTTTAGAGAAGTGCAGAAGAGTGTGCTAAGGAAAAGTATCGAACAGTGAAATTAGCATTTACCTCCTCGAGCGAAGGCCAGGTTATTCGTAGTCATGTCTGGCGTGAGGAAGTACTCTCTATTGTACTGCCCCACGTTGGAAATATGAGTAGTGTCACTCAGGAACGTTCGGCTTGTTTCCTGGTGACAGAGATGAAAAAAGCCCGTCCTGTATTGTTGAAGGTTGGACTTAAGGTCAAAGAGGAAGTTGACCTCATGAGGAGTGGGTTCCAGCCATTTTTTGAGTTTATAAAGGATATAGAGTGCGGCCAGCATTCTATATCCATTTAGGGTAATTTGAAAGGGGGCAACACCAAAGTAGTTGGCCACCCTCTGGTAGAAATGATGTAGAGGGAGGATAGCCCCCGCCTCTATGTGATATCTAGACCAAGCGCTATAGACGCCCCCAGGCAGGTTAGCTCTTTGGTCAGCAGCAGGGATTGTGAGATTAACCCCGGTAAGAGGATACTTCCTACGATAATTGGCAAGCATCCGGGGAGTTACCTAGCTGGTAGGAGAGAGATACCACTCAACATCAGGAAGGTTTTGATGCCGAGGACGAGCCCTGAATTGAATACGAGGGTCTGGGGCAGCATTTTCTCGACCACTGGTCAAGGGAACCCTAGCCTGCGAATTAGGCTGGGCAGGAGAATTTGGATTGTTTTCAGGGTTTGGTTTTTTCTTGCCTGGCGACTTAGAATGGGCCATTTGAGGTGGTGATGATTGAGGTCTAGAAGAAACTCTGGAAAATGGAATCTCGTGAACTCGGTCGGTCGGTTGTTCTTCGCCTTCAAGCAGCTGTGCAAGAAGATCGTCGTCGATGGGCCGCTCACCTCCCCACAAATCTGGCATTAAAATCTACGAACAGAAGAATGGGGAGGTGAGGAAGAAGAATTTTGAAAGTTTTTTAGAATAACGCTGGTCGAGTATAAAAGTTAAGCTCTTATACAACAGCATTCTAACAAAAAACTAAATTTTTTGCACGAATAGTTTGAGAAACAGATCAAAAAGTGAAAGCAAAAAATTTTTTGAAAAAGCTTTTTCAACTCCTTTTAGGGCGGGAAAAACTTGGTTTTTCAACTGGCATAAAAATCGAATTTTTACTTCGGTTTTACGTCCTAAAGTTGTGATCTCTACTATCAAACTAACTCGTGACTCCTTAATGGCAGAAGAAATATCATCCTATACAGTATCACCCACAAAACCCCCTACTGACATGCATCTCAACCCAGAAACAAATGAACTCAACAGTCAATCCACAAAAGCATGCACGGCAAAAATATAGAGCATAAAAGTTCTGATACTTACCAGAAAAAAGATCGTGGAGATTGGAGAGAGTTTTCGAAGGTAGGAGAACTCACGGACTGAATCTTGAAATGCTGAAAGACGGTCTCCAGAAGAAAATGGAAGCTCTGATTTTAGGGTTTCTTGAAAGAGTAATAGCTTGCGTAAAAAGAAAAAGAAGACTTTGGAGAGACTATATATATTTTTGTCCATGGCATTAAAAGGGAGTAATCATCAGTTTCCTCTTTTTTGAAGCATTGGGAAGGGTGATAGTCGTCGAAAGGTTACTTGGGAGCCGAAAAGCCGTGATTAGACAATGGTAGGTTACTTTTCCCAAGATTGCACGTATTATTCTGACATGTCTGGTGGGGTAACCGAAGGGTCGTTTCCTTAAAAGTTTATTTATTGCTCGTAATAAATAAACTTGGGGGGCAAATGTTATCCAAAAAATAGGCATGGATGACGTGGCAAGTGATGTCTGGACACGTGGCTGACACCTGGCAGAAGTCTTGTTCGACCATCGACCAAAAAGATGTCTGTGGCGCAGCGCTCAATCTTTATATACGACCAGCTTGATCGTATACTCGCTACATTTGGAGAAAATCTTATGCGGTTATAATCATATCCAAAATTATCTCCCATGATTTCATGATTATCCGATTAATTAGGAAAGAATATCTATAACAAATTAATATAATCTTCCTTGAGCCTATAAATAGAGAAAGATAGCTCAAGGAAGGGACTTTTGGCTTTCTAATTATTTGAGATTAGAGTTTTACGAGTGTATTAGAGCTATCATATTGAGTATATTGTTTTGTTCTTCAGAGGTTGGTGAAACTCATTGAACCCTAGTTCTTTGATCACTCCTTTGAAATATTATATCAATAACAGCTCAAGTGGACGTAGGTTATTACCAGATTCTGGGGCCGAACCACTATAAATTCTTGTGTGCATTATTGTTTTTGTCATCATTCTCATTTCAACATATCTGTCCACATCAAGAATTTTTGACTCCGTGTCAGTTGACCAAAATCAGGGTCAACAATTTCTAAATCTGAATATTATGGGCTGTATTGATTGTGGATTAATGTTTATTAACTCAGCCATGAACTAATTTTTAGGTGGCTTGAATTGTTGATGAACCCTGTGTTATAGTTGTCATCCAGATTCCCGGATAGCGTTTAGATGGATAGCCTCGGGGAAGCATAATTATCACTAGCTTTCACGAAAGGTGACCAGGGGTCGCGGATGAACAGAAAAGCCTCGCCTCTCCCGCGTAGTGTCTAGCACACTCTCTCAAGCAACCGCGACCCGGAAGCTCGTCAATTCTCCCGGACTCCCGAAAGTACATCCTTCGGGGAAGGTCCTTCCAGGAGAAGCGCTTCAGGTTACCTTCGCGGATACAGTTTCGTGCCTCGCACGGAAGAAGACCAAGCGGTCGAGTCACGGAAGAAGCATAGTTGAAATGATATTCACGTGACACTAGATCCCGCCTGACAGGTCGAGGCCGCACACATCCCAGCACGCCTAAAAGTGCCTTTTCGCCTACTGTTCCGCTGACAGCCTGGAAAAGACAGCTGCCTTTTGGCATTCCCCATATTTTCATGTAATTATACCCACGTAGAGCCTTGTAGCCATGCGACGACAGTAATTGTATTCCTTATTTATGGCTGGTGTAATTAAGACTCATTTGGGTAGAGAAAAACCCTAGCTATAAAGGCCTCCTCATTTTACGATAGGAGGGGGTCAAGAAATTAGAGAGCAAAAACTCTGCCAAAAAATCTCTCTAGCTTCATCTTCTTCAAGAGAACCCGAGAGAAACATTGTGAGTTGGTGAGGGTCTTATACACCAGCCATTTCACTATAATTCTCTACAAGTATAATAACATCGACTCGTGGACTAGGGCTCGTTAACGCCTGAACCACGTAAAAAACCTGTTTGTCTATTTATATTTCTGCACTTCTACAGTTCTTATCTTTTTATTATTTTGTTTGTATTCGTTTCCGAAAAACTCGGTAAACAATAGTCTAGTAATTTCTTGCACTTTATTTTAGTCAAATCTCTCTTGTTCATTCAAGTGTGCTTATATTAATTTTTTGTTGTTGTTTGGCCAGCAATGGCAAGATATTTAATTATGTTTAATGCTGGAAAGATTAAATGTAATGGGAAGAACTTGGATGACACAAGTCATAATCTAGGTTAGATTATGTTAGTAAGTAACATGGGATTGTGTTATTTGCCTTGTGTAACTTTTGAGAATTAAACTTTGAATTTGCATTCTTAAATCTGATTTTGCATAGGAATATGTTTAATTAGGTAAAAGAATTAATGTCATAAAATTTGGGAAAGTTTTATGAGTGTTTAATGAATTCTTGTTAACCTAGGAGTTTTGCTAGAATATTGTTGCCGCAATCTGTTTAGGATGATTAATATAGGGGGAATCAATAATTCAAGTCCAGTTTGCAATCCATATATTTCTTTCAATTTTCTTGCTTAGTTCAGTTTTAATTTCAGTATTTCCATCTCTTTTAATATTTTGTTTAGCCTAAAAACAACCCATTTGATTTTTAGTACTTTTAAGTTGTTTAGTAGTTATTTTGCTTATTTTTTCTATTTTGCAATCCCTATGGAGACGATCTACTTATCATAATATTACTTGTGTGATTACGTGCAGTTGCGAATTTAAATCAGTGTCCATGAAACTTAACATCTCATTCCCAGATGTTGCATCTACCATCTAGTCGATCTGGGGCAGTGGGAAACAGTCTTTAGGGTAGGCCTTGTTAAGATCAGTGAAGTCGATGCAAGTTCTCCACGTCCCATTCGGCTTTGGCACCAACACCGAATCGGCCAACCAAATGAGATACAAGGCCTCCCAGATAAAGTTGATCAAGGATAATTTTTTGACTTTTAATTTGATGGCTTCGGCCCTCTTTGCCCCTAGAGGTCTCTGCTTCTGTCGAACTGGAGTTGCATTCTCGTCAATGTTCAGGGCGTGACATATGATGTTGCAGTCAATTCTGGTCATATCCGCATGAGACCAGGCCAAGATGTCTTGGTTTTCTTTAACTCGAGCCATAATGGCAACCTTGACTTCTGAGTTCAGGTTCTTCTCAACCTGGATTACTTTCATCGGATCACCGTCATTGATGCACACCTCTTCTATCTCTTCCACGGGTTCTAGTGCCCTATCCGCTCCTAATCGCGGATCCAATTCATCTTTGTCCTGGGGCATCCTCCATGCAGGGGAGGGGAGGGGATTGGATCAACAATCTCCTCAAGAGGCTCTTAGCGGACCATGTAAATTGGTCGTGCAGAGATGTGATAACCCTTTCGGGTGCTCTTCTGGTATCCTCGAACAGTTCCCACCCCTCCATTGTCGCAAGGGAATTTCATACAGAGGTGGCGAATAGAGGTGATGGCACCGAAATCGACCAGTGCGGGACGGCCGAAAATAACGTTGTAAATGATGGGGCAGTTCACCACTACGAACATACAAAATTTGAACGATCCCTGAATCTCATTCCCCAACGTTAGGTAGTTGTATCTTCCCCATTGGGAGTAGTGAGTCCCCATTGAAACCGTAAATTTACATTGGGCATGAGGCTAGATCTGCCTTGGTCAAGCCAATGGAAATGAAGGTCAGCTTGAACAGTACATTGACAGAGCTTCCGTCATCTACCAACACCCTGGACACCATTTTGTTGGCAATTTGGGCATCGAGACCAAAGGATCGTGAGGCAGGAAGTGGACGTTCCGGGCGTCGTCTTCCTTGAACGTAATGGGTAAGTTCATCAACTTAGGGCGCTACGCCGGGGTCTAAACCAAGGCGCATATCTCGTGGTCATGGTCGAGTTCACTGAGGTAGCGTTTCTGATCATTCCGAGATGGTCCTCCCAGATACGGCCCTCCCGATATGGTGGCCGCGTGACCATCTATCCGTGGAGGCGCAGTCCCGGAGGGATATGGCATTCCAGGTCTGGGTGCCTGCACAATTGGGGCCCCCTGAGGGGCATGTGCTCCCGGGCCTGCAGCGTACCCTCCTTGGGGAGGTCGGTACGATCCAGGTGTACCCGGGACCACGGGTTGTCTGAGAGCTGCTGGCAGTCTCGGAACTCCCACTGGCATCCTAACCCATTGGTGGAGATGCCCCAGCTTGATCATATTTTCGATTTTGTCCTTCAGTTGATGCTACTCCTCGGTCGTATGACCCACATCTTTATGGTAGGCACACCTTTTGCTGGTGTCCCTTGAGTTCTTTCCCCCTTTGAACATAGGGGTGGGTTTCCGGTAATGGACCGTATTTCCCGTGGCCAGGTATATGTTCTCCCTGGTGTCCATTATGTTGGTATATTCTGTGTATTGGGGCTCGTAACCCCTCTTGCCCTTTTTCGAGGGCTCGGGTCGGTTTTGTCATTTCCCCCCATTAGAGACGGCTGGGCTGCACTGGGAGCGGCACTGTATCTGACCGGCGCCATACTGTATCTAGATAATGGGGTGAATTGTACCGGTGCATATCTCGAGGAAGTGGGATCATAGATCGTCAGGGTTGCAAAGGTCATTCCATGAGTGCCACTAGGCGTTGTCCATTGTTCACCTTAGTTTTTGAGGCTTCCTCTGTAAAGCGTTGAATGTAAGCCCTGAGGGTCTCTGTGGGGAGCTGCTTGATATTGGCGAAGGCACTAATCTGCATATCCATCCTCATGGCGGCCACAAACTGTTTGTGGAACGTTAATTTTAATCCATACCAAGATTGGATTGATCCTGGCTTGAGTCTCTTCCACCACTCCTCCGCGAGTCCGTCCAGAGTGATTGAGAAGCCCAGGCATTTGTTGTTGTCACAGACGTGGGCCATGGTCATCAGCCGATTGTAGTGGGACAAGTGGTCCCTGGGGTCTGTGTTCCCGGTGTAGGCAGGTAGGTTCGGCATTTTGAACCCCTTTAGTAGCACCACATCCAAGATGTGTTTGGCGCCTGGTTATTTTTCCTCCTCCTCGAAGTCAAAACCTCCTCCCTCTTGCTTCCGGAACAGATGGTCTGTGACCTTCTTTAATGCGGCCAACTGTTCCATGAACTATTTGGGCATTCCGTCGTCCATGGGGACCCTTTCGTTCCTCCTGTCGTTGAGGTTATTCCTCAGATCCCCCCTGGGGGCAGATCTTTTCCTTGCGGGCCCGTTCTTTTCGGGCGTTTAGGCCATCGCGCAAGTCTATCTGGGAAGTATCGTCTCCCAAACGGATGGCCTCCGACTCTTCTGGGCGATGGTGTCCTCTGTGATCCTTGTTCATGGAGGTACTGGGATGGAAACATTGTTCCCATTCAGTCTGTCTAGGGACAGTCCGGGGCATGGCAGCATGCGGGCGCTTCCCTTGTAGATCGATTGGATGATCTCATCCTAAGACAGGACACATCTGCTCTTTCCTAGGGAGCTGCCTTGGGTTGGCCCCGGTTTTCGGGCGGGATGAGTTTTCCTCTGGGGGTTTGCTTTTCCCACGGGGTCAGCCACCTTGGCTTTCCCTTTCTCTTGAGTCAAGTTTGATGGGCCATCTCTGGAATGTGGTCCCGGAGGAGGAATCAGACTTGTGTTTTCAGGCACGTCGGTCCTAACTGGTGAGGTCGGCGGTCGTGTTCCTGGAGGCAGAACGGTTGGAGGATTGGCTGCCAATCCTTGGGCAGCAATGAAGGCCTGAAGGGCCAGAGAGATTTTTGCATCTGGCAAGTGATCTCCTTCTGTTAAGCTATCATGGCTTCCTGGTCTAGGACCTGTTGTTTCAGTCGAACCACCTCTGGGTCCTCCTGTTCGGGATTCATCTCTTCTTCAGGGATCACAGGATCCTCAGCCTCATGATCCTTGTATCCCCTTCATTTTCTTCAACATCCTCATAGTAACCCTCCTAGTAGTCTTCCCCGTCCTCGAAATTCTGGGAATCATCGTTGAGGCATTTGGTAGGGTATGTCCTCGGGTTGGTCCTGAAGGAATGGTTGATCGGGCAACAACTCTCCATTTCCTTGTTGTTGCTATTAGGAAGGATCAAATACGGTACATCTGGTGTTCACTACTGTTACAAACGTTCAAGATCCTTTCAAGCTTTCTTCGGCTCTCAATGAAAGCACCAAAATGTTTACCGAGTTTTTCAGAAACTAGAATTATGAAAGATAAGGGAGCCAAAAGAAAGGATTTAAAGATAATCACACAAGGGTTTTTTATGTGGTTGAGGCGTTAAAGAGCCTTAGTCCGTGAGTCTATTGTATTAGAGCTTAGAGAGCTTTAACAATGGGGTTTTTTGCAAGTTTCAGCAGAGTAATTGCTTACAAGAGAAAATTTTGCGATCCCCTCTACAATGCACAACTGATCCTATTTATAGGCAGTTGGGTGTAATGGACTTGGGCTGGACTAATCCAAACCCAATAGGGATATAATCATGGTTCACTCGCTAATGGAGGCTTAATACAAAGAACTTTGCAAAATAATACACTTTAATCAGGGCCCATTGGGCCGGCTAGAGCATAACCATGTTGTACAACTGACAACAGTACGCAGCTTCAGTCTGGTCTGCGTGGGCTTCTAAGGAGATTGTGGGGATAGGATCCATCAGAGTAGTGGTAGTACTGTTCCCCAGTATCATCATACATTTCGTATGTAACCTCTTCTGCAGGTTAGTTGGGGAGACCAAACTCCGTGTTTCTCGGGAATGTGTCAGAATCAGGGAAGTTCAATCCTACCAACCCAAATGCAAGGTCCGGATTCATTTACTAATGTCTTGGTTCGTTTACTTGGACCCTGGTTCGTTTACTGAAGTCTCAATCCATTCGGATGGTCGAACTTCACCCTTATTCGCGTCCCAGATGATGCCATTGAATCGGGACCGGGAAGATGAGCTGCGCACGAACCTTCGTTCTGATTCCCTCGTTATGGCGCTGCCCATTGAACATGGGCCCATTGACGCTTGGGTCACTAGGCCCCTCGTCCTCCCTGTTCATTGGGCTTGGGCTGGGCCTTTGATCTTTGCGAAAGAGTCCCAGACCCAATATGTCGTGCCACGTGTTCCGAGACAAAACAAGGATAACACATGATATACATTGAAATTCATGAATGTGTGTATGATATAGGAAAAACTGGTACACTTGGAAATGATACTCATATGACATACACAAACCAACAATTTTAGATATACAATCTCTATATATATACACATATATGCATGTATATATATAGACAGATATTTTTTACCTTGAAATTAAAATTATTAATTACTACTCTTTTGAGAGCCAAGTCATGAAGTTAAATAAATTATGATATACAGAAACTTAAGGAAATGCTAAAACATTTGGAAATGATATTAACAGGATACATACAAACTAACAATTTTAGATATATCATTTGTATATATACACACACATATATAGAGAGAGAGAAAGATTGAATACCTTGAAAATTGAATTATTGAATATTACTCACTTGAGTAATTGAGAGTCAAGCCATGAAGCTAAATAAATTATTAATCAAATTAATATTATGTGTATATATTGATATTTTTAATTGTTAAGATATTTTGGTTTTGCATTTGAATTTTTTTACGTTTTAATAGCTCTTTAAATAAATTTTTAATCAAATTAATATTATGTGTATATATTTTGATGTATACATGTATTTATATTTTTAATTGTTAAGATATTTAGGTTTGGAATTTAAAAATTTTTACCTCTTAACTTTTTATTTTTTTAAAAGTTAGATATTTAAGTATTAATTAATAACTATTTACGCTTTTTTTTTATCTATAGATAGATGTTATTTTTAAACTATATTTTTTTAGAACACATATATCTAAAATAAAACAACATATACATAAAATACATTACTACATTAATTTATAAAATATATTTTTTGGATGTATTAATTTATATATAGGTGTAGTTTGTAGTTACATTTTTTTTGTTTTTTATTATTACTACATTTTTTAAGCGTGTAAAATAGATAGAGTAAATAATAATATCTTGTAAATATTTTATTTAAATTTAAAAAACATGTAACTACATATTTTTTAAAACGTGTATGGTACATTTTTTTTAAAATTACTATATTATTATAATCTATAAAATGAACAAAAAAATTAGATTAAATGAGAAAATAAATAGAATTCTTTTGAGCAATTTTAGTTTTTTAAATGTGTAAAATAGATATAGTAAATAATAGAGAAATTGGTGAAAATGACCTCTTTTTTTAAGTGATTTTGCACTCTAGCCTACTTTTGATAGTTTTTTGCAAAATAGTCTCTGTCTAAAATTCGACTAGTTGTCTAAATTTTTTGACCAGCTGTCTAAAATTTTCGACCGGCTGTTTAAATTTTTCGACCATTTGTCTAAATTTTCGACTAGTTGTATAAATTATGAGAGGTATTTTGCAAAAAATTATTAAAACTAGGCTAGAGTGCAAAATGACTTTAAAAAATAGGTCATTTTCCCAAAAGACCCTAAATAATAATATCTTGTAAATTTCTTATTTAAATTTAAAAAATATGTTATTACACCCAAAAAATATGTTGTTACACCTAAATAATAATATCTTGTAAATATCTTATTTAAATTTAAAAAACATGTTGTTACACCCAAATTTCGACACAGTCATAAATGAGTCTCGAAATGTAGACCCGTAAAGTGTAAGCTCGAAAATGACAAACAACGGCTGGACACTTGTACAAATTTGCTTGATTCCTGACTTGTTCTTGTTGGTGTTTAACGCCCAAAATGTGACTACCACTAAGCGGTAGTTGTAGTAAGATTAGGCGGTCGATCCACAAGGAGGTAACCTAAAATCAAAAGATTAGTAGAAAATAACACAAAAAGTTAGTAACAATAAATAAATAAAATTTTAAATGAAAAGAGGTTTGGGATTTTGGTATTATCTTTTTGATAAAGTGATAAAATGAGATAAGTAAAATAAAGGTAAGATGTAATCAAGAGTTTGAGAAAATGAAAGGTTTCAAGAATCATCTATATGCTTGTTTAGTTACTTGGTTACTTGATTTACAAAAATATACAAGTAAATAGTTCACATCCTAACATTTACTTGGAAAATCTAACATTAAAGTCCATATTCTTTTCTAACAAAAGTTCATTTGAGTTATAAAGTTCTTTACTTTAAAAGCACAATGTTAATCTTATGAAAAATCTAAAAATGACAAAATACCCAAGGGCAATAATGCAATAGAAGATTAGATATAAAATTATGTATCAATATTACTTTTACTAATTAGAAGCACATAGAAAGAGCATGACTAATCCTATATACTATTAGCATAAGTAAATAAAGATAACAAAATAAAGATGGAGATGAAAGAACATAAATAACTCAAATATTTTACATTAAGAACATAGTAAATCAAAGTAGCAAAATAACATCACTAGCATATGGAATCATCCCTAACCTTCCTAGGAAGATTATGCCATTATGCTCATGATTCTCACAAAATTCTAAGAAGAAAGTTAGTAGAAATTTTGCTATAGTTTCTTTACTCTAAAAATTACATTCATAGTGTGAAGAAGGAGTCCCTATTTATAGAGGGAGAAAATGACTAAAAAGAAATTAAACAACAAAATGGAGTTTACAAAATAAATCTGAAATATTAATAATAAAATATGATTTTGAAAAATCAAATCTTATTATTAATATTAACCTAGCTATTTTGGTGTATGGTCATTTTCCCCTTTTTTTAAAATACCACAAAAACATGAGCTTTAAAGCTCAAAATAGCAATTTTGCAAAGCCCAATACCCACAAAACATGGGTTGAAAGTGGCTGGTGACACAAGAGGGTTTTGACCCATTTCCAGCCAATGAAAATGTGACACGTAGGTAGGCTGCTGAGCTGTTGGGCAGCTGGGCTCTTTGGGCCGAACTGGGCTTGTGCGTGAGTTGGTGAAAGTAGGAGCTGGGCTGGTCACGTTGGGGCATTTGAGCTGCTGGAAGGTTGAAATTGGTTGGGCCTTCATATGCGTTGTTGGGCCTGCTGGAGCCGTGGGGCTGAAGGGAAGAGAGGAAAGAGATGGTCACGTTGAAGAAGGCTTGGGCTGTATTTGACGTTGGACTTGGAGGCTTGGTGATGAAGGAAAATTAGGATGGCCTGGACACGTGGCGCAAGGAGGAGCAAGGAACCTGGACACGTGGCACGAAGGGAGCACGACACCTGGCAGCTGGGGGGGAGAGGAAATAAGAGCTGGGTCTGGGCTTGGAGCTTCGGTTTGGGCCAAATTCTTTCAAAAATGCCATTTCCTTCATTTTCTTTTTCAATTTTAACTATTTCTTTGTTCTCTTTTTTTATTAATGTCCAAATGCAATTTATTTCTTGAAAATTAAACACAAATTAAATTTAAAATTAATATTTTTAATTATAAAATATATTATAATAAATTCATGAAAATATTAATTAAAACTTAATTTATTTTACACTTTAAAACTGATAAATTTGCATTTTTGAGCACTAATCAGTTGCCGATCGAGCACAAGTTTAAAAGGCTCGAGCTTAAGCATTAAGCTCGAAAGAATGAATCTTCTCCGATGCCTATGGGTGTTATTCGAGTCTTAGTTGCAAGCTCAAAGATATTGGTCTTCGAAGATTGAGCTCGATGAAATCACTGGTTAAGGAGGAGGCTGACTAGAATAACAAGCTCGAAGTGTTGGTCGATCTCGAAGGCACGTTAACCTTGCGTTCAAGGTCAGCAACGCGTTTTGCACACAACAACTATTAGGAGATCCCTATTCCTTAGGGATTTGTTGTTTTCTGGTATTAAATCCCAACTATCATGAGATATTATGTATTTAATGTATTAATTTACATTTATTTCAAATCTGTATAATTGATTGTAACTTCCCGAAGTAAGGGGAAGATATTTTGTCAACTAGGTCTATAAATAGCCTGAGGAATTTTATTTGTAGACATGCAGAATATTGTATAGAGAATAGTATGTTGAATTGATCTGAGAAAGCTTTGAGAGTATTACGAATTAATAATATTGGCTCGTGGATTAGCCAGATTTTAACTGCTGAACCACGTAAAAATCCTACTATTCTTTTCCTATTTTCTGAATCTTTATTTAGTGCTCTTCAGATTTAAGTTGACAAAAAACGACGTCAACACAGGTAACTACTTACATTTTTTTAAATTACTATATTATTATAATCTATAAAATGAATAAAAAATTAGATTAAAAAATATATATAAAGTGCTTTAAAACAATTAAGTGACACGTCATCTCCTTGAAGCTCTCATTTAAATATAGATATCTCTTCTATATAATAAGTGTGCAGATAACGAATTTTTTTTTGTTTTAACGGTTTTTTTATTTATTTTTCGTTATCTTTAACGGAATATTCTTATATATAACAGAATATTATTATATTTAACTGTCAATTGTAAACATGATTTAAACATAAATCAAATTAAAATAATATGTTTTTGAGACATTTTACAATGATAATTATTTAAAAAATAATAAAATCATATATTTTATAACTTAAAAAAATTAATTAAACTTAAACTTAAACTTCACTTATTAGAATAATATTATATTAAACATACAACATAATATAATCTACTATTAACTAGAAACAAACTTTTTTTTAAAAAAAAAACTAGCAACAAACTTAAATTTAAAATCCATGTACAATATTAATATGATTGAAGCTCTTTTCTTCATCAAATTCACTAAATGACATTGTGAATTACATTAGAAACGAAAAGTAGTTGATGCATGTATACTACTCTACTCTACACTATGACTTTTTCTATTATTATTTTATTCTATTATTAATTTCTTTTTAAATATTATTGTAATTTATATATATATCATGTAGCCATGTAAATATATATCTATGTCAATATTATGTTTAGATGTCATATAAATAAAGATTATTAATATAAATATTTATATATACTATAGAACTGTAATTCATTCTATTATATATTGAAGAAGAAAAAATGAACTGATTTTATTAAAATTATAGACAATATTTAGCCCTAATTTTTTAATATATTTATGTCATACATTATCTATTTTTATGATATTTTTTATTTATTTAAAATTTATATGATAATTAAAAATAATATAAAATAAATACAAGCAAATGTATATTGTATCTTACCTATTATATAAATGGCTATCTAACGGTGTTTTGTATTTAACGGATTTTGGTATGATTTAACAGATTTTAGTACTACTTAACAGTTGGTTATTAACACTTTAACAGAATCTATAATTTAGTCAAGCAATGCATCTGTTAAGAAATATACAACCATTACCATAAGACACAACCAATGGCATTTACAGCCATGATAAAAATCATTATCTCATCAAACCTCCACTTTCATCATTATAAACTCTCAAATAATTAAAAATACCTCCTGAAATATACTCTCATATCAATTACACCTACCAAAAGTGCTGAATTAATACACTTTGAAACAAAAAAATATGAGGTTTATTTCTCTTGCAGAAATTGTTGAAGAAATACAGTTTGATTTCATCCATGAAACTTTTACAAAATCATTATATATACAAGCGTATAACAAGGCACCAAATGGAAGCATCGTGTTCTACCCATAAAAAATACAAATATAAAATATAACGTGCACGTATTTTATACCTAGTATATATATATATATTTAAATGAATGAAAATCAATTTGTGGACTTTTGAGAAAAGGGAGCAAAGGGTAAATATCAAAATTAAAACATAAAAGTGACGAAATATGTTAGTGCTGCTTTTTCGTGGCATTTTCGGTTCGGTGGTCCTTCTTTACGCGTACCGCACCGGTTATTTTCAACAGTAAAGAGTAACCGTACGCACTGTACATTCGTAAGCGAATTGAGAAAAGCCTAATAATAAATTTGCTAATAATTCAAACATTATTAATATCAAAGAAAATTAATTCAATTAAATTTAAATTTAGTGCCCTTCTTCCTTCGATTCTCATCACTTTCCTTCCATTCCAAGGCTTTCGATTCTCCATCTGAGTCAACTCACCGGAGCTCCTCCAATCATGTTCAGATTTTGGTACTTTTTTTTTTCTTTTGATAGCTTAGGGTTTAATGCGCTTCGAAAACTTACGATCCATCGCCATTGATTAGTTGAATTTTGATGCCTAAGTCATTTGTTTTGTTTTTTCTTTTAGGTTTTGATTTTGTTTTTTCTACTATTATTAACTTTGCTGCGACGACTTTCTTTGTTGCTGATTTAATTTGAGAATTTTATTAATTGGGTGGGTTATCAAGCGCATTTTTTTTGGCGGTGAATTTTCGATTGTACACGCTTGCTAACGGTGTTTGATAGTTTTTCTACTGTTCCTGATCACTGATTTTGCAAAACGAATTGGTCTTTTTGCAATTCACAGAGTTTTCGTCTGTTGATCAATTCTAATTTGTAGTTGGATTATTTTGAATTCATTGTCTGATCATTTACTTATTTATTAATATCTCTTGAGCTATACTTAATCCATAAAGTATCATAGTTCTCGTTTTTTTTTCCTCCTATAAATAATCTCTTGTAGTCCTGTGATTAATATGTTTGTAGTTGTTGTGACTCATGTTACTTAAATTGAGGTTTACCGTGATTTAAATTTATGAATGATGTCAACAATTATATTTTCTTCTAATAAAACTGACAAAAGAGACCTTTGAATTCAGCAAATGTAAAGCGAGCGCTTCATTCTGGTTCAATGCATTTTTTGTTTTCATGGAATTATAAAAGGGCTATGCAAACATGGTGGTTTTGAAAACTTGTAGGATCTCTAGAGGGTGCCCTGTCATTCGCCCTAAAGATCAATTCTCATTGGATCATAGTACAGGTGCTTCTTGTGCAGTCAATAAATCAGTGTTTTGGTCCTTTTGGAGGCTCTTAACCTTAGAATAGCCGGTGTTTCATTTCTTCTAGCCTCCAAATATCATTCCAACTTCTCTAACCAAAGTAGAGAGATGTATATGTATATATATTTACAAATAATGGGATTGCTTTTAGTAATGACTGATGACTGTTTACACAGTTTAAAATAGATTAGTGGCAGTTTTGCTTTTAAAGGTCAATTTGCTCTAAAATAATTAATGGCAAATGTTCTGCAAGAAGTAGCTACAAGTAGGACTCTTTTGTTTCTAAGGGACATTTTGATCTGCTGTTACTTTCTTCAGTGCTATATTTTTGTATTTATTTTCTAAGCTGTAGTTGTTTAATTAATGTCATGTGTTATTCTGCAGGGGATCACAGGAGCAACAGTCTCAGCCCCATCAACAAGATAGCTCTACACAGTCCTGGTATCCTCCATCTGTTAGCTCCCCGAGTTCATCTCGCCCTGAAACACCTAGGACCATGTCTTCCAGCAGCTTCAGTTCACAAAGGCCTACTGACAGGCCACAGTCTCCGGCACATGTTTCACCTGCTGAAGCAGCAGGTATAATTGCTGTCCTGAAGGATAAAAGGTAGGATCATGTTTCTAAAGGTTTCTTTTAGTATGCATTTGAAAGTTTTTTTTTCATCTTTATTTGAACGTGTACTAGTAAGTCTTTATAATAGAAGGCAAAAGCCATGTTCTGGTGAATTCTGTGATGTTTAGGACATTTTAGTTTCCCACTCCCTTCTTTCAATTATGCTTGCAAAGCAGTAAATTTTTCAATATTTATCAGTCATTTATTGTTTATTTGTGAATTGTTTTAGTGTTGATGAGTTGCGGAAGCTTTTGTCTGACAAGGATGCATACCATCAGTTCCTGTTGTCCCTGGATCAGGTTAAAATTCAAAACAATGTAAGTTAGCTTGACTGCCTCATTTCTGCTGTAACCTGTAGGTGTATAATTTCACTAGACAAAAACTACACCTGTATGGGATGCGTTTCTTCAATTGTTGACATCAATAAATTTGCTTTGTTATATATATATATATATATATATTTGTTTCTATTTGGCAAAGAAATTGGTCCTAAATATGATGTATAGTGGTAGTTGCAAAACTTTTTTTGTTTCCTTTTTTGAGTTTCACTGTTAGAATGTTTTTGTTTTTTGTTCTTAATCATCTTTTGAATTGACTGTCATCAGCTACGAGATGAACTCCGGAAAGAAACTCTGCAGTTAGCAAGTAAGTTATTGTACATATGGTTGAAATTGATGTACATATTTTTGCTTCCTCAGTTTTATTACTTCCTAGGTAAACAAATTATAAGATGTGTGTTTTTTTCAGGAGAAAACTTGGAAAAGGAGCCACGTATTATGGAGCTCAGAAACCAGGTAAATTTGGTTTATGCTCTTCTTTCTCCAGTAATTTCTCTTAGATGTTCTGACTTCTGATGGTGAAACTTCTTCTCTTATTTTGTGGTCACAGTGCAGAATTATCAGAACCACCGAACTGGCTACTGCTCAGGAGAAATTAAATGAACTAGAGAGGCAAAAGGAAGAAACGTTAAAGCTCTGTTCTCCTGCTTCCCTCTTTCAAAGGCTTAAAGGTATGTAGTGCGAGACAATCTAAAGTTTTATAATGCTAGATCAGGACATGAACCTACTTGGTAGTTAGTTATGATCCAAATTTTGAGTTTTTATGCTAAGATCTCCAAACCCTTGTTTTGTTTTGCAGAAGCGATGAACAAGGTGGACGAAGAATCTGAAACGCTGCACGAGCAGCTCCTTGAAAAGGAGATTGATATTGGAGCTTTTGTGCAGAAATACAAAAAGCTCCGCACTACCTATCACAAAAGAGCACTCATTCACCTTTCAGCTAGAACAAATACAGTTAGTTAAACTGGTTGTGACTGTACACTTTTGAATAATTTGGGATTTGCTTTTTTCAAACAAATCAATGAACTATAAATCTCTCCTTTTTTGGAGAGGAGTGATTGGAGGGTAATGTGTCTTATGTTATTTATGTTTCACATGGTCGTGTTAAGCTAAAATTAGTGTCAGTTTTTAAAAAAAAAAAAAAAAAAATCTAATTATGTATTTTCCTTTTTGGATTTAACTATATTAACCAAATGGTATAAGAAAAGAAAGACTCGTCAGATCAGGAATTTAGAGAATGGTTTCGTAGCAAGGTTTGTGACTGCATTAAGAAGCTAGCAGTGTGTCAAATAACCTATAAATTATTAGAATTGCTTATTCCAAATCAAACACTCTTAGTCGATTTGGGAAATGGCACTGATTAAATAGAATGTCAAGTGAATTAAGCAAAATCACTTAATATATCAAATTAATTAAACAATTTCCAAATGGATTACAAAACCAATAAGAATATTACAAAATTATACTTACAAATGCGACCATTATTTGTAGCACTTGCATTATCCCAATTGGAACCCAACAAATTAACAATAATAATAATAAAAAAAGAGCTATGCAAAATATTAACGAAATAACTATTTCTTAAAGGGAAATTTGATATCATATGCTAAAAAATTAAACAAAGTAAAAAATTAAACCCAAAAAATAAACATAGGAAAGTTATCCTATTTTTTCAATTTCTTCCCCAAATTACCCCTCACTTTTCAACTTCCTCCATTTTCTCTAACTCCCTTCTCTCTCCTCCTTCTCTCTATCTCTCTGTCAAATTTCCCAAAAGTCACATTCATTTCTCTCTCTCTCTCTCTCTCTCTCTCTCTCTCTCTCTCTCTCTCTCTCGCTCTCTCTCTCTCAGACAAAAAAAAAACCACCACGACTTGCAGTCAGCCGGACCTCCACCCACCACGACCTCAGCCGGACCTCCCACACACTCAACCAACCTCCACATTCATTTTTCTCACCCAAAAGCAATGGGTAAGTGTTTTTTATGCAAAATATTGTTGGCTTTTGTTATATTTAGTGTAAGTTGTATGGATCTGCACATTGTTGGTTGTATTTTGTCCATTTTGTGTTCTGAAATGAAAGTAGACTATGCTCCGTTTTCTGCGTTTTTTTTTTTTGTTTTTCGTTTTTTTGCCATTTTTGAATGATAAATTGCGATTTTGTGCGATTTCTACCAAAGTCAGAGGTTAGGGATGAAACTATGCGACATTTGAACGATGCCATTGCGATTTTGTGCGATGTTATATGTGTGGCAAAAACTAAGTATTTTTGGGCGATTTTGTGGGCGACTTTATCTGTGTGCGATACTTGTGCGATTCCTATGCGATATCATTGCGATTTTGTCTGTATTAATTTTGTCCAAAATTTCTTGCGATAGTTGTGCGATGTTTTTGCAATATTGAACGATATGTGTGCGATTTTAAATTTGTTCGACTTTATTTGTACTTTTTTCTGATTTTAAATTTTTTTTGTTTGTGACAGATTCAACTGTATTTGTGCCTGGTGTTTGGTGATTCTCACTACGAGGGGGTCTTCTTTGTCGCTCTGCTTGGTTGCTTGGAGTTAGTTCCAACCTCAAGGGAGGTACTTGTACAGCTCCATCAACTTCCAGCTCCACATCATCATCCTCATCCAAATCTACCACAGGATCATCGTTGTAATAGAGACCATCGAAATCATCTAAATGATCAAATGCGATATCGGCTCTGTGGTCATCTATATTATTAGGTAGTTGCTCATTCAAACCAACCCCCTAATTAGTTTCTGGGACAAAGGTCCCTACCACACTTCGAGGGGTTACACTTCGAGTAGGCTCCAAATTCACATTCTTCTTCGCCTTAGTCACAAATAGTGGCAGCAAGTTGTCCACACTCATCTTTGCCTTCCTACTAAAAAACACTCGCAGTTGACTATCTTTCACTAAAACCCCCGGCGGAAACTTGGTGCCTTTCATGTACATGTAACAGACTTCTAATTTCAGTTCATACACCAAAGGATCCACATCCAACTCTTCATACAAAACTTCACGCAACTTTTCCAGAGTAGTGTCAATGTCAAACATCAACGTCTTACTTGTTGGGGAATTGAATACCCAGTTGAAACCCTCGACAGCCCAAACACCATCATACAATACAGGCACAAATACAGTTGAATCTATCACAAACAAAAAAAAATTTAATCAGAAAAAAGTACAAATAAAGTCGTACAAATTTAAAATCGCACACATATCGTTCAATATCGCAAAAACATCGCACAAAGTCGCACAACTATCGCAAGAAATTTTGGACAAAATTAATACAGACAAAATCGCAATGATATCGCACAGGAATTGCACAAGTATCGCACACAGATAAAGTCTCCCACAAAATCGCCCTAAAATCGCCCAAAAATACTTAGTTTTTGCCACACATATAACATCGCACAAAATCGCAATGACATCGTTCAAATGTCGCATAGTTTCATCCCTAACCTCTGACTTTGGTAGAAATCGCACAAAATCGCAATTTATCGTTCAAAAATGGCAAAAAAACGAAAAACCCAGAAAAAAACGCAGAAAACGGAGCATAGTCTACTTTCATTTCAAAACACAAAATGGAAAAAATACAACCAATAATGTGTAGATCCATACAACTTACACTAAATATAACAAAAGCCAACAATATTTTGCATAAAAAACACTTACCCATTGCTTTTGGGTGAGAAAAATGAATGTGGAGGTCGGTTGAGTGTGTGGGAGGTCCGGCTGAGGTCGTGGTGGGTGGAGGTCCGGCTGACTGCAAGTCGTGGTGGTTTTTTTTGGTCTGAGAGAGAGAGAGCGAGAGAGAGAGAGAGAGAGAAATGAAGGTGACTTTTGGGAAATTTGACCGAGAGAAGTGAAATTCCGTTTTTTATGATTACCAACTTAATTATTTAAATTAAATAATTAATTGTTAAACTGTTACAGAAATGTTTAAACAGATACCAAGACTGTTTGAACAGAAACCATATATGTTTAAACAGTTTGTGACCAGAAGATAAAAACGAACATAAAGTAAAGAACACACGAATTTTTACGTGGTATCAGCAATCTTTGCAGATTGCTACTAGTCCACGAGGCCACGCCCAGAGAATGAAATTTATTAGAAGAATATCTAAATGATTACAAAACCAAATTGACTTATACAAATAAAGACTCCCTGTTGAATTTGTCGCAACTATTGTAATCTAAACTTCTAATCAAATTTCTGAAGTGCTAAGATCTTGAACTCCCTTCAAATCATAACACTTGCACTTTTCCTCTCGAAAAGTGACTCACGAACAAGACTTCTCCCGAAGCTTGATGACCAATGTCCAAGTGTGTTCACCCTGCACAATTAACACAAAGAAAACAATACAGAAGTACACTGAATAAACCACTAAGAACTTGCTGGACTCAAGTTCTTCATAAAATAAAAAATCTCTCTAAAACTTGAAAAATATTTGGAAAATAACATATCAAGAGAGATGATCAAAAAACCAACGACCTAAGAAAGATTATATACATTTTAGAATCCCTTTAGGTCGTGGAAAACAAATCAGAAATCAAACATCCAATAAATGGAAAATCTTCCAAAACAGGAAAGTCAGAATCTGTTCAAACAGACTCGTAATCCGTTCAAACAGATTCATTGAACCTGGACAGTTTTTCAACTCAGTTTCCTTAAATAAATAAGGAAACAATATATCTTTTATGATTGCAAGCTGTACACGATTTCTGGGCAACCAAATCAGATAAATAAAAAATAAATACTAATAATTTCCAATTCAAGAAAAAGATATTCTTTTAATGGAAAATATATATATATATTTATTTTATTAACACATAAATTAAAAATCTGAATATAGAAAGACATATTTCAACAAAACAAGAAACTACCCATTTTCGAAATTCACCACAAAATATTACAAAAGAGGAAACTACTAATTTCGAAAATACCCCTTTAAATTAATTTTGTCTTTATTATCAAAAATGTCAATAAAGGATTTTACAATCTCCCCCTTTGGCAATTTGATAGACAGAATTAATTCAAAAACCTGCAACACAAATGTTAGTGATAAGTAAAGAGAAAGAACCCCCCCTGCAAACATGCATGAACTTATAACAAACATGTAAATAAGCTAGACTTAACTCCCCCTCAAAATAAGAAGGTCCAGAGTTTAAACAAAACAACAAACAACCAGACAAACAACCAGGTTTTTGGAAATAGTACTACTCCTCCTTTGTGTCTTTCAAAGAAGCCAAAGAACCATAAAACAAAAAAGAGTATCAATGTTTAAAGGACAAAAATTAAAAGAAAACTAAACAACTGGATCTTTGGACAGAGACTGAACAGCTTCCAACACAGAACGTTGCAATCCTTCAAGTGACATCACTCGAGCAGTCAATGAATCAACAGAGGCTCGAACAACAGCTATTTCGGTTGCAACAAGTCCTGAATCTGTGGCAACAGAGGAGGAGGCATGAGGAATGTCATCCGAGGCAATCTTCAGGGATTGGGGCTTGACTTTCTTGGAGGACGGAGCAGCAGTGGCTTCAGTAGGAGGGGCTGAGGCTTTGTAGGAAGCAGCAGTAGTGGGTGCCACCAAGTCTTCTTGATCACGTTGGAGATCTTTTTTCTGCATACTCAACACTTTATAAATAACTTAAGGAAAAGGAAGATTCAAGTTTTTCCTGTTACCTTTGCGAAACCCAATGATTTGATCATGAATAACCGAAGCCAAATTTATACCAAGACCGGTCCCCACCTTGTACAAAAATGAGGCCATATCAAAAGAGATAGTGGCGGTGTGAAAAGTGGGCTTCCAATTTGTTGTGGCAAACTTATGGAGAACAGCATAAGTGTAGGTGAGATTGGAGACCGAGATGACTTTATTAGATGGCCATACCATTTTTTGACCTACCAATTCAGTGATAACCATGTCCTTGTCAAGAGAGGCACCATCAACATCATCTTCGACATCAAGGGGAAGATGCAAAGCAAGAGCAATGTCTTGAGGAGAAAAAGAGAACCAATGGCCCCTAACAAACACTTTGTTATACAGAGGAGATGAAGGTTCAATAATTTCATTAGTAAGATTGGCATAGAATTCCTTGACTATTCTATCCACAAAACCAGAAAATTTAACCAAAGAACCTGTCCATTGTCGATCTTGAAGCATTGTTAGCACACCAAAAGGACGATGATCACCCAAGACATAATTTCTTTCAATGATAAATTTCCTTTGAGCATATAGAACCATATCACGTGCATTATCATTATAGCAAAAAATGGAAGAATAAGGTTTGAAATGTACACCTGAACGTTTTGGAGAAGGTGTAGAACCAGAAATAGGTTTCTTCCCTTTAGCTTTGGATGTCAAAGGAGATGCAATTTGGTCTGAGTCAGATTCAGCTTCTTGTTCAGAGGGGATAATGTCTTCTTTTTCTGGCTCATTAGACTCAGCCTCTGATTCTGCATTGTCAGGAACCGTTTCATCAGACAATGTGGTATCATGGGTTGCTTCAAATTCTGATTTTTCTTCCTCAGGATCAGATTCGGAGGAAGACAGTGAAGGGGGATGAGCTTTCAATTTTTTCTTGGCAGCAGACAAGGGAGAAAGAGACGCATCCAACCCCAATTTCCTTTTTGGAGTGACAGAATTTTTCTTGGACTGACTCGGCTTCAAAGGCATTTTGAGCAACCCAGCAGCAGCAGCTTTGGAAGAGGATGAAACAGATTTCGATGTTGCCCTAGCCTCCAAAGATGAATCAAAAGGAAGAGGAGAATGGTCTTTGGCTCGAGAGGGCACCATCACTTCAGATGGTGGTGCAACAATGTCAGCAGAGATATCTGGAAACACCATAGGGTGTTCATGAGAGAGCGAAAAAACCTTCTTGCGAGCCTTGGATTTGCAGGACTTTCCAACAGATGTGGGAGCTGCTGGAACAGAAGGAGGCGCTGTTGACACAGACGGAGGAGGCGAAGGAGATGGCACCTTTCGGGATTGAGAAACAGGGATCTTCTTGGAGGAAGCACCATGAGTTCTTACCATTTTTTTCTCTGAGAAAACAAAAACACTTACAAGAAAATGAGAGGAAAAAAAATATAGAAGGAGAAGAGATAACTGAGTGAAATCGTGGGTGAGAAGAAATAGGGTAATGTCATGCATTTTTAAATATATTACTTACCCAAAATGAATACCCACGGCAAAAAGAGGTTTCCCTTTTTTTTATTAAAAAAATTGTTTTAATTAAACAAGAAAAGGAAACAATCTTGAAGGCACACGATCCACATAGACAATCCAAAAAAAGGTAACAAAAAAAATACCCCACACGATCTTCTTATTGACACTTTCCTATTTTTTTTTATCAACAATTCTAAACAAGGTACAAGACAATAAAGATACAAATCATAATATTCCAAAATGAGAAAGAAGACAAAAATAAATTCCTTGGTGACAAAGAATATATTAAATCACACAATTAAATGCATAATTTCACAAAATCACCACAATGATTCGGTCCACCATGAATTTCCTTGTCAAATTTTTTTTTAATTATCATTTTTTATTTTATATATATGCACAAAAATAAAAACTCAACCCAAAAAAAATCTGCTTTGATCAAAGAGAGTCATCCTGATAAGAATAAAATCAAGCAAATGAAAATAAGAATTAGTGTAAATCATAGATAAGAACACTTGTGAAAATGAAAAATTAGAACGAATATTCGAGAGAAATAAAGCACAATTCAGTCACAAGCACATATTCTTAAGTAAATCAATCAACATGTATGAGTCTTACACACATTTTTTTTTTTTTTTATAAACTGTGTACAATTTTTATTGCATTGTTTCAAGCATAAGTGTGTAACAGTGTATGCAAGGGAACATTGCCCAATGACAAATAAGTCTTTTTCGAAATTAAAATAATTGTAACCCATGAAGACGCTGTCACACTACACCAGTGGTAGCCCTTTTCTATGGTAGCGTATCCTTTTCATAACTCCGAATTACAAAGTTCCAACTTACTCAAAAGACGGCTTTCACACACTGATGTAGGTAGCTCTATTCTTTCACAGGAGCTTGAAACAATGCTACACAAAAGGAAGCTCAAACATTAAACATTGATTAATTTACTCGAATATGCCTAGGAGGAATAGATTAAATTTCTCTCAAGAATATACAACCAAAGATTCATAAACACAAGACAGATTATCCAGCTTGACACACAACAAAATTTTCAAATTGATTGACATTTTTCTAAACAAAAAAAAAACACAATAGATCAAGCGGACAACACCATAACAAGAGAATTTAAAGAGAACAAACCCCCAAAGATTTTCGGAGGAAATCAAAGCGAACCGAATCAAGAACTTTAGTGAAAATATCTGCAATTTGTTTATGTGTTTCAATATATTCCAAGACAAGAACTTTATTTTCAACTAATTCTCTTATGAAATGATGACGAATATCAATATGTTTAGTACGAGAATGTTGCACAGGGTTTTTTTAAATATTAATTGCACTTGTATTATCACAAAAAATAGTTAAAGTGTCAAGATCAAACCCATAATCCATCATCATTTGCTTCATCCACAAAAGTTGTGCACAACAACTTCCCGCTGCAATGTATTCAGCCTCAGCTGTTGAGAGAGAAATAGAATTCTGTTTCTTGCTGTGCCACGAAACAAGATTATTTCCCAAGAAGAAACATCCTCCACTAGTGTTTTTTCTGTCATCAGTGTTACCTGCCCAATCAACATCACTAAAACACACTAGATTAGGGTTAGTTTCTTTTGAATACCAAATACCATAATCAGCAGTCCCATGAACATATCGAATGATTCTTTTGACAGCTGCAACATGAGACTCCATAGGATTTCCTTGGTACCTGGCACACACACCAACACTATAACTTAAATCAGGTCGACTAGCAGTGAGATAAAGAAGACTACCAATCATGCTCCTATACAGTGTAGGATCCACTTTGACACCATTTTCATCTTTGGATAGCTTCAAAGTCGTTCCCATTGGTGTTTTGGCAATCTTTGAACTTTCAAGTCCAAACTTTTTCACCAAGTTCTTAACATATTTGCTTTGAGAAATAAATGTGCCTTCATCTAATTGCTTGACTTGCAAACCTAAGAAATAGATCAATTCTCCCACCATGCTCATTTCAAATTCCTCTTTCATTTGCTTCACAAATACCTCCACCTCATTGTCAGAAGTAAAACCAAACACAATATCATCAACATAAATTTGAGCAATAATTATGTTAGATTTAATATTTTTGATAAACAGAGTTTTATCTACTCCACCCTTTTTGTATCCATGAGAAACAAGAAATTGAGAGAGTCTCTCATACCAAGCTCGAGGGGCTTGCTTCAAACCATATAGAGCTTTCTCCAATTTGTAAACATGATCAGGTGCATGGGGATCTTCAAACCCTTTGGGTTGTTCAACATATACCTCTTCATGCAAGATCCCATTGAGAAATGCAGATTTGACATCTATTTGGAACAACTTGAAACCAATCAAGCAAGCAATAGACAATAATAATCTAATTGATTCAAGTCTTGCAACAGGTGCAAATGTTTCATCAAAGTCTATTCCTTCCACTTGTGTGTACCCTTGTGCCACTAATCTTGCTTTATTTCGCACGATTGTACCAAATTCATCATATTTATTTTTGAAAATCCATTTTGTGCCAATAATATTAGTATGCAACGGTCTTGGCACAAGGATCCACACTTTGTTTCTAAAAAATTGTTCCAATTCCTCCTGCATAGCTTTAATCCAATTTTCATCAGTTAAAGCTTCTTTCACATTTTTAGGCTCAATTAGAGATAAGAAACAAACAAATTGAACAACATAACTAAACCTTCTTCGTGTTACCATACTGTCTTTTGGATTTCCAAGTATTAAATCCGCTGGATGATTTAACTTAACTCTGGTTGATGGCTCCTTTTGGACTTCATCCAAAATAATATCTGGAAATTTCTTTTCTGTCTGTCCAGAATCTGTTTCATCGGATTCGCGATTTGTTGGAACAGATGGACCAGACGTTGCAACAGTAGTATCACTGACACAAGCTTCTTCGTGTTTTTCAGTAGGTTCATCAGTAAACCTTTCAATTTCTTCCTTAGTAGAAAACTCAGAAAAATCCCTGGAATCATCAATAACAACGTTAGCCGACTCCATTACAGTTTGGGTTCTCATGTTATACACACGATAGGCCCTACTGTTAGTGGAGTATCCAATAAAAACACCTTCATCACTCTTAGTATCAAATTTACCAAGATTTTCTCTATCTCTCAAAATGTAACAAACACATCCAAAAACATGAAAGTAAGCCACACTTGGTTTCTTACCTTACCAAATTTCATAGGATGTTTTAGATGTACCTGGACGAAGAAAAACACGATTTATGATATAGCAAGCAGTGTTGATTGCTTCTGTCCATAACCGTTTGGTCAATTTTTTGCTGTTTAGCATCACTCTAGCCATTTCTTGAAGAGTGCGGTTTTTCCTCTCTTCAACTCCATTTTGTTGAGGAGTTTTGGGAGCTGAAAACTCATGAGAGATACCTGTAGACTTACAAAAATCATCATAGACAGAATTCTCAAATTCTTTACCATGATCACTTCTTATACGAACAATTTTTCCAATGTTGCAATCTTTTTCAACTTTTAATTTCAAGCAAAGAGTTTTAAAGGCATCAAAATTGTCAGATTTTTCTTTCAAGAAATCCACCCAAGTATATCTAGAAAAATCATCCACACAAACAAAAATATATCTTTTGCCATTTAAACTCTCAATTTGAATTGGACCCATAAGATCCATGTGAAGCAATTCTAAAACTTTCGAAGTGTTTATGTCAGAAACACTTTTATGTGTAATTTTCAATTGCTTACCAAGTTGACAACTCTTGCACTTACCATCAGATTCTTTACCTAGCTTAGGTAAACCACGTACACTCCCTGCATGTGACAATTTTTTCAAGGTTTTGAAATTTATGTGACCAAGTTTAGCATGCCACATATCAGTGTTATTACTCACAACAGATTGACACATAATAGATGGCAGAAGAGTGTAACAATTGTCATTAGATCTATAACCTTCAAGAACATTCTCACCATTCTTGTTTAACACAAAACAATTCTCTTTATCAAAGTTAACAGTATAACCTTGATCACAAATTTGACTTATGCTTAGAAGATTAGCTTTAAGACCTTCCACAAGTAACACTCTTTTGATTCTAGGCAACCCTTCAAAGTTAAGAGTGCCCATACCAAGAACATTACCTTCAATTCCATTGCCAAAAGTAACAGACCCACAATGCATAGGTTTTATGTCTGTAAGAATAGACTTGTCACCTGTCATATGTCTTGAACAACCACTGTTAAAATACCAAAAATATGAAGAAGCAGATCTATCATATTCACTAGTAAAACCAGCAAAACAATTATTCTTTTTTATCCATATTTTCTTTGATTGAACATTTTCCTTTTTTACTCTTTTGAAATCATCAAAATAATTGAATTTTTCAAAATATTCATTTTTAGCAAAATTCATAAGAGTAAAACACTTAGGAAGAATATGACCCTTCCTACCACAAAAATGGCAGATTAGAATGAATTTTTCGAGTTTACCATTGGATTTACCTGCTGACTGTGTCCTTTCTGTTGGAACAAACCGAGTACCGGATACAACAGATTTCACTGAGGATGCAACAGGAACATCAGACGATAACATCCCAGCCGAGATAAAGACAGTTTTCTTTGATTTTTGAGAACTTGAAGCACCCAGTCCCACATGACTTCTTTGATCTGAATTCTGTATATTCTCAAAAATAGTTGAACCGGGGTTAAGCATTCTAACATTTTTCTCAAGAGTATCCAAATCTTTAGACAACTTATTAATTTCAACATTTTTTGAAATTATTTCTTTTTCCAAATTTTCATTCAAATCAGTAAGTTGTTTAATTTCAAGGGATAAATCTTTATTTTTGCTTACCAATGACCGATTTTCAGAACACACTTTCACCCATGAACCATACATCTTTTTGTAAGATTCACTCAAAGACTCATCATTCAATTCAGATTCATCACTATCAGAATTTTCTTCATCTTTTGAAACATTATTCAAGCAAACAATTTTTTCATTTTCAGATTTAGAACCAGGTAAAATAGAAGTGAGAGCGACATTACCTTCCTCATCTTCACTACTTTCAGAGTCATTATCACTCCAAGTAGCAATCATACCTTTTTTGTTCTTTTTCAAAGTATTTGCACATTCAGACTAGATGTGACCAAATCCCTCACATTCCCTGCACTGAATACCATTTTTATTAGTTTGAAAAGGTTTAAGAGAAGAAGGGTTACCTTTTGACATCTTGCCATTGAATTTTTTGTTTCCTATCTTATTCATATATTTTCAAAAATTCTTTGCAAGCATTTCCATTTCATTATCACCATCTTCATCATCTGAGACTTCCTTTTCAGTGCTCTTGAAAGCTATGGCTTTCTCCTTTTCTTTGGAAGTACTTGGCTTGTCTTTTTGACGAATCTTTTGATTTAACTCAAAGGTACGAAGTGACCCCATCAGTTCTTCTACCTTCATAGTACTGAAATTTTTTGCCTCTTCCATAGCAGTGAGCTTAACATTGAACCTGTCAGGAAGAACTCGAACGATTTTTCTAACAAGAACAGAATCATCAAGTTTTTCACCAAGTGCAAAATACTCATTAGAAATATCAGATAATCTCTCATAAAATTCAGATAGTGTTTCAGAATCAGACATTCTAAGGTCATCAAACCTGGCTTGTAACATGATAAATCTAGACCTTTTAACATCTACAGTTCCTTCAAACTGAGTTTGAAGAATTGTCCAAGCATCTTTAGCCGAGACACATGTGGAAACAAGTTTTATAAAAATTTCTCCAACACCATTAAATATGGTGTGAAGAGCTTTATTATTATAGTTGGATAATTTTTCTTCTTCTGTGTCCCAAACAAGTTCAGATTTTACAATTGTGCTTCCATCTTCACCTTTTTCAGTAGGAGGTGACCATCCAGACAAAATTGCTCTCCATGCTTTCTCATCTTGAGCTTTTATGAAAGCTCTCATCCTAACTTTCCAGTATGGATAGTTTGAGTCATTTAGCAATGGAGGTCGAGACACCGAACTACCTTCTGCAAAGAAAGACATTTCACACAAAACAAATCAAACGGAAAATAACCACAAGATCTCACTAGGAGTTTAGTGAACCGCTCTGATACCAATTAAAATTCCGTTTTTTATGATTACCAACTTAATTATTTAAATTAAATAATTAATTGTTAAACTGTTACAGAAATGTTTAAACAGATACCAAGACTGTTTGAACAGAAACCAGATATGTTTAAACAGTTTGTGACCAGAAGATAAAAACGAACATAAAGTAAAGAACACACGAATTTTTACGTGGTATCAGCAATCTTTGCAGATTGCTACTAGTCCACGAGGCCACGCCCAGAGAATGAAATTTATTAGAAGAATATCTAAATGATTACAAAACCAAATTGACTTATACAAATAAAGACTCCCTGTTGAATTTGTCGCAACTATTGTAATCTAAACTTCTAATCAAATTTCTGAAGTGCTAAGATCTTGAACTCCCTTCAAATCATAACACTTGCACTTTTCCTCTCGAAAAGTGACTCATGAACAAGACTTCTCCCGAAGCTTGATGACCAATGTCCAAGTGTGTTCACCCTGCACAATCAACACAAAGAAAACAATACAGAAGTACACTGAATAAACCACTAAGAACTTGCTGGACTCAAGTTCTTCACAAAATAAAAAATCTCTCTAAAACTTGAAAAATATTTGGAAAATAATATATTAAGAGAGATGATCGAAAAACCAATGACCTAAGAAAGATTATATACATTTTAGAATCCCTTTAGGTCGTGGAAAACAAATCAGAAATCAAACATCCAATAAATGGAAAATCTTCCAAAACAGGAAAGTCAGAATCTGTTCAAACAGACTCGTAATCCGTTCAAACAGATTCATTGAACCTGGACAGTTTTTCAACTCAGTTTCCTTAAATAAATAAGGAAACAATATATCTTTTATGATTGCAAGCTGTACACGATTTATGGGCAACCAAATCAGATAAATAAAAAATAAATACTAATAATTTCCAATTCAAGAAAAAGATATTCTTTTATAGAAAAATATATATATTTATTTTATTAACACATAAATTAAAAATCTGAATATAGAAAGACATATTTCAACAAAACAAGAAACTACCAATTTTCGAAATTCACCACAAAATATTACAAAAGAGGAAACTACTAATTTTGAAAATACCCCTTTTAATTAATTTTGTCTTTATTATCAAAAATGCCAATAAAGGATTTTACAAGAAGATAGAACAGAGAGATGGAGAGAAGGAGGAGAGAGAAGGGAGTTAGAGAAAATGGGGGGAAGTTGAAAAGTGAGGGGTAATTTGGGGAAGAAATTGAAAAAGTAGGATAACTTTCCTATATTTATTTTTTGGGTTTAATTTTTTACCTTGTTTAATTTTTTAGCATATGATATCAAATTTCCCTTCTTAAATTTACGAAGTGAAATATTAAGGAAACTATGAGGTGAGGTGTTTGACTTAACTAAAAAAACTACCGTTTTTTTAAGTGACCCTTGCTTAAAGCAAGACAACACAAATTCATTGAACAAGAGCAAGAGAAACATTAGGGAGACTGTCCCAACAGCAAACTCCCAAAATAACACATAGATAAGCCATACAAACCTAAATACAAGCCTAGAAAACAAGAAAGCTGCAACAAGGACTGCAGCTAAACACTAACAAAAGAACAACTTAGAAGAGAATAACAATACTAGGAAAACAAAAGTAAAAAAGAGTGGCACACTGCATCAGTCTAACATAACAACAGTAGACAAAATTAAAATAACAAACATCATCACAACAAGACGAAACAGAGGAGAAAGAACTTGGTCATGGTGGATGCCACGCTTTGTAGTTGTTGAGCACCGAGTTGTGATAGTTTTTCCAGTCCAACTCCCCTTCTAGATGATAGGTGTGGGCGTATTTCACATAGTTATGGGCTACATAGTTGCTTTCATGGGGAACTTTAACAATATCCCAGTGAAGCAGCTTATTGCAAAGAACTCTAAATTTCCTTCTCACCTCCTCAAGACAAACCACTTCTTTAGCATTTCGTTTGGCTAGAGCTCCTACAACCAATAGGCAATCACTTTGGAAGATCACTGCAGGGTATTTGTGAGAGTGAGCCACCTCTGCTGCCAAGGAAGTGCTTTTCCTTCAGCTAGAGTAGGATCCAAATCCCTTATCTTTTTAGTTACAACTGTCACAATTTCTCCAAAAGAGTTGCAGGAAACAACTCCAATAAAAGAGTCATCCTTTGAAATAGAGACATCAGTAGAAACACAATGCCAACCCGGTGGTGGAGGTAACCATTGCGCTGCAGTAGTCTCCCCTTCGACAGGTCACAGGTGTTGTTGACCACTCATTAAGTCGAAGCAAATTTTGTGCAGACACTGGCAAAATTATTTTTTGTTTTTAAAAGCTGACAACAATTTTTTTTAAAACAAGTATGGATGTTTGTTCAAAAAATAATTTTTAAAAATAAAGTTTAGAAAAATAGAAAATTTTGAGAACAATAAAATATTGTTTTATGTTGTTCTTAATTTTTTTTTTGTACATTTTTTTTTCTCACATTTTTTTTAATTATCTTTTAATTATTGTTATCTCACATAATTTATTTTCACATCACTTTCTCTCTCATTTGTTTATCTCTTCTCACTTTCTCTCACATCACTTTTTCTCTCTCTCACCACTTTCTATCTTCTTATTTTCTCTCTCATCATTTTCTCTGTTCTTATCTTTTCTCTCATCATTTTCTCTCTCGCTATTTTCTCTTCACATTTTCTATCTTTTCATTTTTTATATCATTATTTTCTATCTCCTTATTTTTTTCTCTCATCACTTATTATCTCGTCATTTTCTTTCTCATCACTTACTATATCATCATTTTTCTTTCCTCATTTTTTCTCTCCTCACTTCTCTCTCTTCACTTTCTTTTTTGTCACTTTCTCTTTTATTTTTTCTTACATTAGTTTCTCTCTTCTCAATTTCTCTTTTCTCAAATTTTCTCTTCTTACTTTTTCATTATTTTTTCTTCCACATTACTTTATCTCATTAATTAGTACAAAATTTTAAAAGATTTTTCTCTTTATAAATATATATTAATTCTTTTATTTAATATTTTTTTATAAAAATAAAACTAAAAAATTATTTTTAGAAAACATTATCAAACACCTCTTGTTTTATTTGTAAACTATAAAACTGTTTTCTGTTCTTATTTCTGAAAAGACAACTTTAAAAACAAAAATAGAAAATAATACCAAACAGAAACTATCTTTCTTACTCTCTTTACATTTTTTTATGTGAATGCTTAACAAATGATATTGTTCAAATATTTAAGAGTATGAAATAGAATTTTTCTTACCACTCCTTAATTATAAAAACCTTACTTTGAGGTTTATTAATGTAATTTTAAAAAAAATGTCTTTTGGTTAATAATAAAATAGAATGAGCATTAAACGACAAGTTTTGAATGAGTCTCATTTGATGTCTTTTTCTCTTGAAAAAAATGCTAAAAATTCTAATATACAATAAATTGCATTGGGAAATTTTAGGTTCTATGTATCAAAACATAGGAAATTTTTTTAATATGCCAATTTAAACACTCCTCCTATTAATGTGCTCCCAAGCATATTTTGGATAAACAATTCCCCTTCATAAACACTCCTCCCATTAATGTGCACTCATGATTAATTTTTGTGTTCTACATAAAAAATTTAAGGCTTTAAATATGCTAAACATGTAGATCTAAAAAAAAAATACTATGATTAAAAAAAATTCAACTAAAACAAACATTTAAGCAAAAAGTTATGGCCCACCAAAATTTTTCGTCAAATTTCAGCGCAAAGCATCGATATAACATCGATGTACCATCAATTTTGCATAATTTTGGCCAAAAATCAAGGTTTCGTGATTGTATCGCAAGAGCATCGAAAAAGCATTGATTTTGCATCGAAAAAACATTGTTTTGGCAACAAAAAAAAAAACCAAGTTTTCAAGATTGCATCGATTTTCCATCAAATTTGCATAATTTTTCCCAAAAAATCAAATTTTGTAGATGCATCGCAATTACATCAAAGTGACATCGAAATAACATCGTTTTTGTACAAAAAAATAAATGAAAACGATGCTAAAAATTCACATAGTCTGCAAACCAAGGCACCCCCTCTTCTTCACTTACAACAAAAAGTTGCTCATCCGGAAAATTATCATCAATTTGAACTTCACTTTCACTTTGTCCCTTCTCAATCTCTAATCTCGATAGGTGATCCGCTACCAAATTTTCTATCCCCTTTTTATCCTGAATCTCCATATTGAATTCTTGCAACAACAAGACCCAATGAATAAGACATGGCTTGGCATCCTTCTTGGTCATAAGGTATTTAATCGTTGAATGGTCGGTATAGACTATTACCTTATTACCAATTAGATAGAGTCTGAACTTGTCAAAGGCAAACACTATTGCTAATAACTCTTTCTTGGTAGTGGCATAGTTTAATTGCACATCATTGAGAGACCTACTAGCATAGTATATGGTCCGGAACACCTTGTCCACCCACTGCCCCAATACCGCTCCCACCGCATAATCACTTGCGTCACACATAAGCTCAAATGGAAGATCCCAATCTGGTGATACTACAATTGGTGCGGTGATTAATTTCTCTTTGAGGATGTTAAATGCCTTCAAACATTCAACATTGAAATTAAAAGTCACTCCATTCATGAGTAAGGTTGACAAAGGTTTCAAAATCCTTGAGAAGTCCTTAATAAACCTTCTATAAAATCTAGCATGACCCAAAAAACTTCAAACACCCTTAACAGAATCCGGTGGAGGTAGGTTCTCTATGGTGGAAATCTTGGCTCGGTCTACCTTGATACCCTTACTTGAAATTTTATGGCCCAAAATTATTCCTTCTGTCACCATAAAGTGACATTTCTCCCAGTTCAAAACCAAATTAGACTCTTCACACCTTTTCAATATCATCTCCAAATTAGTTAAACACCCATCAAAAGAAGAGCCAAATACTGAAAAATCATCCATAAAAATTTCAATACCTTTTTCCACCATATCCGAAAAGATGGACATCATACATCTTTGAAATGTTGCTGGAGCGTTACACAACCCAAACGACATTCTCCGGAATGCAAATGTTCCATAAGGGCATGTGAATGTGGTCTTTATTTGATCTTCGGAAGCAATAGGCATCCCCGAATACCCATCCAAAAAGCAATAGTATGGATGGCCTGCCAATCTGTCTAACATCTAGTCCACAAAAGACAAAGGAAAATGATCCTTCTTTGTTGCTTATTCAGCTTACAGTAATCAATACAAATTCTCCACCCTGTCACCGTACAGGTTGGAATGACTTCATTATTGTCATTCTTTACTACCGTCATTCCTCATTTCTTAGGGATTGCCTGAACTGGGCTAACCCATGCACTATCTGAGATTGGGTATATTACCCACGCATCCAACCACTTAAGGATCTCCTTCCTTACCACCTCCTTCATCGAAGGATTCAGCCTCCTCGAAGCATCGATACTAGGCTTACTATCATCCTCTATTAAATTACGATGCATCACCGTCAAGGGGCTTATACCTTTTATGCTTGCCAAAGTCCACCCAATTGCGTACTTGTGAGCCCTTAACACTCTAAGCAATTTTTCTTCTTCCACAGTAAATAAAGAAGCATAAATAGTTACGGCAATGTCTCATTCTCCCCCAAATACGCATACAGAGGTGTTCTGGCAACGACTTCATCTCTAGAATTGGTGGCTTCTCAACAGATGGGAGAGGTCGCTCGGGCCCTTGTCCCAATTCCTCATACTTCTTTTTGTAGATTTTCCCCGCTGCATTCAACCATTTTACATACTCGATGGCCTCGATACCATTACATACCTTTTAACTCGATATCAGACTCAACTAAAGTGGTTCTTCTGTAGTCTTTACCCTTGCACATTGCTCATCAAAGACACTCACACTAAAGCTGATGTCATTGGCCCGAGGATAAGTCAAGGCTTTAAACACGTTGAACACCACTTCATCACCTTGTACACTTAGCCTCAACTCACCCTTCTGCACATCAATCAAGACATGCTCAGTGGCTAAAAATGGCCTCCTCAATATAATAGGTACATCCTCATCATCCTCCATATCAAGCACTATAAAATCATCAGGGAAGGTGAATTTATCTACCTTTACTAAAACATCCTCAATGATACCCTGAGGATGTTTGACTGATCTGTCTGCCAGTTGTAGTGTAACTGTAGTAGAGCGAGCCTCTCCTAAACCCAATTTTCAATAAACAGGGAGTGGTATTAGATTGATACTCGCACCCAAATCACATAAAGTTCTCTCACATAAAAAATTACCGATGGTGCACGGAATGGTGAAACTACCTAGATCCCTTAACTTCTGAGGGAGCTTCCTCTGTAAGATGGCACTACATTCTTCAATTAGAGCCACTGTCTCAAAGTCATCCATTCTCATTTTCTTGGACAATATATCATTTATGAACTTCACATAACTAGGCATTTTCTCCAAAGCCTCAGTGAATGGTATGTTTATGTGAAGTTTCTTAGATAGCTCAAGATATTTGGAGAACTGCTTATCTAGATTCACTTTCCAAAACCTCTGAGGATATGGTGTTTTCGGTACAGGTTCCACTGTCTCAGCCTTGTCTTTCCCTTTTGTTTTCTATAGATCTTCGGTGACCTTTTTTTGCTCTGGTGTAGCTACCTGTTGATCCTGAGTCGTCACCTCTTCCTCTTGAACTGAAGGCCCTTCATACTTGGTCCCACTACTCCAAGTGACCGCCTGACATAGCTCCTTGGGATTTACCTCAATGGAGCTCGGTAAATTCCCTTGAGCCCTATTTGACATTAACTTCACTAGCTGACCAATTTGTGTTTCCAAATTCCTTATTGAAGACCTTGTCTCTGTCATGAATTGGTTCAGGTGGTCAGGTTGTGTTGCTGATGGGTTTACTAGAGGGTGTGGTGGTGGGGGGGATGGGCGAGGATTAAGCCCATATGTTGGTTGGTGAGGTGGGTACTGGAACGAATTCTAAGGGTATGGTGGTTGTGCTCCTTGGTTGTTTTTCTATGACATGTTAGGGTGGTTTCTCCAAGTTGGGGTATATGACATGGAATATGGATTGTTGGATGGTCTTGGAAAATTACCTATAGCATGAGCCTGCTCCAACGACATGTTATTTACATCAGATGAGCAACTGGCAGTACTTGGGCATTTCTCATGAGGATGAGGACCTCCACAAATCTCACAGTCATAATCGTTATGTACATGCATCGCTTCAGCAGATATGTTGTTATGCTTTTGTTGATTGGTCAAAGATGCAACTTGCGTAGTAAGCAGATTAATAAGATCAACTTCTAAAACTCCTGCCACTTTCTTATTTTCACGCTCTGTAGGCCAATTATAATTATTCATGGTCATTTCCTCTAACAGGTCATAGGCCTCATTATCATTTTTTCTCATAAGTGCTCCACCCGCTGCTGCATCAATTATGGTCTTGGTGTTTCCCCCCAAACCATTTTAAAAAGTGTGCACCAACATCAATTTCTCTATACCATGATGCAAGCATTTCCGAAGCAACTCCTTCAACATTTCCCAAGCGTCATATAGAGACTCCCCCTCCAACTGATGGAAATTATTAATCTCTCCTCTAATCTGTGTCGATTTAGCAAGAGGAAAATTTTAGGAATAGTTCCTAGAGCACAACGGAAATTGTGGTAATGGTAGTATCGTATACAACAAATTTTTTTTATATAAACAACTTTATATGAGGATCCTTTAATATGCAATATGTTAATCAATACAATATGTATTTGTAAAAATAATACGAAATGATTTACCTCTTGTAGTCTATCAAGAATCTTTGAATCTTTTCGTATATATTTTGATCTTCCTATCCTCGCTAGAGTACTCACACCTAGATCTTCCAAGACGTTCTCTACACCTCAAGGTGCGGGTGGGCACATAGAGAACAAGAATCAATATTTGTGAATCAAAAGTATTCTCAATACATGAGACTCTTGATTATAAACTAGAGGGAAAGATTTTTCTTTTGTGTGAAAAAGATGATCAATTTTTCTCTTCTGTGTAAAAAATTGTTCTCTTCCTATTTTCTATCATATAGAATATATAGACATTATAATAATAATAATAATAATAATAATAATAATAAAATTGATCATCTTTAATAATAATAATAATAATAATAATGATTAAAGACAAAGTCTTACATTCCATTTTAAAATAATTTTCAAAATATTTTATTAATTAATTAAATAAAATAAAAAATCAATAATTGATCACCATCAGTAGTGGTACAGGCATAGGGCAGTCTAAGAAGCCCCATGCATGTAGCACTTTCCTTGAAAAATGGGATTTGATTTTTTATGCATTTTTATTTTAATTAATTAATAATTAGAAATTCAAATAAGGTATCATCTTTTTAAGGAAAATATAACAACTTAAATTTTAAATTCAAAATTTGAATTTTCATTATCATCTTATTATTAATTAAATAAATATAATAATCATAACCAATTTTGACTATCCATATTTATCTTTTCACACTTAAATAAAATAATTGATTAAAATCAATTTATTTTATTTCTACACAATTTCAAAAATTGCACAAATGCAATGATAAATTGTGCAACTTCAATTATTACATAGTTGCATATGTATCCCAAAGAATAAATATTCTCTCATATAGCCCATTCACAGTTTGATTCTTGTATCAACTCTTACCTTGAATAGTGTTGATAGAGCCACCCCGGGGACCTATGGACCAATTATTCTAAGCTCCAATAAATAAAAGATTATTTATTCGTAGGTGTCGCCAGTTATTCCCCAAGACATATCGCTAGGTGCTGTTGTGATGAACGTGATGTTCTCACAAGTGATACCTGCCAGATATGATCAGTACAAGAACAATACTAACAAAGAAATGTACCTTCGGGATGCTGACGTCATGTCCATGGTGACCGACCTCGAGCAATAGTTTCTAGTGTCTTGGTCATGAGTTCAGGATGTATATTGGTGCTATAACTATCAGCAGTCTCATTGGTTTGCCATTGAGGCTTCTATTTCTAGTTGGACATTAACCATATATGATTCAGACTTCTCAGTGATTAGTGACACACAAATGGAGGAAATTATGAAGCCATGGTGCATTTTGTTTCCTTCTCTATTGCTGCAGAGTAAATTATTCAAGGATAGCTTGGTGTTGAAGATTCTTGCATCAGGAAAGAAGCCACATCAGTTCATATGGCGCCGCCTACAGCGACACGAGCTCACTCAATCCAAGAGAAGGTAAATAACATCATCTTTATACAGTATTAGTTTCTAAGGAAATTTATAGTACTGTACATTTAATGTTTATATGTTTTTTTTATAGTGGAGATTGTGTTGTGTATGTTATCAAGCATATTGAGCATCTCATGTCCGACCTGCCATTGGAAACCATTTGCGATGAAAATATAGAGTTGGCCAGGAACAAGTGGACAACAGACTTGTGGTATCAGAATGTGCAACTTTGACTGGCTTCCACACCATCAGATACTTGAATATTTTGTTTTTTATTGGAGATATTTTACAAGAGAGATTATTATAGGCTCTTCATTTTTTATGATGATTGTATATATACATGTTCTTTACATCTTTTGTTTGTGTTTTGGGTTTTTTTGTGATAACTATAGAAATATAATTGTTGTAAAGGTATAATCGAGCTGCTATCGAGCTCTATCGAGCTGTTATTGAGCTCTATTGAGCTGTTATCAAGCAGCTATCGAGCAACATACATATTCGACTTTAAATTTATTTTAGTAAGCTATTATCGAGCAACAATCGAGGTTATATCGAGTAGCCATCGAGCTAAGAAAACAATTAGGTTTAAAATTCATTTTAACACGTCTGTCATCGAGCAATTATTGAGTTGTTATCGAGCCTATATCGAGCTATAATTGAAACCTATTGAGTTTATATCGAGCTACACAGAATTTGGCAATATATATATATATGAAAAATCAAGGGAAACAAGCAAAGTCAATAATAAAAACGCGTCCAAATTAATACAAATAGTTTATGGTCTAGCTTTGCATGAAGCCCTGTTGTGGCCAAGACCACCACACATACTACATTTACGCTCTTTGCGCAACACTACGCCTGTCGATGGATAACATTTTGTCTTTGTTCTTCCTACCTTTTTCTTCTTCGGGCGACCAACTGGTTGTTTCTCAATGGGTACCCCAACTTCCATATTCTTTATGTCCTCAGAAACTGTCCACTCATCCTCGTTGCTAGTTGGGTAAATTGTTTCTTTATACGACTCCCTCCACATCTTAGTAGTGTAAAATGGGGAACATAGTAAGTAAATGTTAACACCGCGGTCGATGGCTGCAGCCACTGCATGAACACAAGGTATCCCTATAATATGAAACATGCCACATGAGCATGATTTGGTCATCAAATTCACCTCACCATCACCATTTGGGTCTACCACATGAAATTCGAACTGTCCAAGAGGGTGGACTTTCAAGTACCTTGCATTAGCTACAATACCTGCCAAATCCTTCTCCATTAGTGGTGATAATTTGGATGTGCACTTCTCTACCTCATCACAGTGCCTAGCAAACCATGACTGAAGTGTGAAACAAATGAACTCCACAAAAGTAATGATTGAGAAGGTTCTTACGTCTCTGGTTTTGTTGATGAAGCTTTTAGTGTAGTTGCTTGTCATTATATTGTATCGATTCCCAGGAAAGTAAGCACGAGTCCACTTATTGAAGCCAATACCCTCGAGATATTAACCTATGGCAGGATTCATTTGCTTTATATTGTTAAAGAACCTGTGAAATTTTGACTTCCGAAATGCATATGTCGTATTCCACATCTCCATGTGACAGTGATCAGTCTTGAACTTAGCGATTACATTCATACTTATATGATGGTAGCATGCACTATGGTAGGCATCAGAGAAGATGACCTCAAGAGCATGAATAATGCTAGCATGTTTGTCTGATACAAAATCCATATTATCAACAACTCCAATGACTTCCTTCAATTTCATCATGAAATACTTCCAAGAATTGTGATTCTCACTATCCACCAATGCGAACGCAATTGGATAAATGTGGTTATTCGCATCCAATGCAACAACACACAACATGTGGCCACCATACCTTGTATTTAAGAAAGTGTCATCCACACATATCACAGAACGACATGATGTAAATCCTCTTCTACAAACTTCAAGTGAGAAGAAGCAGTAAAGAAAGTGACCATACTTTGTGACAAAATCGGTTATTGTACTTGGATTCTTTTGCTGCAGCATGTGTAAGTAAGAAGGTAACTTGGAGTAGGATTCTTCAGGTGTCCCCCTGACATAACCGAGGGCCTTCTCTCTGCATCTCTGTGACAATCAGAATACCATGATTCGCAGAGGGAAATACTGGGTAAAAATATGTGCAATCCCATATCGCCTGGGAAGGTCAAGTGTGATGATTCTAAGACTGTGTAGGCATGGGACTACACAGTTGAAGAGGGCTTAAATGGATTGATGGGTACTATCTATGCCAGCAAGATGCATCTTCTTTTTGGTAGCCCATCACTTGAGAACTCCAAAGTTAAGCGTGCTTGACCTGGAGTAGTCTCATGATGGATGACCTCCTGTGAAGTTTTCCCAGGAAGTGTGCAAGTGAGGACAAATCATGCTGGAAAGACTCGTGTTGGCTTGCAGGGCCAGTCGTCATTCCAGGAAGCAGCCATAGTGATGTGGGGTGTTACATGTAACACCCTACTGCCTTAGAGCCGTTACCAGGTGAGTTAAAAATGTGCAGTTAGCTCGCTAATCGAGGTTTTAGGTCAAAAGTGTAATTAAAACCATAATCAAAGTCATAAACTTGAGAATAAACCTTTCCTTGAAAATTATAAAGCGTTTAACATTTGGGATCCCAAAAACATTATTTAGAAATATTTACAACTCGAAATATAAACAAAGTCGACTAAACGAAAAAATCAAGTTTGGTACAATCATCTCCCAAAAACACCCCTGGCTGTGGCAGCCAGGCAGACCAGACATGTACGCACCGCTCGTCACGCTCACCATACTCAAGATTGATCGACTTTCCCCTTGCCTTTACCTGCACCACAGAGCACCCGTGAGCCGAAGCCTAGCAAGAAAACCCTCACAAGCAGATAATATATGCATATCAACCACTTAACATAGAATCAATCCATCATCAGGTTGTACACGCACGACCATGCCGTCCCAGGCGCTTTACCAGGCCCTGGGTTCGCGATCTATACCGTAAGGATATCCCAGGTATCCCTTGGGCTCTCACCCTAGCAACTTGCACTCCGCGTGCTAAACGCTGCTCCCGGCCCCTTTGCCGTTCTCGGCCTTTGCCGTTCCCAGCCTTCGTCGTTCCCGGCCATCACCATTCCATCATTTATATACACACATAGTATAACTAAACAGATATTTAAACACATACAAATTCAATCAAAGGGCCACACCCTGCAACACAGTCATATAGAGCTGAGCCCTGCAACCCAATCATATAGGGCTGAGCCCTGCAACATAAGCTCTATGGGAACAGTAATTTTCTTACCTGTGTCCCGAGCTTTCCAAGCACCAATGTCCCGAGCACAGTTCCCTAGTCTGAGCCTCGCCGAAACCCTAGTCACAACGCGTTAAAAATTTCCACCCATGCCCCTAATATCCACATAGGGCCCACATGCATATTTAATTCAACTAAACATGCATTTCTAATCACATGTTCACATAAATTCACATATTATATCAATAAATCATTTATTGCCCTCCAGGCACGTTAATCAAGGCCCTAAGCCTTATTAAAAAATTTGTAATCGAGCAGAGGCCATAATATCTTCTTTTGTAAACATGGGAGCACTCCATCTTCTGTGATTTTCTGTTGAAAATATTGGAACGTTCCCTTCTGTTCCACCAGGACGACTAGGGCTGGTCCCAGGTGTCCAGAGTCCTTGACTTGGTAGGTTCTCCCGTGCAATAGGGCGTACTACCTATTCTTGTACTTGTTCGACTTGCAAATCATCAGACCTGTCAATCGATACTTCTACACTATAATATGCCTCTGAATCATACCCCGACCCCTAATTAAATTCAGCTTTTGGATCGTCATTCACATAGAGGTTGTATTCATACTGGTTGTCCCTCAAGTTGCCAATAGGACCTTCCACAGGATCTCCTTCAGGTCCAACAATACCCACAAGATCAACACCAACAGTACCCACGGGTGCACCCACAAGATCTATTTCTAGAACAAAAGTGCCCACCTCACTACGAACTTTATTAACACTGGGACCAGGGATGGAATATGGATCTAAAATGATAATCTTCTTAATAAGAGTGACACACAAGGCAATCTTTTCTTTCGCTGTTACTCCTAAGAATGCATGGACACCAAGATCACTTTCAACATGAACGAGTGTAAACGGTTGGTCGCCGCATGTGTAAGGAACCTCCAATTTCAACACATACATCTTTTTATCAACACGAAGTTCCTTGTGCAATATATCAAGAAGTTGCAAGTATGTTACGTCATTCTCCATCGGTATCACTATGCATTGAGCATCCTTAAAAATCCACTTCCTCCCTTCTATTTCCCAAACACCATTGTAAGATACAAAAACATAAACAATGGAACTTGTGATGAAAACAAATTTGTTAAAAAATAGTAATTTTTTTTAGGTTTTAAAAAGAAATGTATCGAGCTCTATCGAGTTTCTATCGATCCTACATCAAATAAAAAGTTTTTAAACTGAACATAACCCTAACCAAACATTTCATCGAGCCCTTATCAAGCACCATATATCGAGCCACAATCTAGCAGCATCGAGAACTTAACAGAACCTACACCATCTCCATATTATCGAGCTCCCATAGAGCACATATCGAGAAACTACTAAACCAAATAGTCTAGGGTCCAATCGAACCCATATCGAGTTCCTATTGAGCACCATCGAGAAATAAATTATATACTTATCGAGCTACTATCGAGCAACATCAAGCTCACAAATTAACTTTCTTCTACATAGTATCGAGCACCTATTGAGCTGTTATCGAGCTCCTATCGAGCAAACATGTTGCAGAAAACGCAGATTACCCAGAAAAATGCATATCTCGAAATCTCTCTGAAAAACCCAAAAAACACACTAATATGGGTTCAAATCTATTCAAAATAGCCAACAAAAAAGTAAACAAACAATACCTAACAAAAAAAAAAAAAAAGAGAAATCTTCTTACTTATGTTTTTTTCTTCCAAAATCCCTCAAAATGTATGTTGCATTTGATATTGTGATCTTTCCAGAAATGATATAGATGACTAATAATGATTTCAGTAAGAAATTAGGCACAAAGTGTGGGCTTTAGTGATGGTTTTGTGAGAAAGAAAGAGAGAGAGAAGAGACAGGAAGGGAGGGATAAAGTTTTTGTGTTCTTGATATAATGAGAGAGATATTTTAGATCCCGGTAAAAGTTTAGCACCAAATTAAAAAGGTAAATAGTCCTAGTGTAAAAAATGTAATATGACACACTCAAATTTCCCTTTTTATTCAGGCCTCATTATGCATGAAAACGTCAAATTTCGCTTTTTAAATGGATCTCAAAAGGGAAATTTCACTTTTTATCTCTAATGATACTTAATATTACCAAAAAATCCCAACATTAATAATATTTTCAAATTAATGCTAAACTTTCCTCCCATACCCAAAATACCCCTCCCATTATATCAAAAATTCACAAAACCTTCTCTTCCACTCTCCTCCCTCTCTCTCTCTAATTCTCACGAAATCTCCATAAAACCTACAGTTTTGTATAATTTTCTTGTCAAAATCATTGTTAGTTATCTCCATTGTTTCTGTGAATTCGTTAATATCAAAGGCAACATCTATTTTGAGAGTTTTTGGAGGAGAAAAACTATGGGTAATGAGATTTTACATTTTGTGTTGGGTATTATTTGTTTACATTTTTTTTGGCTATTTTGAACAGATCTGAGCCTATATTGGTGTATTTTTCGGGATTTTTTGAGAGATTCCGCGATCTGTGTTTTTCTGGGTTTTCTGCAATTTTTTTGCTCGATAGAAGCTCGATAACGGTTCGATGGTATGTAGAAGAAGGTCTTTGTAAGAGCTCGATGTAGCTCGATGTTAGCTCGATAATAGCTCGATAGGTTCGGTTTAGTGCTCGATGGAAACTCGATAAGGGTTCGAGAAGGGGTCGAATGGATCTATAATATGTGAGCTCGATAGTAGCTCGATATGAGCTCGATAGGGTTCGATTGAGGGTTTGGTTGTGTTTTATAGTCGGTTTTGAGAAATGATAGCTCGATGCTAACTCGATAATAGCTCGATATGGGTTCGATGGAGGGTTTGGTTAGGTTTATGTTCTGTTTTGAGAAATGGTAGCTCGATGATAACTCGATAATAGCTCGATAGGGGTTCGATGGAGGGTTTGGTTAGGTTTGTATTCTGTTTTGAGAAATGGTAGCTCGATTCCAACTCGATAATAGCTCGATAAAGCTCGATAATGTTATTTTTTATTGCATTTCTGGAAAAATGACAGTTTTCCTGACAATGTTAATGTTTTTTTTTCCAACACAGGCTCTATTGTCTACGTTTTTGTATCCTACAATGGTGTTTGGGAATTACAAGGGAATAAGTGGATTTTCAAGGACCCTCAATGCACGGTGATACCGATGGAGGATACTGTAACGTACTTGCAACTTCTTGACATATTGCACAAGGAACTTAAAGTTGATAAACAGATGTATGAGTTGAAATTGGAGGTTCCTTACACTTGCGGCGACCAACCGTTTACACCCGTTCATGTTGAAAGTGATCTTGGTGTCCGTGCATTCATAGGAGTAACATCTAAAGAAAGGTTGGCCTTGTGTGCCACTCCTGTTAAAAAGATTGTCATTGCAGACCCATATTCCACTCCCGGACTTGAGGGAGCAGCCAGTACTTTAGGATTTCCTATTGGTGACCTGAGGGACAACCAGTATGAGTACAACCCCTATGTGAATGACGATCCGGTAGCCGAACACAATGAGGAATTAGGAGACAATTCGGTGGATGATGATCTATTAGCTGAACATTTGCAAGTAGAAGAAGCACAAGAACAACCAATACGTCATATTGCACGGACGAACCCACCAAGTCAAGGACGCCGAACACCTGGCACCAGCTCTAGTCGTCATGGTGGAACAAAATATAACTATACAGGGAACATTTCAATATGTTCAACAGAAGATCACAGAAAATGGAGTGCTCCCATGTTTACAAAAGAAGATATCATAGCTTGTAGTCGTTCTGAATCACCCTCATCCGGTATAGCGTTGGGGGAATTACATCTTGGGAAGACATTTGAGAACAAGATGGAATTGAAAACCAAAGCGGCTCTCTTTGCAATGAAGAATAATTTTGAGTTTATGGTTAAGAAGTCTGGTACTGATGTGTTGTATATCACCTGCAAGGATCCTGATTGTGGTTGGAGAATAAGAGGGAAAAAAGTAGCGCGATCAGAGATGTTTGAGATCACTGTTTATAATAGTGTACATACTTGCTCACTAGAATTGCGACAAAAAGACCACCGTCAAGCAGCACCTTCTGTCATTGGGCACCTTATCAAGAACAAATATGCTACTGATGGCACTAGCTATCCACCAAACAGCATAAAGGAGGATATGAAGAATAATTTTGGGATCGATATGAGTTATATTAAGGCTTGGAGATGCAGAGAGAAGGCACTCGGTTACGTTAGGGGGACACCTGAAGAATCGTACTCCAAGTTACCTTCTTACCTGTACATGCTGCAGCAAAAGAATCCAGGTACAATTACTGATTTTGTCACAGATGACGGTCGCTTTCTTTACTGTTTCTTCTCACTCGGAGTTTGTAGAAGGGGATTTACATCATGTCGTCCTGTTATATGTGTGGACGGCACTTTCTTAAAGTCAAGGTACGGTGGCCACATGTTGTGTGCTGTCGCATTGGATGCGAATAACCACATTTATCCAATTGCATTCGCGATTGTTGACAGTGAGAATCATGCTTCTTGGAAGTATTTCATGATGAAATTGAAGGAAGCCATTGGAGTTGTTGATAATTTGTCTTTTGTTTCAGACAGGCATGCTAGCATTATTCATGCTCTTGAGTTGGTCTTCCCTGATGCCTACCACGGCGCATGCTACCATCACATAAGTATGAATGTAATCGCTAAGTTCAAGACCGATCACTGTCACAAGGAGATGTATAATGCGGCATATGCATTTCGGAAGTCAAAATTTCACAGATTCTTCAATAATATAAAGCAAATGGATCCTGCCATAGCTCAATATCTCGAGGGTATTGGCTTCGATAAGTGGACTCGTGTATACTTTCCTGGGAATCGATACAATGTAATGACAAGCAACTACGCTGAAAGTTTCAACAACAAAACCAGAGACGCAAGAACCTTCCCAGTCACTACTTTTGTGGAATTCATTCGTTTCACAATTCAGTCATGGTTTGCCGCGCGTCGTGAGGAGGTAGAGAAGTGCACATCGAAATTAGCAACAACATATGAGAAAGATGTCTCAGGCATTGCAGATGATGCAAGGTACTTGAAAGTCCATCCTCTTGGACAGTTTGAATTTCATGTGGTAGACCCAGAAGGTGATGGTGAGGTGAATTTGATGACCAAATCATGCTCTTGTGGTCAGTTTCAAATAATGGGTTACCCTTGTGTTCATGGTGTGGCTGCGGCCATGTTGCGCAATGTCAACATTTACTCACTGTGTTCACCATATTACACTACTGAGATGTGGAGGGAGTCTTACAAAGAAACAATTTACCCAACTGGGAATGAGGATGATTGGGAAGTTCCCGAGAACATAGAGAAAATGCAAGTTGGGGTTCCCGTTGAAAAACAACCAGTTGGTCGACCGAAGAAGAATAAGGTGGGAAGAAGGAAGACAAACCGCACTCCATCGAATGGAGAAATCATTCCCAGTCATCGCAAGTGTAGCATGTGTGGTGGTCTTGGCCACAACAGGGCTACATGCAAAGCTAGGCTTTAAACTTTTTTTTCCCATTTGAACTTGTTGTATTAATAAACTCTTTTTATTTGATTTTTCTGAAAAGTTATGTTTATGGCAAAGCTAGGCTTTAAAATCTTTTTTCCCATTTGAACTTGTTGTATTAATAAACTCTTTTTATGAAGGTAACAAATTTTGATAATTCAATAACAGTTCGATATAGCTTGATATTAGCTCGATAACAGCCCATGAAAATTATAAAAAAATGTGAACAACAAACTGTACATGTAAAGACCCTGTATATATACAATCATCAAGGTAACAAATTTTGATACCACAAGTCTGTGGTCCACTTGTTCCTGAACACCTCCATATTTTCATCGCAGATAGCTTCCAATGGAAGACCGACCATTAGATGCTCAATATACTTGATAGCATACACACCACAATCCCCACTGTAAAAAAAAAAAATATATTAAGTGCACATTACTATAAATTTAGTTAGAAACAAAATTAGTATGAAGATGATGTTTGTTACCTTCTCTTTGACTGAGGGAGCTCGTGTTTCTGTTTGCGACGCAATGTGAACTGATGCGGCCTATTTCCTGCTGATGGAATCTTCAACATCAAGCTATCAGTAAACAGTTTACTCTGCATTAACAGAGAAGGTAGCATAAAGCACCATGGACTCATAATATCCTCAAGCTTTGCGTCACTAATCACCGAGTTGTCTGAATCGTAAACAGTCAGAGTCCAACTAGAAATGGAAGCCTCAATGGCAAACCAATGTTGTTGTCCATAGTTCTGGCACCAATATACATCCTCAACTCCTCCCCAAGATGCCAGAAACTGCTGCTCGATGCCGGTCAACATGGACATAATGTCAGCATCCCAATAATACTTTGTTTTGTCGGCTGTTTTCTTGAACTGATCATATCGGGCAGGTATCACTTGTGAGAAATAACTGTTCATCACAACTGCATTCTGTCGATATATATTGGGAAAATACTTGCGACGCATACGAAGCATGTGTTCTGCCGCATCAATATGCTGCAAAAGAGAGTACGATAAAAAAATTAGCAAAAACCATCATAAAATGCTGATGTCGAGCTCCATCGAGCTCACATCGAGCTCATATCGAGCTCACATCGAGCCAGTACGAAACAGTAAAAAAACAAACTACTTTAACATCCCTATCGAACTACCATCGAACTACTATCGAGCTCACATCGAGCCAGTCTGAAACAGTAAAAATAACCTACTTTAACATCCCTATCGAACTACCTATCGAGCCATCATGAAATAGTAAAGACAACCTATTTTAACATCCCTATCGAACTCCCTATCGAGCTCCATCGAGCTCACATCGAGCCACTTTGTTAAGGGAATTTTCACTATCGAACTCATATCGAACTCACATCGAGCTTTTAACATCCCTATCGAACTAATATCGAGCTCACATCGAGCCACTCTAAAACAGTAAAAAAAAACAATCTATTTTAACATCCCTATCGAACTACCTATCGAGCTCCATCGAGCTCACATCGAGCCACTCTGAAACAGTAAAGAACAACCCCTATTTTAACATCCATGTCGAACTACTATCGAACTCCTATCGAGCTCACATCGAGCCAGTATGAAACAGTAAAAATAACCTACTTTAACATCCCTATCGAACTACCTATCGAGCTCACATCGAGCCATCATGAAATAGTAAAGACAACCTATTTTAACATCCCTATCGAACTCCCTATCGAGCTCCATCGAGCTCACATCGAGCCACTTTTGTTAAGGGAATTTTCACTATCGAACTCATATCGAACTCACATCGAGCTTTTAACATCCCTATCGAACTAATATCGAGCTCACATCGAGCCACTCTAAAACAGTAAAAAAACAATCTATTTTAACATCCCTATCGAACTACCTATCGAGCTCCATCGAGCTCACATCGAGCCACTCTGAAATAGTAAAGAACAACCCCTATTTTAACATCCATGTCGAACTACTATCGAACTCCTATCGAGCTCACATCGAGTCAGTAAAAATAAAACATGTAAAATTGAAAACAGTCCATAATTAGGTATAAATTGCTTACCCCATCATTGAGCCACGACTGGGGTGTCTTCAACGTCAGAAACCATGCTGGACCGTGACTTCCAGTCTTTACATCCCGCGGGGTCTTGTTGGGCATGTCTCCAAGAAGCCACTTGCACATTGTCCTATACTGTTTGGGATCTGGCTTCTTGAGAGGGTCCAGCACATGTGTAGCCTCGTCTGCTGGTGCAGCTGCAGCAGTGCGAGGTCTTTTCCTCGTGGGATCCGTATAGTCCTCAAACCAATCTGGCTTGCGTCTTTGGCGTCTAGCCCTCTGAAACTGAACCCCAGCAACATCCTCAGGGTTGACAATAACGACTCCCGGAGTCTCAGCATCTGGTGTCACAATGATGGTAGGGGGCGTCGTTGGATCATCAACATAGTCTAGCGGAAGATCCAATGACTCTGACTCTGAATCTTCATTGGACCCCCTCGGTTTCTCCTTAACAAATGTCAGGATCTGACTGAGTACGTCCAAGATCACTGACTGGTTCTTCAAGAGGGTCTCCTGTCGACCCTCGACTCTGTCCAACCGCTCAATCAAGTCGGCCAGCTCAGGGGCTGAGGCTGAGGCTGGTGGTGGGGTTGGTGTTGGGGCTGACACTGAGGCTGGGGCTGATGTTGGGGCACAGGTTGATGCTGGGGCTGAGGGTGGGGCTGATGTTGGGGCACAGGTTGAGGCTGGGGCTGAGGCTAGGGGAATAGGAGGGGTGGGACCTGCAACCTCCTCCCCCGGGGCAGCATCAACAAATATCTTGGCTGCCTCGGCAGCCTGAGAAACTTTCTCTGCCATTTTCTCAAAAGTCGCATCCTCCTCCTCATCAGTCTCCGAGGGATCCTGGCCAAGCCCAGGATAAAGGGGAAGATCTCCCTCAGTCAAAGACAAGTAATAGTCTTTTTCTGCTGGCCGAGGCTTCAACATCGGAAGAACAATTAACTGCAAACAACATAAAACATTTGGTTAACTTAAATAATGATAAAAGATAAGCATATAGATAAAAAAAAAAACAACATAACTTACATTCTTCTTCAATAATATCGGTGCGATGACGGACTTGGTGAAATCCTTGTTCTTCCGATGCGACCAGCTAAGCATCCTCGGGAACATGTTTCCCGAGCTCACAACAAGCTCCACCGCAAGCTGTTGGATAGCCTCATATGCCCAGTACTGTAAGGCGGGGGCATAACCATACATACTATATTTGGACTCTTGCTGCACCTTGACATCCTTCTTGGCATCATAGTTGGCCTTTTGCTTCACCATGTCCTTCTTACAAGAATGCAATAGCCTCCTATAAGAGTACTTCCCCCATGGATAGCTGAAGAAGTACTCTACATTCTCAACAATTTTTAGAATATCTCGCCAAATGTGCAGTTTTCCCTCAATGGCATTCAGAACCCCCTCAACAAACAGACATAGACCAAGCTTGTACACATCTTCCACAACCGTACAAGTCTTGAAAGCATGGTCCACCTGTGACAGCTTTACTTTCTCAGCATCGTTGAAATACTCCTTTATCAACAGATCGCTGAGATTACGCCCTTCCAACTCTTCTGGTGACGGGAAGGCACTGAAATCCAACCCCGTCACCAGGGCAAACTCTCCCATGCCGAATCTACAAGACTTCGACCCCAAGAAAAAATGCACCTCATCTTCGTTGTTGCTGGCGATTTTCCTCAGCAACAGTTGATGCACCAAGACTCCGGAGAAATTAAACTCCGAAGCCAAAAAGAATTGCTTAAAAGGGGATTCCTTAGCCCTTTCAAGCAGCCCGAGCTCCAAAAACCTGGTCTTGATGTGATTTAAAGTACTACTACCCCGATATGTCACTCGACCAGGAAAGTGATCACTGAACGGAACAAGCAACTTAGGCATCTGTAACAACACATGAAATTTTTTTTGTAAGAAAACAGAATAAAATTTTTTTCAAAAAAACACTGAAATAAGTTGTCATCGAGCTATATCGATCTCTATCGAGCTATCATCGAGCTGAAACATACCCTATCGAGCACTATCGAAAAACTATTGAGTTCCATCGAGAAATATCAACAACCTAAATTTATCGAGCCTATCGAGCCAGCATCGAGCCTATCGAGCTAAGAAAAATCTGTCTGTCTAGATAAATAACCATCGAGCTACAGTCTAGTCTCATATCGAACCATTATCGAACCTATCGAGCTATGAAAAATCTGTCTGTCTAGATAAATAACCATCGAGCTACAGTCTAGTCTCATATCGAACCATTATCGAACTTATCGAGCTCTTGTAATATAATACAACATATCCTACCGAGCTCTTATCGAGCTCCTATCGAGCTCATATCGAGCCATAATCGATCCATCATCGAACTGTTCAAACTACCTTATCGAGCCTACTATCGAACCATAATCGAACCTATCGAGCCACTGGTTCAAACCCATAAAAAATTTCCCACAAAATCGGACAACCCATTCCACAAATCACAGATTCAACAACGATATAAAGCAAATATGGACTTGGGTTCAAGATTTTACCTTAGTTTTTTAAACTTTGAAGGAAATATGCTCCGTGGGTCTCGGGTTTGACAGAAAAATGGGAGTTTGCAGTGGGCTCGAGATCGCCGGAGAAATGGGAGAAGGTGGGGGCTCGACGGAGAAGGTGGGAGCTCGACGGAGATGCGGGCTCGACGGCTCGACGGAGATGGTGGCTCGACGGCTCGACGGAGGTGGGGGTTCGATGGTTTTTGGGGGATTTTTGTGAGACTGAAAGAGAGAGAAACCGAGACTTAGAGAGAGAAGGCTGAGATTGAATGGGAAGGGTATTTTCGGTAGGAGGGAAAAGCTTAGCATTAATTTGAAAATATTATTAATGTTGGGATTTTTTGGTAATATTAGGTATTATTAGAGATAAAAAGTGAAATTTCCCTCTCAAAATATATTTACAAGTATTAGTATATAATTTTTAAATAAACCAGGAAAAGTTGGAGAAAAATATAATTTTTAAATCCTTTTCCTAATCGATTTCGGACCCTTTCTTTTTTTCTTCTCTCCTACAATCCCAACATACAAACAAGAGGTTTTACTTTTCCCTCCTTCGCCTTTTCTCTGTCTGCCAAATTTTCCCTCCTTCCAAACATAGCCTTCTTCTCCTTTCTCCTTTCTCCTTTTTCCCTTCTCAGTTATCACTTGTTAACTCAGGCAACTCTCTCCCTCTCTCTGATTTTCGTTTGTGTTATTTGACGTATTTTGGTTTTGAATCGCAACTAAATGGAATTGTTTTACTAATGTTGGTTTTGATTCATCTACTTTCAGCCGCTTCCTCCGTCGTCTTCCACCGTTCGTCGGTCGACTACTCCACTCATCTCTTTCAAGGTTATTATTCTTTGATTTCATATTTGACTCAACCATGAAATTATTAGTGGTTTTAATTTCTTGTTTTTTGTTATGGATTGATTATCTTTTGAGTTTATGTATGTTTTATTTTGGGGCTGAAATTAGGGTTTGTATTATTATTATTGTATATCTTGTTTTGACAATCTTTGTCCTATTTCTTTTGGATTTTGAAAAACTGAATGTCATTAGCAAAGCAAAGTAATCCTTACTTGCTTTATATATTAGGACCTCAGGATGATCGCCTATTTTAATTTGAGTTCTGTTTATTATTTTCTGGGTTATTTTTTTATCACAAAATTGAATTTCGTTTCTAATTTTTCTCCCTCGTTCTCCCTTTTTAGAAGAATGGTTTCGGGTCTAATCAATGCCAATCCTGTGGTCTATGAAAAGAAAGAGCGTCGGGTCCGAGGTGCTATAAGTGATGTAGATGAGTATGCAGTCGAACCAATCGACCAACAAGAAATTTTTGATATCCTTTTCAATAAATGTTGGCGACCCAAAAGATATGGGATGTTTAGATGTATGGATACATGTATTTGATGTATATGTGCATAGTCAAAGAGTGATTTAGCATTTGTTTAATATGGAATTTATATTTGTGTTGTTTAACCAAGTAAATAATTAATTAGATTTAAAAGCAAACTTAGTGGGCTCCTGATTATGTGGGATATTTGATTTGAATTTTCTTAACAATTCATAAATCATATTCGAGATATAAAAGATCCAGAGCATCCTTATTCTTTGGAAGAGCTCAAAGTAATAGCAGAAGATGCAATTGAAGTGGACGACCATCGTAGCTATGTTAGGTAGTTGAATCATTTGCCTACATATATATATATATTTATATGTTTATTCCTATATTTTTAGAATGAAAATTGGGGTTAAACTCCCTTAAATGGAAAATGGCATTCTTTCAGGGTCACTTTCACTCCCACAGTTGAACATTGTAGTATGGCAACTATAATTGGTCTTTGCTTACGGGTGAAACTCCTAAGAAGCCTACCTTCTCGTTACAAGGTATGAGCTTCCATAAATTTCTTAGACAGCGGTCATTTTTCATGATTAATTTATTCATCTTGATCTGATTTGTCACTGTTATCATTCAATAAAGAATATTGTGCTCTGTACTTTTCTTTAATTGAAGATCTAAGAGTTCTTGATGTCTTGACGACATAGTTGTAGTAAAGTTAAACTACTGTATGCTGTGTTGAAAGTTTTCCTAGATATATGGTGTTAACTGTCACGGCACAACTAGCATCCAAGCTCATTGTTTTGTGTGACTTCTGTTTATATGGTTTTGAATGCTATCATGTTTATATGTTTATATTTTTCATGCTATTGCTTTTTTTTATTTGTTTAGAAAAATATATATTGTTATTATTCTTAGAAGGGTAGGAAATAAATAAAACATTATCTTCCATATGTAAGCTGTATAACTCTTTTGGAGCCAATGGATCCCCTTTTCTTTTCTTGCCAAATTTATTTGGCTAGGTATGCATATAGTGGGCTAGAGTAGAAAATTAGTATCCGTTATTTGTTTCAATGTAAAAACGGCATGAATAGTTCCACTTATTTACTGATTTTCATTGAAAAAATTTCTTCAATTAGGTGGATATTCGAGTTGCACCTGGATCACATGCAACTGAAGCAGCCGGTACTCTCTCGCTCATCCTTTATTATTTCCACTGTTTTTGTATAGAAATCTCTATATTAAGGATGTAAATGGGGCGGGTCTGCCCCGCCCCGCCCCGCAAAAATTTTGCCCCGCCCCGCCCCGCCTTAATCGGGGCGGGTCTGCCCCGCCCCATTTGCCCCATTTAATTTTTTTTTTTTTTTAAGAAACATTAAATTATAATTTTAGAATTTTCTCCAAGCCTAAATATTATTTTTTATTGTAATCTTTATATTTTACACTTGGTATCAACTACACCATCAAATATTATATTTTGTTTTTTTATTTTAACATTTACAAAATAAATACAAGAATAAGGATAAATTATATAAAACATATTTTTCAATATTTATAATTCTTTCTAGTCTATATAGAATTAAAAGTATTCTAAACCACATATAAAATGTCAATTTTACGTACTATGTATATAAGTAGCATGAGAAAATTGAGTTAGAGTATAAAAAAAAAAAAAAAATTGAGGCGGGGCGGCCCCGCCCCGTTTAAATTCCTAGCGGGTCGGGGCTGCCCCGCCCCGCTTAAATTCATAGCCCCGCCCCGAATTCCGCCCCGTTTTTACCGGGGCAAAGATGCCCCGTCGGGTCGGGGCCCCGCCTCGCCCCGCCGCCCCATTTTGCCATCCTTACTCTATATGGGATTGGTGTGCTTTTAAAATTTAAATACCATAAGATTTGGATAGCTTCTTATTGCAATCAATGTGTTACCAAACTTGTCTGGTATGAGTCATTTGTTTTCCGTTCCCACCTCTACAAGCAAAGCATGCTAAGCAAATAAATTAGACCATATTTAGAGAACTTTTTCTGAGCAAAACTGGCCAATTTACCTCCCGAAATGAAACTTTTTTTTTTCTCTTTCTCTGTCGTTTGACTTTGGTAAACCATTATTTTATTTATGTCAATTTGTTTCTGTTGGATGTACAGTTAATAAGCAGCTAAATGACAAGGAAAGAGTTGCAGCAGCATTAGAAAATCCAAGCCTTTTGGATATGGTTGACGAATGTTTAGCTCCCACCTTTGGTTCCTGAACTAAAGCATATATATTACAAGTGAAGCTCGCAATAACACTACATGCTTCTCATTATGTGATGCAATTTTGGCCTCTTCTCTGTTTGTATATGATTGATTCATCAAGTTTTGAAGAATCTATTTATCGTTGAAAGCAAGCCAGAGCTATAGTTTGTCATCACAATAATCAAAGTTTTGTGATACATTTAATTTAATCTTGGTTTTTAGCTTTTAGTTTTTTGTACATTGAATTTATTTAGTTAAATCATACAACACTTTGTCATAGAATATAGATAAAAGGTTTATTACCATTGTTGCTCTTAACAGTATAACTAGTTTCTGGGTATAATATATTTTATTATTATTTTGTTGGTAACCAATCTTTGAAAAGAGAATGATATATACTTGAACAAAAATTGCAATAATATTAAAAAAGGAGCATGTGTCATTAAATTCTGACAAAGTTGATATTTAAAAGATACATAAAGGTTGTAAAGTGTTTATTTAAAAGATTATAAACTTACTTTCTTCTATTTATCTCATAAACTATAATACGCAAAATAATATAGTGAAAAAGATTATTCTTCCACATCCAAGCGATCCAACTCCTTCTCCCACTTGAGCCCAAACATTTGCCGACCAAAAGGAACAATTAAGTTATACCGGAAAACCTGCATAATTTATTCCTCACATGAATGTGAAGTTTCTTGTCAAAAATAGTATAATTAAGAAATATCACAATGTTCGACTACTAGAATCTTGTACTTTCAACTTTGCACATGAGCCTTATATTCTCAGATTCTATACTAAGTGGATGGTGAAATAATTAATATGGGAGCTTTATATTTTCATTTTTTTAATTAGTGTTTGTACGTAGTGTTAAATCATTTGCTGTGTCTGGTGATAAAATTTTACATACACACCAACTCAATGCACTAACATTACACATTAATAGATAATGATCCAAATTTTTTTATATAAATTTTGCACTTGAAACTCATACTAATAAGAAGAATATTGTTAGGAAATTCACCTTCCTCCCACTAGCTTCATTTATAAACACAAAATCAACAAACCAGTAGATATAACACATGCACAAATTCAATAAAAAAAAATCAGCAAAAAAAACAACAAAATAAACACAAAAAATTATAAAGTTTCAGTTCAAATAAACTCGAGCCAACATCTTCTTTAAACTCTCTTGTGATCTCTTCTTTGTACCATAAAATAACAATAGAAATTACACCTTGCCACCACTTGAGAACTTTTACTGCTCTAGATGGATTACAATGCCTTGAACTCAAGTAAAACACTAAGTACCATGTACAAAGAAATCTCCCACCCAAGACCAAGTGTGTCTCTCAAGCTCTCTCACATTCTCTTTCTAAAATAGCTCATATTCTTTAGGAATGAAATCTGTTCTAATTCCTCTTACAACAACTGAGACTCTTACAACAACAAACTTAAAAGACAAAATGGTGTAGACAAAACTAGAAAAAAAAAAAGTAACTTTGCTGATGATGTGATATGATGTTTAATACGCACCAATTATTCTAACAATTACTGCTACTGCTAAATAATGTGTTAAATGAGAATTGGCTGGCTGACCTTGTTATTGATGTCTTTCAGTTGCATCTTTAAAGCCTCAGAAGATTGAAGCCAATCAGAGTTGTCTGATTCTCCACCACCATTGTTGCATTTTTTAGAGCAAGCTTTCTTCAAAGATGATCTCCACTCACAAATCTGATTCCTGATCTCTTTGTTGAGTTCAACCCACTCAGGAGCACAGTTATTCTTGGACAGGATTCTATACAAGGTATCCTCAGCTGGGTCTGCATGAGGATTACTACTATCAAGCTTAAGAGGCTTCCCTTTCCCTGCTAAATTCTCAAACTCACCTTCTTCCATGGAATGCCATATTCTTTGCTCCACGACATTTATTATATCAGTTTCTGACCTGCCCATTTCACAATTATATAAAATTATAGCAAAATTGATAAACTGACTAAAGAGTTGGGTTTCTGTAATTATATCCGTGAATTGAAATCCCATCCCCAAAATTGAATGAAATTAAGGTGGGTATAGAGAGTAAGAGAGCAGGGCAGGGCACCTGACGGCGTTTCGTTGTCCACGTAGCTCCGGTGGGAGTTTCCGATCGTTGACGGCGTCAATCACCCCGGATAATCGGTCGACCAATTTCTTCTCCGGCTTAGACGAATTATTTGACGGGGGTGATGACGACGACGAGGCCGATGAAGATGAAGATGAAGCTCGGCTGAGTGTAGAACCGCCGGCGTGGCCAACCGCAAAAATCGAAAAAGAGGAATCCTCGGCCGTTGCTCTGAGAAGAAGATAGGGTGATAGTATGGTTGTTGTTGTTCTGGTTATGCGGGCCGCCATGGCTAACGCCGAAGCCTGAAACGGAAGCTGTAAGTCTAAGCCTGATGTTTGCAAGGATCAAGGAGCTTCATTGATTCATACAATCCCAGCTAAGCTTTTCCCACGTGTCCTTTCAATATGTACGTGGCAATACATTATGTCGCCACGTCATTCAATTAACGGTATTGATTTGCTTACAAATATTTGAGTTTTTTTAAGAGTAATTTATATATATAGGATTTGTCTTAGGTGAGGGCACCACTTTTACTCTCACCCGAGGGCATTTTGTTTTAAATTTTAATTGGTTGAATGGTAAGGGTGTATGGGATTAAAATGGGTTGTGGAGCAGTTTATAATTATTTTAATGTTATTTTATTTTACTTAAGTGTTGTACTTTCTTCAATCCCTAAACCAAGCAATACCAATCCACTTCATCATCATCTGAGACGCCATAGCTTGCGACGGGCTCATCAACTGAGGCATCTGATTCTTCATCTGCGATTGGCTCATCATCATCTGTAGTTGCTGGTTCATCATCTACGATTGATTCAGTCCCATCATTTGGGCCTTATTCATCATCTGATATTGTTCATTCAAATTTTTTTCCTAAATCGAAATTCTAAATAGTAAACTTCAATCAAAGTTCGAAGGCAAAAGAGCAAGATCGAAAATGTTATTAGGTTATCGGAAAAGCTGACTGCAAAAATAATTTGTAAAATAAGATTTTCCTAGTTTTTGCTCAAGATAATGCTTGAGTCAACTGGATTTCAGTATTTATGGCTTTGTATCCGTCCAATGTAAGTCTCAATATCTATATGCAAGCTTGTATATTACGTGAAAGAATTTAAGTATATGTATTCTGCTTTGGTGTCTTTGGAGATCACGAGAATGGTGCAGTGTTGTTTACTTAAAGACTGATCCAAGTCCAGCTCTACGGTTCGGCTGAGGTTTTGCATGGTTATAATTATCTTCATAGATGATTTCTTCTATTTGACCTTCATGGGATTTTCCACTATTTTCTTCGCCTGACAATGTGGATGACTGCATTTGTAACAATTCCTTGTATTTTTTTTCTACCATTAATAGGTTTTTCTCCATATTTTCTCAAATTGTATCCATCTTCTAAGATATCAACTTCATCCTCTTAAACATCGGTTTGGTTTGCTGAGAATATTTATGAAAAATAAATTTGTTCTATCGTCAGATTCACCGCATGTATATGTTTAGATCGAAATTTATATTGGTATAGAAAAAATTTAAACATACAACCCATCTACAACATATATGAACTGGAATTTGATCCAAGCAAATTACAAATGCTACAAAATGCAGTATAGGAACTAGAAAAACCAGAAATGGCATGAGCCATGAAACAAATATTTTTGTCTCAGAGTGGTGTTGGTGTGATTATGCATATTGGTAGTATTATTTGATAGGTCTTAGTCTTGTTGATGTTGGAACTTATAATATATATGAGTATGAATTATTAAAAATAGAAAATGTGCTTTAATGACTCCCTAGAGGAAGAGTCCCACATTGGTTTAGAATACTATCTTGTAAGGGTATATAGAGTGTGGACTTGAACCTTGGGGTTGTGCCCCAAGGGGTACCCACTTTTGTGGGAGAGGGAGGAGCCACACAAAGGCTCACCTGACCACCACACGCGCGCGCCGCCGGCCAACCAAGCTGAGCTGGTTGGTGTGGTGTGCACCTTATTATTTTTTCTAAAAAATTTATTTATTAAATATTTTTATTTCAGTTAATTAAGATCAAATTTTTTCTTTAAAAAGAGCGATTATCTCTTTTCAGAAAAAATAACTCTCTTCAACATTAAATTTTACGATTAAAAATTCGAGCAGTAGTATCATCACGGTGTGGTATACGACGGTTCTCTACAGTGTAGTGGAGGTCCGATCACAGTTTAGACTGGGCTGTTTTATCTTGGGGACGACGGGGCTGATAGTCTGCTTGCACGAATTCTGGACAGTGTCGCGAACGTCTTAAAGAAAGCGACCTAGTCTGCAACTCAACCCAGATAATCATTCGGTAATTTCGTTCCTTTTTATTTCTGCAGCAACTTTTTCCAACAAATTTAAGACGTTTAGTTTCTGCCATGACTACCGATGATAACTCTGGTGTTGTTGACATAAACAAACCATTTCGTTTTGAGGGTAACCACTTTAAAAGATGGAAACAAAAGATGTTATTTTTCCTCACAATTAAAAAGGTTAACACAGCTCTCACTACTGATAAGCCTACTGTATCTGAAAAGGATGACAACGATGAAAAAGAGAAACAAACTAAGGCTTTAGATGCTTGGGTCGAAAATGATTTTTTATGCAAAAATTTCATTCTCAATGGTTTATCTGATGACTTGTATGACTATTATAATTCTGACCAAAATGCTAAGGAAATCTGGGACGCACTGCAAAAGAAGTATGACACTGAGGAGGCTGGAACCAAGAAGTACGCTGTCAGTCGCTACCTCAAATTTCAGATGACCGATGACAAGTCAGTGGAAGCCCAATCTCATGAACTTCAGAAAATCGCTCATGAAATAATTTATGAAGGTATGTCTTTAGATGAACAATTTCAAGTTGCTGTGATTATTGACAAACTGCCCCCTGCGTGGACAGATTTTAAAAATTTTCTCAGGCACAAAACAAAAGAATTTTCACTAGAAAGTCTGATCACTCGCCTTCGTATTGAGGAGGAAGCTCGTAAACAGGACCAGAAAGAACAAGTGCTTGTTGTATCCAGCAACAACAACACTAACAAAAGGTCCACTGCGGTTCTGAAACCCAATGGGAAAAATTTCAAGAATCAGAATCGAAAGCAGAACTCAAACCGCAACAATCAACCTCGGAACAATACTCAGAATTGGAACCATCAAAGGATCCAAAACAGACAGCAGCAAAACCCCCCTAATAATAAGAATGAACCTGCTCCATTTCTGTGCTTTGTTTGCAACAGACCAGGTCATATTGCACGCAAGTGCAGGAACAGGCCAAGCTCTGCTCCGCAGGCTAACCTGACAACTGAAGAGCCTTTCATGGCTATGATATCTGAGATCAACCTTGTTGGTGGATCAGAAGGGTGGTGGGTAGACACTGGCGCTTCTCCATGTTTGCTATGATCGGAATATGTTTAAGACATATACTGCTGCTACTGAGGATAAGAAAGTGTTGTTGGGAGATTCGCACACTACGATTGTTGCTGGTATTGGAGATGTGGAATTAAAGTTTACCTCTGGAAGAACTGTGATTCTTAAGGAAGTCATGCACACTCCAGAGATGAGAAAGAATCTGGTCTCGGGCTACCTTCTCAACAAGGTGGGGTTTACACAGACTATAGGGGCTGATTTGTTTACTTTAACTAAGAAAGGGATATTTGTAGGGACAGGGTATGCAACTGAGGGAATGTTTAAATTGAATGTTGATGTCAATAAAGTGAATGCTTCTGCTTATATGTTGTGTAGTTTTAATACTTGGCATGCTAGACTCTGTCACGTTAACAAGCGCATAATCAAGAATATGAGTAGTTTAGGCTTAATTCCTAAATTATCTTTAAATGATTTTGAAAAATGTGACTATTGTAGCCAAGCTAAGATCACAAAAACATCCCATAAATCTGTGACTAGAGAAACTGAGCCTCTAGATTTAATTCATTCTGATATCTGTGAACTTGATGGGACGTTGACCAGAAATGGAAAACATTATTTTATCACTTTTATTGATGACTGTTCTGATTTTACATATGTGTACTTGATGAAAAATAAAAGTGATGCTCTTGATATGTTTAAATCTTTTGTGACTGAAATTGAAAATCAATTTAATAGAAAGATAAAGAGATTTCGTAGTGATAGAGGCACTGAATATGATTCAAGCATGTTTGTTGATTTTTATAACTCACATGGAATTATACATGAAAGAACTGCACCATACTCACCTGAAATGAATGGCAAAGCCGAAAGGAAGAATAGAACATTTACTGAATCAATTGTTGCTATTTTGCTTAATTCTGGTGCTGCATCTTATTGGTGGGGAGAAATATTATTGACTGTTTGCTATGTGCTTAATAGAGTTCCAAAATCACAAAAGCAAAATTTCTCCTTATGAGATCTTGAAAAATAAACAACCAAACATCTCTTATTTTAAAACTTGGGGTTGTTTGGCATATGTTAGAATTCCTGATCCTAAAAGGATAAAATTGGCTAGTAGAGCATATGAATGTGTGTTTATTGGCTATGCTGTTAATAGTAAAGCATATCGATTTTTTGATTTGAAAGACCATGTTATTTTGGAATCAAATGACGCTGATTTTTATGAACATAGATTTCCATTTAAATTGAGAAATAGTGGGGGTGCATCATCTAGTAACATGCCTGTGATTAGGGACATTGAGCATCATGAGGGGAATGTAACTGAACCTAGAAGAAGTAAAAGAGCTAGAGTCTCTAAAGACTTTGGTTCTGATTTTTGTGCATATACCTTAGAGGAGGATCCTTCAAACCTCCAAGAAGCTTTGACCTCATTAGATGCTGACCTGTGGCAAGAAGCCATTAATGATGAAATGGACTCTCTTGAGTCTAACAAAACCTGTCATTTAGTTGATTTACCTCCAGGATGTAAGACAATAGGTTGCAAATGGATTCTGAAAAAGAAATTGAAACCTGACGGTACTGTTGATAAGTACAAGGCACGTCTTGTTGCCAAAGGTTTTAGACAGAGAGAAAATGTAGATTTCTTTGACACATACTCACCTATCACAAGGATAACATCTATTCGTGTGCTTATTGCTTTAGCTTCTTTACATGATCTTGTTGTGCACCAAATGGATGTTAAAACTGCTTTTTTAAATGGTGAATTAGAAGAAGAGATTTACATGGACCAACCTGAGGGATTTGTGATCCATGGTCAAGAACATAAAGTGTGCAAATTAGATAAATCTTTGTATGGTTTGAAACAGGCACCTAAGCAATGGCATGAAAAGTTTGACAATCTAGTTATCTCACATGGTTTTAAAGTGAATGAAAGTGACAAATGCATTTATTATAAATCTGAGAATGACATTTGCACCATCATATGTTTATATGTAGATGACTTGCTTATTTTTGGTTCGAAATTACATGTCATAAATGATGTAAAATCTGTGCTATGTAAAAACTTTGACATGAAAGATCTAGGAGAAGTGAATGTGATCCTTGGTATAAAGATCGCTAGGTCTGAAAAGGGAATTTCTTTGGATCAATCTCATTACATTGAGAAGATTTTAAAGAAATACAATTACTTTAACTGTAAACCTGCGTGTACACCCTATGATCCCAGTGTAAAGCTATTTAAGAACACTGGTGATGGTGTAAGACAAACAGAGTATGCGAGCGGCAGTCTTAGGTATGCCACTGATTGTACTAGACCCGACATTGCCTATGTTGTGGGACTATTGTGCAGGTTTACTAGTAGACCTAGTGTGAGCATTGGCATGCTATAGAAAGGATCATGAGGTACCTTAAGAGAACTATGAACCTTGGATTGCATTATCAAAAGTTTCCCGCTGTCCTTGAAGGATATAGCGATGCTGACTGGAACACCTTGTCAGATGACTCCAAGGCAACCAGCGGCTATATTTTTAGCATAGCTGGTGGAGCTGTTTCATGGAAGTCTAAAAAACAGACTATTCTGGCTCAATCTACAATGGAGTCAGAAATGATAGCACTAGCTACTGCTAGTGAAGAAGCAGGATGGTTGAGAGGCCTGCTAGCTGAGATCCCTTTATGGGAAAAACCGATACCAGCTGTGTTGATCCATTGTGATAGTACCGCGGCTATTGCAAAAATTTAGAACCGTTATTACAACTGTAAAAGACGTCAAATACGACGTAAGCACAGTACTGTTAGAGAGTTCCTCTCTACTGGAGCTGTGAGAGTGGATCATATACGCACTGATGAAAATTTAGCTGATCCTTTGACGAAGGGATTAGCTAGAGAGAAAGTCCTTAAAACATCAAAAGGAATGGGACTATTGCCCTTAGAATGATGAATCACACATGATGGTAACCCGACCTATAGACTGGAGATCCCAAGAAATAGGTTCAATGGGTAATAACAAGTTATGATGTGATATGAGACAGATCATGCTATTACTTAAAGTAACTTGAAGCATGAATTCCTGAAGCGACATAAGGATGAGTTAATCGAAACTCTTAATGAGATCTATACTCTATGTGGAGTGGAGTACCGAGCTATAGGAGTACTCTTGATAGACTCACCTACGTGAATGTGGAAGTGGGGCCGCTTCCTATGAAATTTAGGGCAAATTTCTAGAGCGTTCACTATACTGGTATAGACGTGCATGGACATTTAAGCACGGGCTTTTGGACTACACCCTAGAAAGATTGTGCGTGGTGCAATGTTAGAGATAGAGTTCAAGACTACGTGTCACTCTAGTATATTCTAAATTGCATTCACTATGCAAAGGTTCAAGTCGAAAGATACCTTTGTTTATGTTCAATCTTATTGTTCTTAGGTTACTGCTCGATGAAAAATATTTTTTAAATAATTCAAGTGGGGGATTGTTGGAACTTATAATATATATGAGTATGAATTATTAAAAATAGAAAAGGTGTTTTAATGACTCCCTAGAGGAAGAGTCCCACATTGGTTTAGAATACTCTCTTGTAAGAGTATATAGAGTGTGGACTTGAGCCTTGGGGTTGTGCCCCAAGGGGTACCCACTTTTGTGGGAGAGGGAGGAGTCACACAAAGGCTCACCTGACCACCACACACGCGCGCGCCGCCACCGTCCGTCCGACCGAGCTGAGCTGGTTGGTTGGTGTGGTGTGCACCTTATTATTTTTTCTAAGTGGTAAACTGAAGACTTAATCTCTTCAGATTTTTCAGGATTTCAACTGCCTTGCCTCTCCCACGTTTTAATAAAACGTCTTTATTCCCGTTAATTAATATCCAATTTTTTCTTTAAAAAGAGCGATTACTTTTCAGAACGGGATATCTCTTTTCAGAAAAAATAACTTTCTTCAACATTAAATTTTACGATTAAAAATTCGAGCAGTAGTATCATCAGGGTGTGGTATACGACGGTTCTCTACAGTGCAGTGGAGGTCCGATCACAGTTTAGACTGGGCTGTTTTATCCTGGGGACGACGGGGCTGATAGTCTGCTTGCACGAATTCTGGGCAGTGCCGCGAACATCTTAAAGAGAGCGACCTAGTCCGCGACTCAACCCAGATAATCATTCGGTAATTTCGTTCCTTTTTATTTCTGCAGCAACTTTTTCCAACAGTTGACTTGCTAAGCACAGCTCATGAACTTCTCACAAAGAAGTCAAATTCATATACTTTTTTTTTTTAAAAAAATAATCATATAAACATAAATCTAAACCCAAGTGAAGCATAGGAAAACGTAGCCATAAAAAGACAATCAAAACCAGAAACCACCTCACCTTCAATTTAGAGCAGATATAAACATCGGTAAAGAATCCCTGAAAATCGAAAAATAAAATTTATGCAAACACAGAAACGAAAACTAAACACATTAATCGTTCAAAAGCCAACCCGATTGAAGCAGAATACCAAACTTAAAGCAATTAAAAGATTAATAATGATCGATAAAGCTTTTTGATTCTTTTTATTAGTAAAAGTTAGAACCAGAGAGTTATTGTTTTAAGGATATTGTAGATCATTTGCCAAAGCTGGTGTACCACAGTGGTGAACACTGATACTTGACGCCAAAAATCCAGCACTCCTCAATCCAAGGAGATCTCCTGTAATAGGCACGCAGCAGTAAAGGAGGTTTGGCGGTCGGTGACGTCGAGGGCGAGCCGGAGAAGATGAGGGCAAGGGTACGGGGAATAGAGAATGGGAAAAGACGTTATGTCATTTAAAAAATAGTCCATTAATTAATTAAATGGTGCACGTGTGTTTACAATAAACATACTAAAAGACAAAAATCAAATGCACCCAACTCTAAGTATAACCAAACAAATTACAACCATCAGATCCAAAATTAATGGCTAAAAAAATGCCCTTACGTGTGTCGTGTATATATATATATATATATATATGATAATGCTTAAGTGAGGGCATCACTCACCTGTAAGGGCAATTTTGTAGACCTTAATTTTTCATCACATGACTGTTATTTATTTGGTTACAGCTAATTAGAGAAATAAAAGAGAAAAGGAAATACTGAATATGCCTCTTTATTGAATATACTCTCTCAACTTTTACAAGGTGCAAATATACCTTATATATACAAAGAGAAAACAATACAATCAATTCTATTGGCTGTCCTATAACAGAAAATATTCTCCTTGGGACCACACTCTTGATATCAGCAAAAGCATAACAAATTGTAAAGGTAAGGATTGTAGAATTTTCCTAGTCAACAGAATATTCCTTATCCTTTAATTGTGCCAATTCCAATCCTTTCATTTCAACATGCCCCCTCAAGCTGTGCTGCGGTGAGAATGAAACATTCAGCTTGTGTTTGAGATAATTAAAGGTTGGGATTGGCAGAGACTTAGTTAGGATATCAGCTGTTTGTTCTTCAGTTGGTATATACCTCACTTCAATTTCCTTATTCAGCACTTTGTCTCTAATGAAATGAACATCGATTTCGATGTGTTTAGTTCTTGAGTGGAAAACCGGATTGAATGCCAATTGCCTCGCCCCTGAGTTGTCGCACCAGATCACTGCTGGACGGTCATGCTTGATTCCTATTTCTGTCAGTAGTGATTGCAGCCAAGTAATCTCAGTGCAAGCTTGAGCAAGTGCTCTGTATTCGACTTCTGTACTTGAGCGTGCAACAACCTTCTGTTTTCTTGAGCTCCAACTAACCAAATTGCCTCCAAAGAATACACAATATCCTAAAGTTGATTTTCTATCGTCACGAGAACTTGCCCAATCCGAATCACAGAAACTTTCAATAATCGGGTTGGTGGATTTGGTGAACTGAATTCCATCTCCAATTGTGCCTGCTATATACCTTAGGATATGCTTACATGCTAGCCAATGTTTCTTGGTTGGAGCTTGAAGAAATTGGCTCAATTTATTGACTGAGTAAGCTATATCGGGATGACTGAGTGTAAGGTACTGCAAGGTGCCAATGACACTTCGGTATTGAGTGATATCTTCAAAAGGTGCACTGTCATTGGAATGTAGTTTGTTGCTTTGTATCATGGGTGTTGGATATGGCTTAGCTCCAAGCATATGAGTTTTCTTAAGAAGATCAATGAAATACTTGGTTTGAGACAAGTGTAAGCCATCTTGCCCCCTACTTGTCTCAAAACCAAGGAAATAGGTAACGGAGCCAAGAGATTTGAGAGCAAACTGCTGGTTTAATTGAGAGATGATATGAAGAACTCGGACAGAGTTGTTACCAGTGAGCAGAATGTCGTCAACATAGATGAGGACATAGAGGCGAGCATCATCTTCAACAAAATAGAACAGAGAACTGTCAGAGACCGAATTACGAAAGCCAAGGGTGAGCAAGGAGGTACAAAGCGTATCAAACCACGCGCGAGGAGCCTGTTTCAGGCCATAAAGAGCACGATCCAATTTACAAACAATGTGAGGAAAAACAGGATCGATGAAGCCGACAGGTTGTGACATATAAACATCCTCATCTAAAGTGCCATTAAGAAAGGCATTGTTGATGTCAATTTGCTGAACATCCCAATTGTGAGTGACTGCGAGAGAGAGCATAACACGAATAGTAGATGGCTTGACAACGAGACTAAAAGACTCAAAGAAATTAATTCCAGGTTGTTGCTGAAATCCTTTGGAAATAAGACGAGATTTGTGTTGTTGAATAGAGCCATCTGAATTAAATTTGATGCGAAAAACCCATTTGTTGTCAACCACATGCATATGAGGTTGCTGAGGAACTAAGTGCCAAGTCTTGTTTTGGAGCAGGGCATAATACTCATCATTCATGGCTGCCTTCCAAACTGGAATGGAGAGAGCAACATCAACAGATTTAGGAATGGTGTGATTAAGGGCAGGGAGGTTGGGATCTCTGAGAATGGTGGCAAGATATGTTTTGGGTTTGAAAATACCAGCCTTGGAGCGTGTGATCATGGGGTGAGATGGCTGAGGTTTGGAGGGGGCAGAGGAAGAGGTAGGGACTATAGGGGAGGAAGAAAGAGGAGAGAGCTGAACTGGTAAAGGGATAGCTGGAAGAGAACTCACCGATTGTGGACTTTGATGATGATCACGAGAGGACACTGAGCCAGAAGATGATGCGTGAGGAGATGCTGCAGGGGTTGTTGGGCACTGAGATGTGTTCAACAGCAGTGTTTGGTACACCACCATCATCAAAAATCTGAGGAGAAACAAAATGCAACCAGTGACTATAGTGAAAGTCTGAGGGGTGAGTTGTGACAGAAGAAGAAGACTGAGAAGAGCCAAAACCAGTGGTAAGGGGAACTCAAGTTCATTGAAAGAGACATTATGAGCAATGTAGATTCGTCCACTAGGATGAAGGCACCGATAGCCTTTGTGATTGGGGCTATAGCCAATAAACACACATTTGGCTGATCTAAAGTCAAGCTTGTGATTGTTATAAGCTCGAAGATGTGGAAAGCAAGCACACCTGAAAACTTTGATAAATTTGAGATTTGGAGTGACTCGAAATAGGACTTCAATGGGAGATTTGTGAGACAAGGTTGGTGTGGAGAGGTGATTAATTAGAAAGGTTGCTGTACTAAATGATTCCCACCAGTAGCTTAAGGAAATGGAAGCTTGAGTAAGCAATGTTAGACCCATTTCAATTATGTGTTGGTGTTTACGTTCAGATTTGCCATTTTGGGCGTGTGCGTGAGGGCAAGGGTGTTTAAAATGAACACCAATTGAGGTGAGAAAAGGGGCAAGACTTCTGTACTCACCGCCCCAATCGGATTGGAGGGTTTTGATCTTAGTGTCAAATTTTCTTTCTACAAATGCTTGAAAATTAATGAAAGTTTGTTTGACATCAGATTTTAATTTAAGAGGAAAAATTCATGTGAAGTTGCTATAGTCATCAATGAAATGCACATAGTACCTAAACCCTTCTTTAGATAGAATTGGAGATGGACCCCATACATCTGAATGGATGAGTTCCAAGGGAGTGTGAGTGACAGTTTGAGAGGCACCATAGTGTTTATATTTCGATTTGCCAATATGACAGGCATTGCAAAATGATGGATTATTTTTCAAAGAAAATTTTTCATTCAACAACATGTGTTTCATTACATTGATATTTGGATGACCTAATCTCATATGCCAAACATTGACATTAGACTTGAAAACAGACTCAGCAAACAGAGACTCAACTGGCTGAGGGACACTGAAATTTGACTTGGAAAGTTTGGCAGTATCACTGCTCTTGGAGGAAGAAAAATAACAGGAAGTAACACTTGAGACAGACTGGAAAAAGGATGATGATGGAGTAACAAGTTGCAACTGATACAATCCATTGCTAAGCACTCCCCGAAGCAGCTCCTCCTTCGTAGCCAGATCCTTCACAACACAATGATCAGCATAAAATTCAACAAACACAGAGTTATCTTTGGTGAGTTGAGAAATAGACAGAAGATGTTTAGTAATATCTAGTACACATAAAATGTCTTTGAGCAATAGAAGACCAGATCTGGTTTTTATTGTACTGAGGCCAGTATGAGTGACTGGTAAAGGGAGACCATTACCAATAAGAAGGTGAGAGATACCTTTCAGATCTGATTTTTGCTGCAAATTTGTGGCCTCAGAAGTAATGTGATTGGTTGCTTCACTTTTGATGTACCAGGAGGTGTCATTGCTATTCTCAGTTGATGTGAAGTAGGCTTGGTGATCATTTGGAGGGGTGGTATGGTTGGTATTCTGGTGAGTAGTGTTGGATGGAGTTTGGAAGGATATGTCAAAGCGATGGTAGCATTTGGCTGCAGTATGGCCAGACCGATGGCACAGTTGATAAGTGGGGCGATTATTATTAGTTCTGCCTCGACCATGACCACGACCACGAGGGGTGAAGGTGCGGCCAGATAGTGGTTTGGTTCTGCAGAGGAGCTACCAAAGTGGAGAGACTTGCGCATCTGAGTGGCAAGATTGGCTATGGGAAGAGAGAAGTCACCAGAAGCATTGTTGAGTTGTTCCAGCCGTATTTCATGGCTCTGCAACATGTATTGGACCTCCTGCAGTGAAACTTGGTCATGTCGAGATGTTAGATTGACAACAAAAGGGTCATAGTCATGACCAAGACCACCTAAAATGTAGAGAATTAAATCATCATCAGAAAGTAATTGACCAGCAGAGGAGAGATCATCAAAGATATTTTTCATTTTGAGTATGTAATCGTGTATAGAGAGACTGCCCTTTTTGAGAGATTGAAGGTGAAATCGCAACTGTAGGATTCGTGCTTTGGAGCTGGTTGTATAGAGTCGTTCCAGAGTAGCCCAAAGATCAAAGGAAGTGTGACAGCCAACAGCATGGCCAAACATGGACTCTGAAACAGAGTTGAGCAACCAACTCAAAATTGACTGATCTGTTCGTCTCCACATAGCATAGCCCAGATTAACTTGCCGTGATTCACCTGGAATAGAGCCACCGATAGTGTGGTCAACAAACTGAGGAGGACACACCTTTGTGCCAAGAATGTATCCCTCTAAATCATGTGTCCGAAGGGCAGGAAGAACTTAAGACTTCCAATATGGATAGTTGGTGCGATCTAACTTAATGGTTAGAGGAGCTAAACTTTGAAAGGGATTTGAGACAGTTGGAGGAGTAAAGGCTATGACTGGTGCGGAAGCTGCAGTGTAACACCCTGGATAGCCAAGACCGCTACACTGTGTACTTATAAAGGTGCAAGACTTGATAATCAAGTCATTAATTTAAAAACGTGTCACTAAACATGTATGAGCTAGGGTTAAAAAGGTTTTGGTCTCAAAAGTTTCATTTTATATAATTAAACTGTTATATACATGGGATCCCAAAGGAACAGAGTTAAAAAGTTGGGTTACAGACTTCCAAAATAATACAAACAACTGTTAGCCATACTAAGGAAAAATGGACAATCTTTGGGTCTCGCGTCCCAGCCTAAACCTCAACCGTGGCGGCTGAGCAGCTGGCCATGTACATTCTGCTCGCAGAGCTCTCCTAATCAAGGCTGATCAAGTTTGCCCTTGCCTTTACCTGCACCACGTAGCACCCGTGAACCAAGGCCCAGCAAGAAAACATGTGCAACACAAACAGTAATAACAGATAGTAAATTCACTAAGCATGAACTCTCATCAAATAATCCACATTAATCATTAAGCATTTATTCAGAATCATGGATGCAATCAAACACTTATAACATTCATATCACATAATAATCAGGGCCGAAAACTTAGGTCGCACCCTCTGTTTACCCCACTGACTCCAGCCCGCTTAAACCAAGCTCAGTGCATATTAAGCTGTCCTTGGCTACCAGTGGCCAAGCCGCGCCCTGTGCGCTAGTGTAACCTTTGGCACCCTTAGGCCGTTGGTTCACTAATTAGCTTGCATGGAATAATACCATCTTTTCAAGCATACACAATAGGGAATCCTTAGTCCCGTCACAGATATTCAACCAGGTGCAGTTTTCTTACCTTTGATCTTTGTGGTTTCGGATTACGAGCAATGCTCCTCAAGCACGATCCGTTCCCGAGCCTAAGCTTTTATCACCTAGTCACAACCAAGGTATAGGGTTCCATTAATATTCAAATTAGGGTTTCCGGTTACAAAACTAACTTCCGGGAATCCGAATTCCACCAAGCACGGTGGTGAAATCGATCCCGAGCATTCTAGACCACATTCCCATGCCTAAAATCCCCAAATGTTCAAGTGTGCACCCAAGGGCTGCGGCCCTTGAAGCTTAGCCGCGGCCCTGCCCTCAAAACAGAACCAAGGGCTTGCCTGGAAGGAGACACGTGCCGCGGCCCTTGCATTGGGCGCCACGTTGCTCACCCTTGGCCGATCCTCCTTGGCTCATCTTCATCCTAGGGCCGCAACACTCTAGAATAGAGCCGCGACCCTTCCCTTCGAGCCCAGAAATTTCACCATTTCAATCCTTAAAACCTTACCCAAAATCACCCCAAATCTTCCTAATTCAAAAACAAACATTCCCAACACTTTTAGGATGACTTTAGCAACATAATTCAACAGAAAACTCAGCCTAAAACTCATAGAAATCCATGTTTCAATCTCTGAAACTCAAGAACCTCAAAACACCCAACCAGCCATGCCAAACTCGAATTTACACCTCTAATCATGAATTAGAGCTTACCTCTTCAGTTGAACTCCTTCCCTAAGCAAACTCCCAGCTAAGTCTCAAGTTTATCAGCTCAACCTTAAACATTAACAATACAATCATCTCAGTACCCAGCTAAGAACTCAAAGATTCTAACTTCAAAACACAGTTTAATTCTTACCTTAGCCTTGATTAAGTGTTCCCTGAATAATCTCTGAGCTAAGCTTCAAAATCCCCCACTGAATTCCTAGCAATTCCCAGCTCAAAGTCCAGCAAAATTCCCAGTTTTCCCCTTTGTGGGTTGCCTAGTTTCTTTGAGAGAGAAAAGAGCTGAGAAGGAAAAGAGAAAGGTCAGTCTATTTTTAGTTCTACTATTTTCCTTAAGTTTATCTTATCCCGTTAAGTTAAACCCGAGGCTCGGGGGCCGGAACCGTCCCCGAGAGCAAAACGGTAAATTTCCTCAATATTCCCGCCTAGACTTCCTAACCTCAAATATATCTCCATATATCTATTTTCATATCCCGATAGTCTAAATAGCTACCTGATACCTAAAACACCCATGACTTAATCAAAGTCAACTGCTAAGCCCCGTTGTGACTTTTCCTCGCTATCTAGCCCTAGGATCGCCTCAAGTCGTGCTCTACAGACCTACCCACATAATAATGTGGTTCTCACAATACCATTTATATATATCACATTAATACCAATATAATCATACAAGCATTACTAATCATATAATTATGCATTTAAATCTATGAAATCATTCAAATCACATTAAACCTAATAATGCCCTCCTGGCACACTAATCAAGGTCCTTAAGCCTCATTAGCGAATTTGGGGTCGTTACATGCAGGGTCAGAGGAGGTGACAGGGTCAACAATGGGGTTGGTAGAGGAGGATTTTTCGGCTGATGGTGGGGACTCCATGACTAGTTATGATACCAAGCTAATTAGATAAATAAAAGAGAAAAGGAAATACTGAATATGCATCTTTATTGAATATACTCTCTCAACTTTTACAGGGTGCAAATATACCTTATATATATACAAAGAAAAAACAATACAATCAATTCGATTGGCTGTCCTATAACAGAAAATATTCTCCTTGGGACCACACTCTTGATATCAGCAAAAGCATAACAAATTGTAAAGGTAAGGATTGTAGAATTTGCCTAGTCATCAGAATATTCCTTATCCTTTAATTGTTCCAATTCCAATCCTTTCATTTCAACAGTTATAATAGAACATGTTGCATTTGATTTTTTTTCGTTTATTTTATTATGTGTTAATCACGTGCAACATTAATTACATTCCTACTGGATTTGATAATTTTTTTAATAGAACAGTTTTTTAACTGCAATTCATGATAAGGTTATGTGAGAAAAATATTAATATTTTATTTAATATTAATGTTTATTGAAACTTTCAGGCTCATGATATTCTATTTTTATATATAATGCATGCAATTGAATGTATCTCCTTTTTAATTTATCATTTTTATCATTTTTGCTTAAATATGTATTAATACTAATATTGTAAAATTTACAACAACAATAATAATACACGTGTGATTAACGAAACACTAATTTTTAGAAAATAAGACAATAATATTTTTTATTTATTTACTTGATATTTTTAATATTTTCTAACATTTTATAAAAAAATTTAAAACAAATAGATTATTTCACGTTTTGAAATAAAGTATTAGTCATAGGCATAATTGCCCCATAAAAATTTCACCAATTGCCAAGTACTCCTATGATTAATTTTTGGCCATTAAATACAATTTGTAAAATTCAATTATAATATTTTTTTTAGAGGGGATATGTGCAAATTGATGGGAAGATCAAGAAGTATCTTACAAATATGCAGTGAATTCCCCCATAATCACATATATAGTGAATTTAAGAAGCAAGATTATTAAAACAATAATTGCTAAGAAAAAAGTTCAAGGACCATTTTAATATCTTCAATTTATGAAATTAATAAATCTCGTAGAAAAAAAAATCTACGATATTATATGGTAGATAAAAGATATTTTGAATTTTACTTTGTAAATTTGGTATTCAAATTCTAAATTATTTTAAACAAAATCTGTTTCAAAATTGAATTTTTTATATTATCAACTAATATTTAATATATTTGAAATAATATTCTAAAAAATTTAGTTAAAAATAATTAAAATCCTAACTGAATTCAATTCTTCTTTGTAGTCGGTACAATTATTTACCTCTTATATCTCTATATGTTGAAAAAGCTAAATAGAATTATAGTTAAGACAAATACTAATATGCTTCACAATCCACTCTAAATTCATGCATTCTCAACATTCAACTAGTAAAGAAAATGCTCCTACACATGAGGGCAAAAGTGATGTCCTCACATAAGTATTATCCTATATATATATTTTAATTTTCTTTATATGTATTTGTGTCGTATCCGATTAAAAGATCGTAATAAGACTCGAGCATCCAGAATCGTGGTTTCGGCATTATACAATTCATGGTAATGGAAATATTCAGTTAATACAATCTAAGTACATTAATTTTGAGTTTATTATCCTCCTCATTTAGTGATGTATTATTAATGGGAAATTTGAAATTTTATGCTTAATGAGAGGTATTAAGTCAAAAAAAAAAAAATACTAGTGTAACGACCCAAAACCACTAATATGGCTTAAGGACCTTGATTAGTGTGCCGGGAGGGCTAATTAGTTTATGTGTGAATTTATTGAGTTAACGTGTGATTATATGATAAGCATGCTTGTATGGTTATATGAATGTAAATGTGATTATATGTTATATTTGTGAGAACCACATTATTATGTGGGTAAATCTGCAGCATGCGACTTGAGGCGATCCTAGGGAGCTAGTTAGCGGGAAAGTCACAATGGGGCTTAATACTTGACTTAGGGAAAGTCAAGGGGTATTTCGGGTATTAGATGATTATTTGGGTTGTCGGGTTATGGAAATAAATAATTGGAGATATATTTGAGGTTAGGAAGCTTAGGCGGGAATATTGGGGAATTTTACCATTTTTCCCTCGGGGACGTTTTCGGTACCTCGAGCCTCGGGATTGACTTAATTAACCAAGGTTAGACTAAGTAAAATAGAAACCAGTAGAAAAAAAACCCAAACTAACCCTTTAATGTTCCTTTCTTCATTCTCTTCTCTCTCTCAAGAAAACTATTGAAACCTAAGGAGATTCAGCTGGAACTCTGTGATTTGAGCTGAAGTTTTGAGGGATTAGCTCAGTTCTAACTAAGGGAATTCAACCAGGACTAAGGTAAGAACTGAATTACACTCTTGATCATTAGAATTCTGTGTTTTGGTTGGGTTTTAAGGTGTTTATGGTTTTGAAGTTTAAGGTTTGAATTGAAGCTGGAAAGCTTGGGTTTTAGCTTAGAAATTGTTAAGGAAGTGGTTCATCAAAGAAGGTAAGCTTCAATTCGTAATTTAGAGTTTAAATTCTGAGTTTGCATGACTGGTTTTAGAGTTCTTAAGCTACTGGGTTTTAGAAATCAAAATGGGATTTTAATGAGTTTTTAAGCTAGGTTTTTGTTGGATTATGTTGCTAGAATCATGTTAGAAGTTTTGTGATCAATGGGTTTTTGAATTAGGGTGATTTGGGGGTGGTTTTGAGAAAGGTTAGGATGTTAGGCATGGTGGATTTTCTGGGCACGAAGGGATGGACCGCAGCTCTGTTCTAGAGTGTCGCGGCCCTGCGAAGCAAAGAAGAGCCAAGGAGGCTCTGCAGCGGGGAAGCGCCGCGGCGCGTGTCTGTCCTCAGAGAGGCCTAGCCTTTGTTTCAGGGGTGGGCCGCGGCATGGGTTTTAAGGGCCACAACCCTTAAGGGTATTTTTGGTCTTTTGGAGGTTTTAAGCGCGGGAACCTAACCTAGGGTGCTCGGGATCGATTCCACCACCATGTTTGGTGGAATTCGATGTCCCGGAAGCTAGAACTCCATCCGAAAATATTAATGCAATTATTAATGGTATTCCCTATCTTGGTTGTGACTAGGTATTAAGCTAGGGCTCGGGAAGCAGATCGTGCTCGAGAAGCGTCGCTCGTAATCAGTAAACTTGGAAATTAAAGGTAAGAAAACTGCACCCGGTTGTGGATTTATTATGGGACTAAGGGTTCCCTGATCTGTATTCTCTTTAGAGGATGGTATTATGCCATGCAAATAGTAAACAAACGACCTAAGAGTGCTGAGGTTTACACTAGCGCACAGGGCGCAGCTCGGCCACTGGTAGCTGAGGACAACTTATTATGCATTGAGCTCGGTTTAAGCCGGCCGGAGTTAGTGGGGTAAATCGAGGGTGCGACCTAAGGTGTTGATCCTGATTAATATGTGATTTGATTGTTGATATTGGTTGGTGAATCAGTCGTATTGTAAAGTTGAGTGTTGATTGGCTGAATCTTTGATTGTATCTATGTGCTATGTGTTTAATGTGATATGTTAAGTATATGATCATGCTCAAAGGGTTATTTAGCCGTTATCATTGCTCATTATATGATGCTATGTTTTCTTGCTGGGCCTTGGCTCACGCTTGCTTCGTGGTGCAGGTAAAGGCAAGGGAAAGATTGATCAGCCCTGACTCGGAGAGCTCTGAGAGCAGAATGTACATGGACAGCTGCTCAGCCGCCACGGTTGAGGGGAGATAGGGACAGGAGAGCCATAAACATCTGTTTTGCCTTTAGAAGGCTGGTGGTTGTCTGTACACTGGAAATTTTGTAAACAGACTTTTAATTGTTATTTCTTTTGGGATCCCATGTGCAAAATGTTTAATTATATGGAAAATATCTTTTGAGACAAAAACCTTTTAACCCTAGCACATTAATGACGTTAGTAAACACGTTTTTAACTGGTTGGCTTGATTAGCAAGTCCTGCACCTTTATAAATATACAGTGTAGCGGTCTTGGCTATCCAGGGCGTTATAACTTGGTATCAGAGCGTCCTAGGTTTAAGGGTTCCTGAAGACCGGATGGACATGTACATTCGCTGCCAGAGACAAGCTCGGTTCAGGGTTTGGTAATGTGTATATATATGCTTATATGCTTGTATGCTTGGAATGAATTGTGAACGTTGTTATTCATTGAATTAATAGGAAGAATGAGATACTGATAGGGCCTGGCCCTTGACTGCTGTGTGAAAATATTGAGGAATGCTTATTAGCATTGCTGTGCATGTAAATGAATATCTAGATGATAGACTGCATATTGGGTATGGATGAATGTTTATATCTTAGCTGTTGTGTGGAAATGTTGGGGCATGCTTATTAGAAATGCCGGTGCATGTGAATAAATGCCTATATCTCGATTGTTTGTGATTGGTTATATTCCTTTGGTGGATTTTGGAGAAGCTTTTACCCTGTCATCATGGTCTGATTGCCGAGTCGTTGATTGCAAATTGACTTGGATAGCTATGCGTCCAAGAAAATCTACGCTACTAGCCGGCACTAGGTTTGGGACCGGAGGTGATGATCAGGGCCAGATTCTCCGCCAGTCCTTGGGAACTGGTAGTAACTTATGGCAGATATGCAAGCGCGATTGCAGAGTCAAGATGAATAGATTTGCTTGTTGCGACAGCAGGCTCCATCAGGGAGTGTCGCCCCTATTGTACCACCTGCAGTGGTACCAGTTGTACAGTCAGGAGAGTTTGGGAACAGGTGGGAGCCGTTATATGAGCGGTTCAGGAACCAGCAGCCCCCAATCTTTGAGGGAGGACTTGATCCATTGAAAGCCAAGCAATGGCTGACTATGATTACTACTATCTTGGATTTCATGAGGATAGAGGGATATGACAGAGTGGCCTGTGCCACGTATATGTTGAGAGAGGATGCCCGCATCTGGTAGGAAGTGGCCTCACAGACCAGGGATGTCACTGCATTGAGTTGGGAAGGATTTAAAGATTTGTTCAGTCAGAAGTACTATAATGTTGACATCAGGGCAGCAAAGGTTAATGAGTTCGTAGGGTTGGTTCAGGGCGGCATGACAGTTACAGAATATGCCCTGAAGTTTGACAGACTCGCGAAGTTCGCACCAGACCTTGTGCCTACTGATGCAGCTAGGCAGGACAGGTTCATTAGGGGGCTTAATACTATGATAGCCTGGGATGTTAGGATCATAATGGTACCTGGGGGAACAACTTATGCCCAGGCCGTTGAGAAGGCTCTTACCGCTGAGGAAGCGGAGAGAAAAATTTGGAAGGAAAGTGCAGTGAGGCGCGAAGGATGTAGGGTGGTGCCTCCTTATTCTGGGTCAGGTAGGGGCGGAGGCCCCAGTGATTTCAAGAGAAAGACTCCTGACACTTCAACCGTTGTTGGTCCTGATAGGAGGGGTCGGGGTGGTCAGGGTGGCTGTCAGGGCGGAAGTGAACCATGGAGGAATTATCCGGAGTGCCCGAGGTGTAGAAGATGCCATCAAGGCGAGGCCAAGGATTGTTATGTGTGTGGCACGGTGGGGCACCTCAAGAAGGACCGCCCAACAGTGAAGAAAGGGGAAGCAGGAAAGGTGGACAGCTTGACTTCAGCTCGAGTGTTCAACTTGACGCAGGCAGAGGCCGAGACTAGCCCCTTGGTAGTGACAGGTCAGCCTTCTAGTGCTGGCTCTCCTTTTTCTGTATTGATTGATTCTAGTGCTACACATTCCTTTATTTCTAGTAAGGTGATTGATAGACTGTGTAGACCTAGTAAGTATTGGACTGCGGGGTTTGGGACTTTATTGCCTACTGGGGAACTGGTAGTTTCTTGGAAATGGATTAGGGCACTGCCAGTGATGGTTGATAGTAAGGAGCTTTTAGTTGACTTGATTGAGCTAGATATGGAGGATTTCAACATGATCCTAGGGATGGATTGGTTGGTCAGATATAGGGCTACTATTGACTGCAGGAAGAAGATGGTGACTTTTGAGCCTGAAGGCGAGGATCCTTTTGTCTTTGTGGGTGTGGTATGTGGACCCCGTGTACCCATGATATCTGCATTGAGAGCCAAAGACTTGTTACAGGGTGGATGTATAGGTTTTCTGGCTAGTGTAGTGGACACTACCAAGAGGTTGCCAGCGGGGCTGAGTAAGACCAGGGTGGTTTGTGAGTTTTTGGATGTATTTCCTGAGGAGCTACCAGGGTTGCCGCCACGTAGGGAGATTCAGTTTGTTATTGAGTTAGCACCGGGGACAGAACCAGTATCAAGAGCGCCATACAGGATGGCACCAGCAGAGTTGAAAGAGTTGAAGATACAGTTACAGGAACTTCTGGATTTGGGATTCATTAGACCTAGTTACTCTCCATGGGGCGCTCCAGTTTTGTTTGTTAAGAAGAAGGACAGGACTTTGAGGATAAGTATAGATTATAGGGAATTGAACAAGTTGACCATTAAGAATAAGTATCCTCTACCAAGGATTGATGACTTGTTCGATCACCTGCAGGGAAAGATGGTGTTCTCAAAGATTGATCTTCGATCTGGTTATCACCAGCTGAGGATCAAGGACGAGGACATACCGAAGACGGCCTTTCGAATGCGGTATGGGCACTACGAGTTCTTGGTCATGTCTTTTGGTTTGACCAACGCCCCAGCAACTTTCATGGATCTAATGAACAAGGTGTTCAAGGAGTTCTTGGATCAGTTCATCATTGTCTTCATCGACGACATCTTAGTGTACTCTAGTTCAGAGGCAGAGCATGAGAGACATCTTCGACAGGTTTTACAGAGGTTAAGAGAACACCAGTTATATGCTAAGTTTAAGAAATGTGAATTTTGGTTGCCAGAGGTGACTTTTCTTGGGCATATAGTTGGTGGAGAGGGGATTAAGGTGGATTCATCCAAGGTGGAAGCGGTGAGAGATTGGCCGAGGCCAAGGAACACCTCAAAGGTACGTAGTTTCCTCGGGTTAGCAGGTTCCTACAGGTGGTTTGTAGAAGGATTCTCGAATATTGCTTCACCAATGATAGAGTTGACACGGAAGAACCAGAAGTTCGTTTGGTCAGAAAAGTGCGAGCATAGTTTTCAAGAATTGAAGCAACGACTTGTTATTGCACCTGTTCTGAGTCTTCCTTCAGAAGAAGGGAAGTTTGTAGTATACTGTGATGCATCGAGGATGGGTTTGGCCTGTGTGTTGATGCAGAATGAGAAGGTTATAGCCTATGCATCACGACAGCTGAAGGGGTATGAGCAGTGGTATCCTACCCATGATTTGGAGCTGGCGGCAGTGGTGTTCGCACTGAAGGTTTGGCGGCATTATTTGTATGGGGAGAAGTGCGAGATATACACTGACCATAAGAGTTTGAAGTACTTCTTCACCCAGAAGGATCAGAACATGAGGCAAAGGCGTTGGTTGGAGTTGGTTAAGGACTATGATTGTGATATTCTTTACCACCCAGGGAAAGCCAATGTTGTGGTCGATGCATTGAGCCAGAGGGGCTCGGGCTAGTTATTTAGTTCTGTTCAGATCTCGAGAGAATTAGCTGATGAGATTGCCAGGGCAAAGATAGAGCTAGTGGTGGGCCGGTTGGCCAATATTACCTTTCAGTCAACCCTGCTAGAGTGGATCAAGGAGGGGCAGTTGGTAGATGCGCAGCTACAGGAAGTTAGGCAGAATGTCTTAGCAGGGATAGCTAAGGACTATTTTGTCTCTGAGGTTGGTATGCTTCGATATCAGGGATGGATTTGTGTTCTGGCAAATGAGAAGATCAGACGAGAAATACTAGATGAGTCTCACACTACGCCATACTCGCTTCATCCAAGTACCACAAAGATGTATCAGGATCTATGAACGTTATACTGGTGGCCTGGGATGAAGAAGGATGTGGTAGAGTATGTGGCCAGATGTTTGACATGTCAGCAGGTGAAGGCTGAGCATCAGCGGCCAACAGGGTTGCTTCAGCCCTTGGGTATTCCTGAGTGGAAGTGGGAAGACATTACGTTGGATTTTGTGGGAGGTCTACCTAGGACGGTGGGACTTTGTGACTCAGTGTGGGTAATAGTGGACAGATACACCAAGTCAGCTCATTTTCTACCAGTGAAGTCAACTTATACAATGGAACAGTATGCAGAGTTGTATGTGAGGGAGATAGTTCGTCTCCATGAGGTTCCTAAGTCCATCGTATCTGATCGAGACCCTATCTTTACCTCCAAGTTCTGGGGAGCTCTACAGAAATATATGGGGACACAGTTGAAGTTTAGCATAGCTTTTCATCCTCAGACTGATGGACAGTCTGGGAGGACGATTCAGGTGTTGGAGGATATGCTTAGGGCGTGTGTGATTGATTTCGAGGGGTCATGGAGCAAGTATCTCCCGTTGATTGAATTTTCGTATAACAATAGTTATCAGTCCACAATTGGAATGGATCCTTATGAGTTGCTATATGGAAGGAAGTGTAGGCGCCCATTCATTGGGACGAGATGGGTGAGAGAGAGTATTTGGGGCCAGACATGGTTCAAAAGACAAGTGAAGCTATTGAGAAGATTCGAGTCAAGATGCTTGCTTCGCAGAGTAGACAGAAAAGCTATACCAATCCTAGGCGTAGAGACGTGGAGTTTCAAGTAGGGGACCACGTGTTTCTCCGAGTTTCACCACTGCGAGGGGTGAAGAGATTTGGAGTAAAGGGCAAGCTCAGCCCTCGATTTGTTGGACCTTTTGAGATTCTAGAAAGGATTGGACAGGTGGCTTACAGGTTGGCCTTGCCACAATCGTTGTCAGGAGTTCATGATGTATTCCATGTCTCTATGTTGTGGAAGTATGTCTCAGATTTAACACATGTGCTGAAGTATGAGGACTTAGAGTTACAGGAAGATTTTTCCTATGAGGAGCGATTGGTTCAGATTTTGGACTGGAAGGATAAAGGTCTACGGAACAAGACGATTTCGTTAGTTAAAGTGTTGTGGAGAAACATCAAGGTCGAGGAAGCGACCTGGGAGCTAGAGACGATGATGCAGGATCAGTATCTCGAGCTATTTAGGTAAATTTCAAGGGGGAAATTCTCAGTAGGAGGGGATAGTTGTAACGACCAAAAACCACTAATATGGCTTAAGGGCCTTGATTAGTGTGCCGGGAGGGCATAATTGGTTTATGTGTGAATTTATTGAGTTAATGTGGGATTATATGATAAGCAGGCTTGTATGGTTATATGAATGTAAATGTGATTATATGTTATATTTGTGAGAACCACATTATTATGTGGGTAAATCTGCAGCATGCGACTTGAGGCGATCCTAGGGGGCTAGTTAGCGGGAAAGTCACAACGGGGCTTAATACTTGACTTGGGGCAAGTCAAGGGGTATTTCGGGTATTAGATGATTATTTGGGTTATCGGGTTATGGAAATAAATAATTGGAGATATATTTGAGGTTAGGAAGCTTAGGCGGGAATATTGGGGAATTTTACCATTTTGCCCTCGGGGACGTTTTCGGTACCCCGAGCCTCGGGATTGACTTAATTAACCAAGGTTAGACTAAGTAAAATAGAAACCAGTAGAACAAAAACCCAAACCGACCCTTTAATGTTCCTTTCTTCCTTCTCTTCTCTCTCTCAAGAAAATTATTGAAACTTAAGGAGATTCAGCTGGAACTCTGTGATTTGAGCTGAAGTTTTGAGGGATTAGCTCAGTTTTAACTAAGGAAATTCAACCAGGACTAAGGTAAGAACTGAATTACACTTTTGATCATTAGAATTCTGTATTTTGGTTGGGTTTTAAAGTGTTTATGGTTTTGAAGTTTAAGGTTTGAATTGAAGCTGGAAAGCTTGGGTTTGAGCTCAGAAATTGTTAAGGAAGTGGTTCATCAAAGAAGGTAAGCTTCAATTCGTAATTTAGAGTTTAAATTCTGAGTTTGAATGACTGGTTTTAGAGTTCTTAAGCTACTGGGTTTCAGAAATCAAAATGGGATTTTAATGAGTTTTTAAGCTAGGTTTTTGTTGGATTATGTTGCTAGAATCATGTTAGAAGTTTTGTGATAAATGGGTTTTGGAATTAGGGTGCTTTGGGGGTGGTTTTGAGCAAGGTTAGGATGTTAGGCATGGTGGATTTTCTGGGCACGAAGGGCTGGGCCGCGGCTCTGTTCTAGAGTGTCACGGCCCTGCGAAGCAAAGAAGAGCCAAGGAGGCTCTGCAGCGGGGAAGCGCCGCGGCGCCACAGGGCAGGGCCGCGGCACGTGTCTGTTCTCAGAGAGGCCTAGCCTCTGTTTCAGGGGCGGGCCGCGACCCTTAAGGGTATTTTTGGTCTTTTGGAGGTTTTAGGCGCGGGAACCTAACCAAGGGTGCTCGGGATCGATTCCACATTCGTGTTTCGTGGAATTCGATGTCCCGGAAGCTAGATCTCCATCCGGAAATATTAAAGCGATTATTAATGGTATTCCCTATCTTGGTTGTGACTAGGTATTAAGCTAGGGCTCTGGAAGCAGATTGTGTTCGAGAGGCGTCGCTCGTAATCAGTAAACTTGGAAATTAAAGGTAAGAAAAATGCACCCGGTTGTGGATTTATTATGGGACTAAGGGTTCCCTGATCTGTATGCTCTTTAGTGGATGGTATTATGCCATGCAAATAGTAAACAAACGGCCTAAGAGTGCCGAGTTTTACACTAGTGCACAGGGCGCGGCTCGACCACTGGTAGCTGAGGACAGCTTATTATGCACTGAGCTCGGTTTAAGCGGGCCGAAGTCAGTGGGGTAAATCGAGGGTGCGACCTAAGGTGTCGACCCTAATTAATATGTGATTTGATTGTTGATATTGGTTGGTGAATTAGTCCTATTGTATAGTTGAGTGTTGATTGGCTGAATCTTTGATTGTATCTATGTGCTATGTGTTTAATGTGATATGTTAATTATATGATCATGCTCAAAGGGTTATTCAATTGTTATCATTGCTCGTTATATGATGCTATGTTTTCTTGCTGGGCCTTGGCTCACGGGTGCTTCGTGGTGCAGGTAAAGGCAAGGGAAAGATTGATCAGCCCTGACTCGGAGTGCTCTAAGAGCAGAATGTACATGGACAGCTGCTCAGCCGCCACGGTTGAGGGGAGATAGGGACAGGAGAGCCATAAACATCTGTTTTGCCTTTAGAAAGGCTGGTGGTTGTCTGTACACTAGAAATTTTGTAAACATACTTTTAATCGCTATTTCTTTTGAGATCCCATGTGTAAGATGTTTAATTATATGGAAAATATCTTTTGAGACAAAATCCTTTTAACCCTAGCACATTAATGACGTTAGTAAACACGTTTTTAACTGGTTGGCTTGATTAGCAAGTCCTACACCTTTATAAATATATAGTGTAGCGGTCTTGGCTATCCAGGGCGTTACAAGTAGGCTCTTTGATCATTTCAAAATAATTCCAAAAGTTGTGACAGTATCCAAAATGCTCCTGCCACAATTCCCCTACCCTTTTCTCTTCCATCTTCTCATTTCCTCCTCTCTCTCTCTTGGTTCACTCTCTCTCACTCACCTCACCTCACAGCACCACTAAGAGCACCACGGGTAGAGATCTGAGCACTACAAATAGCCAAGCTCCTCCCCAAGAGTACGTCATTTGTAGAGATCAAGACCAAAATAAATTTTGAGAAATCTTGGAGTAAAACTTTATGGGTAAGCAATTTTTTCTTAAATACTTGGATTAGTGATGTTTCCTTTAAACTCTTTGGGCATTTCGAATAGATCTGAGCAATATTTTCACATATTTTTAGTTTTTTTTTGTTGATCCGCGTTTTTTGGAATTTTTCTAGGTTTGAGTTGTGCTCGATGGTTGCTCGATGCAAGCTCGATGGCACATCATTTTTTACGGTTACATGCTTGCTCGATGGCTACTTGATACCTAGTCGATGCAAGCTTGATGGTAATGTGCATTCTCATGATTTAATGCATGCTCGATGGTTATTTGATGCTTGCTCGATGATGGCTCGATGGTCATGTGCATTCTCACGATTCATACTGATAAGGTCATTTTTGTATTAATATTTGATAAGTTTTTCCATGCTTAGATGGTGTTATGACATCATTTTTAGTAGTTTTAACTTAGTTTCGTGACTCTACAACATATTTTCTACATTGCATTTTATGATGATAAATCTGACATTTTGATGGCAAGTGTAGTTTATGAATCATAGGTTGAAAAAGACTTGCTGAGATGAGGTTAAAATGAAGTTTTTGAAGCATTTCAGGCTTTCGGGATTAAAATGTTGAAATGGCAGCATCGTACAAGCTATCTATGGTAGAGAATTGAAGAAATTGAAGATAGTCTGTGACCCATAAAATTCAGGACGTGACACTTTAATTGGAATTGACGTTTCAGATTTTATGTTCCAGAGGGGCCACTGCCCAGATTTTTCAGGCCGCTGCCTGTTGTGTAGAAAAGTGGAGTTGGGCCGCTGCCCATTTTTCAGGCTGCAGCCTGCGTGACCAATTTTGCACATATTTTGTTTTAGGCCGCGGCCTGCGATGCTATTTTCAAAATTTTAATTACATTTTAAATATAATTTAAATGATACTATAAAAGATTATTAGGGTAATTTTTGATTAAGTTTTTTATTACGGTTTAGGAGAGAAATAAACTCAAAAAGGGCTGGAGAGAAGACTGCAACACTATTGTTCATCAATCTAGTTTCTTTTCTTCCCTTAATCTCTTTAATATTAATTATAATTATGTTTGTGATTATGATTGCTATTATGGAGTAGGTTCTTTTTAGGTTAAGGGTTCATTCAAAACCCAAGACATTTATTCTTGATTGTTGATAATGAATATTATTCTTTAATTTCTCTCAATATTAAATTGTTTCTATTTTTTCAATTGAATGTTATGAATTTTGTGATTTCTTGTTAGGTGGCCAACTAATTAAGGTTTTACATTGTTCAATTGTCATCTTAGAATCACTATTCACCTAATAGTTTAGGATTCTAAGTGTATGTGATAAATTGCAATTGATAGTGATGTCAAAAGAATTGTTGATTGTGATGTAAAATAGAACCTAGGTTAAATAAATTATATGCTTCATTAATTTATTTCCTAGATTAACTTGTCTCCATAGGACTTAATGCTTTATCTAAGTTAAATAGATTCTATGCTTCATAGATTTATTGCTTAGCTAAAAGAGTTAATTATTGAGCGCTTTGCCTTGATTACTTATAATAGGGAGACTGAGATAATTTTCTGCTTCAGTGTTATCTGCGAGGTTAATAGTTTAATTGAGAAATTGGGATAATATTTATTATTAGTGATTAGGAATGATTGTTTAGAGTGGAGATTAACCTTTAATTGTTTCTTAATATCATAATATCAATTTTTATTTGCTTTCTAGTTTATGTTATTTAATTTTGAGTTAAAAATCAAAATCTTCTTCTTTATTAACTTTATATCTTTTGAATAATAAATTTAATAGTAGTCCTCGTGGGTTCGATCCTTATTTATCACTATAATGAAATAGTTGGTATAAGGAATTATTAAAATCAATAATTACATTTGGTGCGGCACACGACACCCGTCAAATTTTTGGCGTTGTTGTTGGGGACTATTGTTATTCTCTTTATTATTCAAATTTATTTGTTTGCAGCAAATTAGTTTTTACTGTGGAATTGTCAGGTGTATATGTCTGGTGAGGACGATACATAAGATCGACTACAAAAGATCAAAGATTATCTTGAGGCATCGTCTGCGTCACACTTTTCTAGAACTATCATTGATAATCCACTCTTTCAGCGCCATTATCAACGTTCAAATTCTGTTAAAGAGCCATTACCATCTGACAACGAATATGATTCTGACGATTCAGTTCGATCCTATAGAACAATGTCTTAGCAAAGGTTGTTGAAAGAGTTGGCAGCGCCACATCTTCACCAACAACCGCTTTGCATCACCTTTGGATGTTAACTTTGAGTTGAAGTCGGGCCTCATTCACTTATTGCCCTCTTTCTATGGGTTGGCTGGTGAGGACCCGAATAAACATTTGAAGGAGTTTCATATTGTCTGTTCTAGTATGAAACCTGTTGCAGTGACTAAAGAACAAATTAAGTTGTGAGCTTTTCCTTTCTCCCTGAAGGATGCAGCTTAAGAGTGGTTGTACTATCTTCCACCTGGTACTGTTGAAACCTGAAATGGTATGGAGACTACGTTCCTGGAATGATATTTTCCAGCATCTAAAGTTGGAAGCATAAGGAAAGAGATCTGCGGTATAAGGAAATATACAAGGGAGTCTTTGTATGAATATTGGAGAGATTTAAGAGGTTGTGTGCTAGTTGCTGTCATCATCAGATAAGTGAACAACTCCTCATCCAGTACTTTTATGAAGGATTACAATCACTAGATAGGAGTATGAATGATGCAGCCAGTGGGGGTGCACTAGTTGATAAGACTCCTGCTGTAGCCAAGAGCTTGATTTCTAATATGGCTGCTAACTCACAACAGTTTGGCATTCGCCAAGATCCTACTCCACCACCCAAATTAGCTAATGAAGTGAGCACCTCTAATGCTAATCATCTTGGTCAATAATTGGCTCAATTAACTGCATTGGTACAACAACTTGCTTTAGGCCAACAGGTGCGACCATGTGGAATCTGTCAGGTTGTGGGGCATGCTACTGATACTTGCCCTACTTTATTTGAGGGAGAGACTGAGGGTGTTAATGTTGTAGGAAATTTCCCTGGTCAATTACGTCAGATGTACTATGTGTTAGGAGTGTGTCCTAAAAGCATGTAAAGACATTTGTTTTTTCTGTGAATAAATAAATACAATGGTTTATTATTATTGTCATATTTAGATTGTTAAATTATTGTTTGAATAATTTTGTAAATATCAGAAAAATTCCATATTCATTATTGAGGATGTGATCTTGTATTAGTACGAGAGAATTAAGATCACATGAATGAATAAAAATAGTCAACAAAAACAAATTAAAGTTATGGAATTATTTAATTGGAGTTGTAAGTACGGTTTGCTGAGTATCATAATGATACAAATAATCTAGATTCAGATTATTGATGTGGAAAGACATCTCGGTAAAGGTTCTATAACGACCCAAATTTGCTAATAAGGCTTAAGGGCCTTGATTAGTATGCCGGGAGGGCATAGTTGGGATTAGAATGAATGATATTGATTTAAATGTGCAAATATATAATTAATAGTGTGTTTATGATAATTGATGATACTATATGATGATATGATATATATGTGTGAGATATATGTGAGAACCACATTATCATGTGGATAATTCTGCAGCCGGCGACTTGAGGCGATCCTAGGGCTAGATAGCAGGGAAAGTCACAACGGGGTATTATAATTGACTTTGGACAAGTCAGGGGTATTTTAGGTATCGGGTGATGAAAATAAATAATTGGAGATATATTTGAGGTTAGGATGTCTAGGCGGGATTATTGGGGGATTTTACCGTTTTGGCCTCGGGGATGTTTCTGGCACCCCGAGCTTTGGGAGTAGTTTAATAATCTAGGGATATACTTGGAAGACTTAGAAAATACTAGACAGAAAAGTGTAAACCGGCCCTATCTCTCTTTCTTTCTCTTCTCTCTCTTAGCAAAGGAAACACTACTGAAATTTGAGAGGAAACTACTGGAATTAAGTTGTGTCTTTGAGAATTGAGGGGAATAATCTGGAGGATTAGCTCAGGAACTGATCAAGGTCTGAGGTAGAGCTAAGGTAAGGTTTGAATTTTTGTTTCTGAGGTTAGGGATTTAAAGAAATGGCTGAGTTTTTAACATCTGTGATTTTGGTATTTAAGGTGGAAATTGGGGCTTGAAACTTTGAAGATAGGTCAGGGGACTCTTGGAGAAATGATTCTACAGCTGAGGTAAGGTTTAATTTAAAGTTTGATGGTTGAATTTGAGAGTTTTCATGGCTGGTTTTGAGTTCTGTGGGTCTGAAATTTCAGAAATTGGAATTGGGATTTTGGTGAGTCTTAGGCTAGATTTTTGGTTGGGTTGTGTTGTCTAAACCATTCTAATGTTGTTATTATTAATTGGTTTTGATTTGGGAGCTATAGGATGGCTCAAGGTGAGGTTTAGAGTTTGAAAATGGTGGTTTTTTCTGGGTTCGAAGGGTCAGGCCGTGGCATGGTTCTTGGTGAGCCGCGACCCTTCGAAGTTGTTGCACGCTGAGGAAGGAGGGCGGGCCGCGGCATGGTCCAAGCAATGCCGCGGCCCTTACCTGTTTTTGTGCATTAGAAGGTTCTGTTTGGGGGCCATGCCGCGGCATGGGTGGCCTATGCCACGACGCTTAAGGGATTTTGGGATTTTTAGATTTTGGGCTTAGGAATTTAACCTAGGGTGCTCGGGGTTGAGTCTTTTACCATATTTGGTGAAGTTCAATGTTCCGAGTACTAGAACTTGGCTTGGAAACTCATTTAAGATTGTTAATGGTGTCTTTCATCATGGTTGTGACTAGGTGTTAAGCTAGGGCTCGAGGATCGGATCGCGCTCAAGGAGTATCACCTGTAGCTAATTCATCTGAAAGCTAAAGGTAAGAAAATTGCACCCGATTATATGTTTGTGATGGGACTAAGTGCTCCTGAGAATTGTATCGTGCCAATGATGGTATTACACCATGGGACATGTAAAGCGGCCTAAGAGTGTTGTACATAGTATTTGCTCACAGGGCGCGGCTTGGCCACTGGTAGCCGAGAATATTCACTGAGCTCGGCTTAATTAGGCCGGAGTCAGTGGGATAGCGGAGGGAGAAGCCTGAGAGCGCTAGCCCTAGTTATCATTTGTGCTGTGATATGAGAAATGAATTGATGAGCTTAGTATGTTGAATACTTGGTTATGCTGAATGATTACATGTTTGAGAACTTATGATGCAATGTGAGCTATGGATTTGTCTGTTGATTGCTTATGCTCTGTTGTTGTGTTTTCTTGCTGGGCCTTGGCTCACGAGTGCTACGTGGTGCAGGTAAAGGCAAAGGCAAGCTGGACCAAGCCTGAGGTGGAGAGCTCCGAGGTGAAATGTACATATCCAGCTGTTCGACCGCCATGGTCGAGGAGTGGACCAGGACAGGGATTACCTAACTGCTTGTTTTGCCTTAGTATGGCTGGGTATTGTATATAAACCTTGTGTCTTTTGTAAACAGTCTATGAACTTAATATTTTTGGGATCCCGTGTAACAGATGATGCTTTTTAATGAAAATGTGGCTTTTGAGACCAAAACGGTTTTAACCCTAGTTCCTTTGTAGTTTCAATAACACGATTTTGTTTAAATGACTTGATTAGCAAGTCTGGCACTTTATAAACACATAGTGTAACGGTCTTGGCTATCCAAGGCGTTACAACTTGGTATCAGAGCGTCCTAGGTTTATGGGTTCTGAAGACTGGTTGGATATGTACATTTGCCACGAGAGACAAGCTCAACTCAGGGTTTGGTAATTGTGTATACATGATTATGTGCTTAAATGATTTGAGTGAGATATGATTGTCGATATCTGTTTAATGAATAGGGAGCATGAGATACTGATAGGGCCTGGCCCTTGACTATTGCATGATGTTATTGAGGCGTGCTTATTAGCATTGCTGTGCATGTGTATGAATATCTGGATAAATTGCTATACTTTGATTGCTTGTGAATGATTGGAGTTCCAGTGATGGATTATGAAAGGATTATTACCCTGTCATCATAGCCTAATTGCTGAGTCATTGATTGCAGATTGACTTGAATAGTTATGCGTTCAAGGAAATCCACACGACTAGCTGGCAGGTCTGGGGCTAGAGATGATGACCGGGGCCCGACCCCTCCGCCAGTCCCTGAGAACTGGCAGCAGTTAATGGCCGACATGCAGGCCCGGCTTCAGAGCCAAGATGAACAGATTCGAATTCTGCAGCAGGCTCCATCTGGGAGTGTTGCCCCTGTTGTGCCACCGGCAGTGGTACCTGTGGTACAGCCAGTTGATGTTGGGAACAAGTGGGAACCGTTGTATGAGCGGGTCAGGAAGCAACAACCCCCGATCTTTGAGGGTGGACCAGATCCGCTGAAGGCTGAGTAGTGGATGACTTTGATCATTACCATTCTTGATTTTATGAGAGTGGAAGGACATGACAGGGTGGCCTGTGCCACTTATATTCTGAGGGAGGATGCCCGAATCTGGTGGGAGGGGGCATCACAGACTAGAGAAGTTGCTACATTGACTTGGGAAGGGTTTAAGGACCTGTTTAATTAGAAGTATTATAATGTTGCCATTAGGGCAGCGAAAGTGAATGAATTTGTGGGGCTAGTTCAGAGCAGTATGAAAGTTACAGAATATGCCTTGAAATTCGACAGACTTGCGAAGTTCGCACTAGATCTTGTGCCTACTGATGCAGCTAGGCAGGACAGATTTGTCAAAGGGCTGAATGCTATGATAGCCCGAGATGTAAGAATTACCACGGTTCCTGGAGGGACTACTTATGCCCAGGCTGTGGAGAGAGCTCTTACCGCTGAGGAAGCGGAGAATAAGATATGGAGGGAGAGTGCTGTGAGAAGGGAGGGCCGCAGGGCGGTGCCTCCATACTTTGGTTCTGGTAGGGGCGGAGGCCCTAGTGATTTGAAAAGAAAGACTCCTGATGCACCGGCCGCTCCTGGTCTTGATAGGAGAGGTCGGGGTACTCAGGGTGGTCGTCAGGGAGGCAGTGATTCATGGAGGACTTATCCAGAGTGCACGAGGTGCAAGAGACGCCATCCGGGCGAGTGTCGGGCTAAGGCCTGCTATGTGTGCGGGGTGGTGGGACACCTCAGGAAGGATTGCCCGACAGTGAAGAAGGGAGAGACAGGAAAGGTGGACAGCTTGACTCCAGCTCGAGTGTTCACCCTGACACAGGCGGAGGCCGAGGCTAGTCCCTCGGTGGTGACAGGTCAGCTTTCTAGTGCTGGCATTCCTTTTACTGTGTTAATTGATTCTGGTGCTACACATTCATTTGTATCTGATAAGGTGATTGATAGACTGTGTAGACCTAGTGAGTATAGTGCTTCAGGGTTTGGAACTATATTGCCTACAGGAGAACTGGTAGTATCTAGGAGGTGGATTAGAGCACTGCCGGTGTTAGTTGATGGTAGGGAGTTATCAGTAGACTTGATTGAGTTAAGTATGGAGGACTTTGATATGATTCTAGGTATGGATTGGCTGGTTGGATATGGAGCTACCATTGACTGTAGGAAAAAGATGGTAACTTTTGAGCCAGAGGGCGAGGATCCCTTTGTTTTTGTGGGAGCGGTGCATGGACCCCGCGTACCCAGGATATCTGCATTGAGAGCCAGAGATTTGCTTCAGGGTGGATGTATAGGCTTCCTGGCTAGTGTGGTGGATACCACCAGAGTTTCACCAGTAGGACCGGAGGACACCAGATTGGTTTGTGAGTTCTTGGATGTGTTTCCTGAGGATTTGCCTGGGTTGCCGCCGCGGAGAGAGATTCAGTTTGTTATTGAGTTGGCACCAAGGATAGAACCAGTGTCGAGGGCACCATACAGGATGGCACCAGCAGAACTGAAAGAATTAAAGATATAGCTGCAGGAGCTTCTGAATTTGGGGTTCATCAGACCTAGTTACTCGCCATGGGGTGCTCCAGTTTTGTTTGTTAAGAAGAAGGACGGGACTTTGAGGATGTGCATCGACTACCGAGAATTGAATAAGTTGACTATCAAGAATAAGTACCCCCTACCACGGATTGACGACTTGTTCGACCATCTGCAGGGTAAGACGGTGTTCTCAAAGATTGATCTTCGATCTAGTTATCACCAGCTGAGGATCAAGGATGAGGATATACCTAAGACGGCTTTCCGAACGCGGTATGGGCACTATGAGTTCTTGGTCATGTCTTTTGGTTTGACCAATGCCCCAGCAGCTTTTATGGATCTCATGAACAGGGTGTTCAAGGACTTTCTAGATCAGTTTGTTATAGTCTTCATCGACGACATCTTGGTGTATTCCAGTTCAGAGGCTGACCATGAACTTCATCTTCGGCAGGTTCTTCAGAGGTTGAGGGAGCATCAGTTGTACGCTAAGTTTAAGAAGTGTGAGTTTTGGTTACCTGAAGTGACATTCCTTGGACACATTGTAGGTGCAGATGGTATTAAGGTGGATCCGTCTAAGATAGAGGCAGTTAGAGATTGGCCGAGGCCAAGGAACGCCTCGGAGGTGCGGAGTTGTAACGACCCAAATTCGCTAATAAGGCTTAAGGGCCTTGATTAGTGTGCCTGGAGGGCATATTGGGATTTATGTGTGACTTTAATGAGTAAATGCATGATTATGATTTAAAGCATGTTATATGACTATTTGAATATTTGAGATGCATGACTATGTGTATTAGTATGCATGTAGGCCCTGATTGTGTTAGAAGGGCATAATAGTAATTTTGGCCATTTTGGGCATAACTATATTGATATGTGATGATTTGTCGAGACCACATCATTATGTGGATGTAACTGTGATTTGTGACTCGAGATGATCCTAGAGAGCAGATTAGCGGAAAGTCAAGGCGGGAATTTATGCCCGGCTCGGGGTGAGCCTGGGGGTATGAATAGGAAATTTAGTAAGTATATTGGGGTTTATTTTGATATCGAGGAATATTATTGGTGATTAATCAGGTATTGGGAAGCAAGCGGGAAAATATTATAAACACTTGAGGAATTAGCGGGAATTGGGTAAAATGACTAAAATGGCCCTACATGGACAAAAGGGTTTAGAATTAATAGGGAGGGAATTTTGGTCAATTGGCTTCTTAGAGATAAGTTTATTGAGGCTTTATATACTTAGTGGGATTGATAGAGAAAGTTAGATGGCTGTGGAAAAGAAAGAAAAAGGAAGAAAAAGAAAAAGAGAGGAAACATAGGAGTTTTTCCAAAAAGGGGCGATTTGTGGATTCTAGCACCATTTCTCTTCTCTTTTTCTTGGAGAAAAGCTCAGAGGAGAGCTAGGATAGGCTGACCATCAAGGATCCTAAGTTAGACTTGAAGATTTGGCAAGGGATTAGCAAGAACACATCAACTTTTGAGGTAAGTTTTTAGAGTTTTCAGTTTTTGGGTTTGGCTGGTTTAAGTTGTGTAATTAAGCTGAATGATGGGAACTTTAGGGGAATTTTTGGGCGAACTTTGAGGAAGAGCAAGCTAAGGAGGTCTAGGAAATGAATCAAGGTCGAAATTGCATCAACGGTATGAATTCTAAGCCTTTAACTTTGATGTTTGACTGAATTTCTGGGTTTAGGGTTAATCATGGTAAATTTTGAGATTTGGGATGAATGTGCTTGGGTTTTGAGTATTTGGGATGCTTGGGATGAGTGGAGAGTGTTTATAAGCTTCATTTTTAGTTTGGTAAAGATTTGGGGAAGTTTGGGTTGAGATTGGCTCAAAGAAATCGCAGAAAAAGAAAATGGGGGTTGCCTGCCTGCAACTAGCGCTACAGCGCTAGTCTTTGGGCGCTGTAGCGCTAGGCCCTGTTTCTGGGGATGTCAGTTCTGCTTGTAGCACTAGAGCGCCCTCTTTAGAGCGCTGTAGCGTTGCCCTGCTCCCAAAAAGGGGTTTTTGGGTTATTTTCAAGGGATTTTGACCTAGGGTTCGGGGTTCGATTCCACCACCTTGTTTTGTGGAACTAGGACTTCCCGGGGAGCTCGGGATTGGTCCTGAGGCTAGGTTTTGGACTTGAGGTTTGGTGATGACTTTGACCTATGGTTGTGTTTAGGTGTGCGCTAGGGCTCGAGTGGGATCGTGCTCAAGGAGTCAAATGATCAAAGCTATCAAATTGACAGGTAAGAAAACTATGGCACCCGTAGGACAGGGCATGGGCCTATAGTGTGATTGCAGGGCACGGCCCTATATTGCATTACATGTTAGGGTGCATACTTAATTGAATTGATATATGTTTGAATATTATTTGAGTTAGACTATTTGTGATTATAGTAGAATGAAACGGCGAGGAGCCGAGAACGACAAAGGAGCCGAGAACGGCAATGGAGCCGAGAATAACGAAAGGTCGAGAACGGCAGTGGGACCGGAAGTAACACCAAGCACGTGAAGTGCTTGTAGTCAGGGTGGGACCCCAATGGATACATGTGATATCCTTACGGTGAGGACCGAGGCCCCAGGCTCTGGTAATGCCTCTGGGACGGCATGGCCGTGTTTGTTTGGTCTGATGGGATATTTGTTTTTTTTTTATGGACTATTTGATATGTTAACTATATAATTCGCATATGTTATATGCTGTATGAGTTTTCTTGCTGGGCTTCGGCTCACGGGTGCTCTGTGTTTCAGGTAAGGGCAAAGAATGAGTCAACCAGCCATGAGTACAGAGAGCGTGAGGCGACGCGTACATGTTTGGCTTGCCCGACTGCTTTGGTTGGGGGTATTTTCGAGAAATGGCTGTAATAATCTGTGATTTTAATAACTAATCAACTGTAAGCTTATTTTAAGTTGTAAATAGTTTTCAAACCCTATTTTGGGATCCCAAATGTTAAATACTAGAAGTTTTCAATGAAACAATGCATTTTTTTTTAAAGATTACAGCCTTAACTTTTGCTTAGTCACACTTTTGTTTTAAAAACCTCGGTTAGGAAGTTCATTGCACAAAGTTTCTTTTAAAACTCACTTAGTAACGGCTCTAAGGTAGTAGGGCGTTACAGGAGTTTTTTGGGGTTAGCAGGCTACTACAGACGGTTTGTAGAGGGCTTTTCGAAGATAGCCGCACCGATGAAAGAATTGACAAGAAAGAATTTGAAGTTTATCTGGTCAGACATGTGTGAAGACAGTTTCCAAGAGTAGAAGCAACGACTTATTAAAGCGCCAGTGTTGAGTCTTCCTTCGGGGGAAGGGAAGTTTGTTGTCTATGGTGATGCATCGAGGTTGGGCTTAGGATGTGTGTTGATGCAGAATGAGAAGGTTATAGCTTATGCATCACGATAGCTGAAGGAGTATGAGCAGCGGTATCCAACTCATGACTTGGAGCTGGCAGTAGTGGTTTTTGCACTGAAGATGTGGCGGCATTATCTCTATGGGGAGAAGTGCGAGGTGTACACTGACCATAAGAGCCTGAAGTATTTCTTTACACAGAAGGACCTGAATATGAGACAGAGACGTTGGCTGGAACTGGTAAAGGATTATGATTGTGATATTCTCTATCATCCGGGGAAAGCCAATGTGGTGACGGATGCATTGAGCCACAGAGGTCCAGGTCAGTTGTATAGTTCTGTCCAGATCTCAAGGGAGTTAGCTGATGAGATGGTTAGAGCGGGGATAGAGTTGGTGGTAGGCCGGTTGGCTAATATTACTCTGCAGTCGACCCTGCTAGAGCGGATCAGAGAAGGGCGGTTGGTAGACGCTCAGTTACAGAGGGTTAGAGATGATGTCTTAGCGGGAGTAGCTAAGGACTATTCTGTTTCTGAGGTTGGTTTACTTCGGTATCAGGGACGGATTTGTGTTCCAGCTGATGAGGGGATCAGACGAGAGATACTAGATGAGTCTCATACGATGCCGTACTCACTTCATCCGGGTACCACGAAGATGTATCAGGATTTGCGAACTTTGTATTGGTGGCCCGGGATGAAGAGGGATGTGGTTGAGTACGTTGCCAGATGCTTAACCTGTCAGCAGGTGAAAGCTGAGCATCAGCGACCGGCGGGGTTGCTTCAGCCTTTGGGTATTCCTGAATGGAAATGGGAGGACATTACTATGGATTTTGTGGGAGGTTTACCCAGGACAGTAGGACTTCATGACTCGGTGTGGGTGATAGTGGATCGATACACCAAGTCAGCCCATTTCCTTCCAGTGAGGTCAACATATACTGTGGATCAGTACGCTGAGTTGTATGTGAGGGAGATTGTACGTCTCCATGGGGTTCCTAAGTCTATTGTGTTAGATCGGGATCCTATCTTCACTTCCAAGTTCTGGGGTGGTTTGCAGAAAGCTCTGGGGACTCAGTTGAAGTTCAATACAGCCTTTCATCCTCAGACTGATGGACAGTCTGAGAGGACGATCTAGGTATTGGAGGACATGCTTAGGGCATGTGTGATTGACTTTGAGGGTTCATGGAGTAAGTATCTCCCATTGATCGAGTTTTCATATAACAACAGCTATCAGTCCACAATTGGAGTGGCTCCCTACGAGATGTTATATGGAAGGAAGTGTAGATCGCTCATTCACTGGGATGAGATGGGTGAGAGAAAGTATTTGGGGCCAGATATGGTTCAGAAGACTAATGAGGCCATAGAGAAGATTCGACCTAGAATGCTTGCCTCGTAGAGCAGACAGAAAAGCTACGCTGATCCTAAGCGTAGGGATGTGGAGTTCCAGGTTGGGGACCACGTTTTTCTCAGAGTTTCACCATTGCGAGGGGTGAGGAGGTTTGGAAAGAAGGGCAAGCTAAGCCCTAGATTCTTTGGACCGTTCGAAATCTTGGAAAGGAATGGTCGGGTGGCTTACAGGTTAGCTTTGCCGCCATCGTTGTCTGGAGTTCATAATGTGTTCCATGTCTCCATGCTTCGGAAGTATGTCTCAGATGTGACTCATGTGTTGAGATATGAAGATCTGGAGTTACAGGCAGATTTGGCTGATGAGGAGCAACCAGTTCAGATCTTGGATCGAAAAGATAAAGTGTTGCGGAATAAGACGATTCCCCTAGTTAAAGTACTGTGGAGGAATAGTGAGGTCGAGGAAGCAACCTGGGAGTTAGAGACAGCGATGCGAGATCAGTATCCCGAGCTATTCAGGTAAATTTTGAGGACGAAATTCTCATTAGGAGGGGATAGTTGTAACAACCCAAATTTGCTAATAAGGCTTAAGGGCCTTGATTAGTATGCTGGGAGGGCATAGTTGGGATTAGAATGAATGATATTGATTTAAATGTGCAAATATATGATTAATAGTGTGTTTATGATAATTGATGATACTATATGATGATATGATATATATGTGTGAGATATATGTGAGAACCACATTATCATGTGGATAATTCTGCAGCCGGCGACTCGAGGCGATCCTAGGGCTAGATAGTAGGGAAAGTCACAACGGGGTATTATAATTGACTTTGGACAAGTCAGGGGTATTTTAGGTATCGGGTAGTGATTTAGACTATCGGGTGATGAAAATAAATAATTGGAGATATATTTGAGGTTAGGATGTCTAGGCGGGATTATTGGGGGATTTTACCGTTTTGGCCTCGGGGATGTTTCCGGCACCCCGAGCTTTGGGAGTAGTTTAATAATCTAGGGATATACTTGGAAGACTTAGAAAATACTAGACAGAAAAGTGTAAACCGACCCTATCTCTCTTTCTTTCTCTTCTCTCTCTTAGCAAAGGAAACACTACTGAAATTTGGGAGGAAACTACTGGAATTAAGTTGTGTCTTTGAGAATTGAGGGGAATAATCTGGAGGATTAGCTCAGGAACTGATCAAGGTCTGAGGTAGAGCTAAGGTAAGGTTTGAATTTTTGTTTCTGAGGTTAGGGATTTAAAGAAATGGCTGAGTTTTTAACATCTGTGATTTTGGTATTTAAGGTGGAAATTGGGGCTTGAAACTTTGAAGATAGGTCAGGGGACTCTTGGAGAAATGATTCTACAGCTGAGGTAAGGTTTAATTTAAAGTTTGATGGTTGAATTTGAGAGTTTTCATGGCTGGTTTTGAGTTCTGTGGGTCTGAAATTTCAGAAATTGGAATTGGGATTTTGGTGAGTCTTAGGCTAGATTTTTGGTTGGGTTGTGTTGTCTAAACCATTCTAATGTTGTTATTATTAATTGGTTTTGATTTGGGAGCTATAGGATGGCTCAAGGTGAGGTTTAGAGTTTGAAAATGGTGGTTTTTTCTGGGTTCGAAGGGTCAGGCCGTGGCATGGTTCTTGGTGAGCCGCGACCCTTCGAAGTTGTTGCACGCTGAGGAAGGAGGGCGGGCCGCGGCATGGTCCAAGCAATGCCGCGGCCCTTACCTGTTTTTGTGCATTAGAAGGTTCTGTTTGGGGGCCATGCCGCGGCATGGGTGGCCTATGCCGCGGCGCTTAAGGGATTTTGGGATTTTGAGATTTTGGGCTTGGGAATTTAACCTAAGGTGCTCGGGGTTGAGTCTTTTACCATATTTGGTGAAGTTCAATGTTCCAAGTACTAGAACTTGGCTTGGAAAATCATTTAAGATTGTTAATGGTGTCTTTCATCATGGTTGTGACTAGGTGTTAAGCTAGGGCTCGAGGATCGGATCGCGCTCAAGGAGTATCGCCCGTAGCTAATTCATCTGAAAGCTAAAGGTAAGAAAACTGCACCCGATTATATGTTTGTGATGGGACTAAGTGCTCCTGAGAATTGTATCGTGCCAATGATGGTATTACGCCATGGGACATGTAAAGCGGCCTAAGAGTGTTGTACATAGTATTTGCGCACAGGGTGCGGCTTGGCCACTGGTAGCCGAGAATATTCACTGAGCTCGGCTTAATTAGGCCGGAGTCAGTGGGATAACAGAGGGAGCAGCCTGAGAGCTCTAGCCCTAGTTATCATTTGTGCTGTGATATGAGAAATGAATTGATGAGCTTAGTATGTTGAATACTTGGTTATGCTGAATGATTACATGTTTGAGAACTTATGATGCAATGTGAGCTATGGATTTGTCTGTTGATTGCTTATGCTTTGTTGTTGTGTTTTCTTGCTGGGCCTTGGCTCACGGGTGCTACGTGGTGCAGGTAAAGGCAAAGGCAAGCTGGACCAAGCCTGAGGTGGAGAGCTCCGAGGTGAAATGTACATGTCCAGTTGTTCGACCGCCATGGTCGAGGAGTGGACCAGGACAGGGATTACCTAACTGCTTGTTTTGCCTTAGTATGGCTGGGTATTGTATATAAACCTTGTGTCTTTTGTAAACAGTCTCTAAACTTAATATTTTTGGGATCTCGTGTAACAGATGATGCTTTTTAATGAAAATGTGGCTTTTGAGACCAAAACGGTTTTAACCCTAGTTCCTTTGTAGTTTCAATAACACGATTTTGTTTAAATGACTTGATTAACAAGTCTGGCACTTTATAAACACATAGTGTAACGGTCTTGGCTCTCCAGGGCGTTACAGGTGCTTTATATAATATGATTATATATGACATGGATCAATATGAATTAAAGTCTTTATCCAAAAACTATTTAATAATAAAGACTTGTAATTCATATCATAACTGATGATCATTTATAGATCAACCTAAATCTTGAGTGTTCATGAACTCCTGTTCATGTTTATTAAATCTTTTGATTCATTCATTAAGGTCTCTTCAAAGAATGAGGCTAATGACTTTTGTTTTGGAGATTTAATATCATGGATGGCTGGGAACATGTATCAACAATACAGAATCTAATCTTTCCTAATGGAACATATATTAGTTCCCTTAAGGGTTAATTCTGGAACTGAATGATTTTGAGCTCAAATCTATAATTAGATTATAGATTAATTATTCACTAGTGAATTAATGGTACTTAAGGAATAAGAAGTAAATTAGAAAGGTTAAATGGTAATTCTTCCATTCTAATTTATGAACTAATTAATTAGAGGGTTGAACTATTGTAAGATGGTTATATCAATGGACGACTTAAGATAAGTGTAACGACTCGAATTTGCTAATCGGGCTTAGGGCCTTGATTAGTGTGCCTGGAGGGCAATAAATGATTTAGTATGCTTATATGTGGATTTATGTGAATATATGATAATGATGCATGTTTAGTTGAGTTAAATGTGCATGTGGGCCCCGTCTGGATATTAGGGGCATAAATGTGATAAATGCGATATATATGTGATATGTCTGTGCAACATGATTCGAGATAGTCCTGGGGAGCGGTTAGTCGGAAAGTCACAACAGGGTTGAGATTTGGACTCGGGGTGAGTCGAGGGGTAATTTGGGTACTAGGTGTGTTATGGGATTACCGGGATATGAAAATAAGTATTTGGAGATATATTTGAGGATAGAATGTCTAGGAGGGAATATTGGGGAAATTTACCATTTTGCCCTCGGGGACGTTTTGATACCCCGAGCCTTGAGGTAACCACATAGACATAAGTTGAATAAGACAAACCTTAGAACTATACAGAACACTTAAGGAACCGACTCATTCTTTCTCTCTAAACAAGTGGATATCTTCTCTTTGGAGGCTTAAGGAGAACTTGGAGAAAACAGCTAGAAGTTAGAGGAAATCAGCTGGGAAATCTTGGGAGATAGGAGCTTGTGGATTAAGGATCAACTTCAGAGATTTAGTTCAGCAAGGGGTAAGCTATAATTATAAGATTATGCTTAGATTTGCTGCTAGTTGTTGGAGTTTGCATGTTGGTTAACTTGATCTGTCATAAGTGTCTTAGTTGAGTTTTGGAGCAGATTTTAATGGGGTTTTAATGTTGGTATTGAGCTAGAATGTGTGTGTTAATTATCTGGGTTTGTTAGGTAAGTTTTGAGTGAGTTAGCTTGAGGAAAATTCAAGGAAGAAGATGGAAAATTCTGGGTTTGGAGGTGAGAGCCGCGGGCCTAGGAGGGGCGCGCCGCGGCCCGTGTGCGTGCGCGGCCGAGTGTGGCCAAGGAGTTCATGCGCGCCGCGGCGCTTGGTGCCCGCGTCGCGGCCCGTGTGTGTTGCAGGGGTGTGCTAGCCTCTGTTTTGAGGCTAGCCGCGGCTCTTGAGGGTAGGGTCGCGACTCTTAGTGCTAGTTTGCATTTTTATGGGTGTTTAGGCTTGGGAATTCAATGGTTAAGGCTCGGGATGGATTTTATCACCTGGATTGATAGAATTCAAGGTCTCGGAGGTTAGGGTTATGGCTTAAAGTTATTTATTGGATTATAATTTGATGGATGGATATTGTTAATATGTTGTGACTAGGGTTTCAGAGAGGCTCAAGTTAGAGGACTGTGCTCGGGACATCGGTGCTCGGAGAGCTCGGGACTCAGGTAAGAAAACCCTTGTTCCCATAGAGCTTGTGTGCAGGGCTGAGCCCAATGTATTTGAATAGAATTGGTATGCAGGGCCGAGCCCAATATGTTAGAACTGCGGGGTGTAGCCCTTTAACTGAATATGCTAGAATTTTGTACTTGCTTGTTATGCTATGTATGTTATCATGTGAATGATCGGAAAGAGCCGGGAACGATGTAGGCCGAGAACGGCGAAGGGCCGGGAACGACGTTAGGCACGTTGAGTGCAAGGCCGAGAACGGCAAGGGGCCGGGAGCAGCGTTGAGCATGTGGAGTGCGAGTTTCCAGGGCGAGTCCCTAAAAGGATACCTGAGATATCCTCACGGCGTGGTCCGCGATCCCAGGGCTTGGTAAACGCCTGGGACGGCTAGGCCGTATGTGTTTAGCCGATTGGTGGCCTGTTTTTATGCTTGATATATGTGTTGCATATGTTATCTGTTTGTGGGTTTTCATGCTAGGCTTCGGCTCACAGATGCTCTATGGTGCAGGTAAGGGTAAAGAGAAGGCCAACCAACCATGAGTGTAGCAGGCATGAAGCGGCGTGTACATGTTTGGCCAGCCTGGCTGCCACAGCCAGAGGATTTTGAGAGATGTTTGTAAATAAACTTAGATTTTTTCGTTTAGTCGACTTGGTTCAATTTTTATGTTGTAAATATTTTTAAACTGTATTTTGGGATCCCAGGTGTCAAACTTTTATGATTTTCAATGCTATGGTGTTATTTCTAAAAATTTTCCTCTGTTTATGGCTTAATTACACTATTTGACCTAAAACCTCGATTAGCAAGTTGAAAGCACATTTTCAAACTCACTTAGTAACGACTCTAAGGAGGTAGGGCGTGACAACTTGGTATCAGAGCGAGCCAAGGTTATTGGTTCTGGAGATTGACCGAACATGTACACACGCAGTCAGTGACAGGCTCAACTCAGGGTTGGTTGGTAAGATTGGCTAATATGTCTAAAAATGTGTTTGAATGCCCTGTTTTCCTGTTTATCTTGTATAGAGCATGATGAATGAGTTAACATATGCATGATGCTAGGGCATGGCCCATTGTGTGTTATATGTTATATGAGATATTATTGTGGATGACTGATGTGTTTGGGAGGTGGTTTTTGGATGTTGTTATCATGCCTGACGAGCGGCGTCGTTGGTTGCAGGCATATTTGTTGAGATGCCTCGACAATCAGCTAGACTCCGCGGCAGTAGGGCCGAGGATGAAAACTTGGGTCAGGACCCTCCACCTGCCCC